>NC_086446.1:24832703-25145828 GCF_028390025.1 Pseudophryne corroboree | reverse complement strand
CCACTCCCGGAATGAACACTGCTGTCAGTGCTAACACATGATTCTCTGCCCATCTGAGAATCCTTGTGGCTTCTGCCATAGCCATCCTGCTTCTCGTGCCGCCCTGTCTGTTTACATGGGCGACCGCCGTGATGTTGTCTGACTGGATCAGTACCGGCTGGTTTTGAAGCAGGGGTCTTGCCTGGCTTAGGGCATTGTAAATGGCCCTTAGCTCCAGGATATTTATGTGAAGAGAAATCTCCTGATTTGACCACAGTCCTTGAAAATTTCTTCCCTTTGTGACTGCCCCCCCAGCCCCGAAGGCTGGCATCCGTGGTCACCAGGACCCAGTCCTGTATTCCGAATCTGCGGCCCTCTAGTAGATGAGCCCTCTGCAGCCACCACAGCAGCGACACCCTGGTTCTGGACGATAGGGTTATCCGCTGTTGCATCTGGAGATGGGACCCGGACCATTTGTCCAACAGGTCCCACTGGAACGTCCTTGCGTGGAACCTTCCGAATGGAATTGCTTCGTATGAAGCTACCATTTTCCCCAGGACTCGTGTGCATTGATGCACCGACACTTTTCCTGGTTTTAGGATGTCTCTGACCAGAGATGACAATTCCTCGGCTTTTTCCAGTGGAAGAAACACTCTTTTCTGGTCTGTGTCCAGAATCATTCCCAGGAACAGAAGACGTGTCGTCGGGACCATCTGTGACTTTGGAATATTGAGAATCCAGCCGTGCTGTTGAAGCACTTCCCGAGAAAGTGCCACCCCCACTATCAACTGTTCTTTGGACCTCGCCTTTATCAGGAGATCGTCCAAGTACGGGATAATTAAAACTCCCTTCTTGCGAAGGAGTATCATCATTTCGGCCATTACCTTGGTAAAGACCCTCGGTGCCGTGGATAACCCAAACGGCAGCGTCTGGAACTGATAATGACAGTCTTGTACCACAAATCTGAGGTACTCCTGGTGCGGAGGGTAAATGGGGACATGCAGGTACGCATCCTTGATGTCCAGGGAGACCATGTAATCCCCCTCCTCCAGGCTCGCAATAACCGCCCTGAGCGATTCCATCTTGAACTTGAACCTTTTGATATAAGTGTTCAAGTCTTTTAAATTTAAGATGGGTCTCACCGAACCGTCCGGTTTCGGTACCACTAACATTGTGGAGTAGTAACCCTTTCCTTGCTGAAGGAGGGGTACCTTGACAATCACTTTCTGTGAATATAGTTTTTGAATAGCCACCAACACTGCCTCCCTGGCAGAGGGAGTTGCCGGCAAGACAGGTTTTAGGAAACGGCGGGGGGGGAGACGTCTCGAATTCCAGCCTGTACCCCTGAGATACTACTTGAAGGACCCAGGGATCCACTTGTGAGAGAGCCCACTGTGTGCTGAAAAACCTGAGACGTGCCCCCACCGTTCCCGGTTCCGCCTGAGCAGCCCCAGCGTCATGCTGTGGACTTACCGGACGCAGGGGAGGACTTCTGCTCCTGGGAACTAGCTGTGTGCTGCAGCTTTTTCCCCCTTCCTCTGCCCCTCGGCAGAAAGGATGAGCCTCTAGCCCTCTTATTTTTCTGGGGCCGAAAGGACTGTACCTGATAATACGGTGCTTTCTTTTGCTGTGGGGTAGCCTGTAGCAAAAAAGTCGATTTCCCAGCAGTAGCAGTGGAAACGAGGTCTGAAAGACCTTCCCCAAAAAGTTCCACCCCTTTATAGGGTAAAACTTCCATGTGCCGCTTGGAGTCGGCATCACCTGACCATTGCCTAGTCCATAACCCCCGTCTGGCGGCAATGGACATAGCGCTTATTTTTGATGCCAGCCGGCAGATATCCCTCTATGCATCACGCATGTATAAGACCGCGTCTTTTATATGGTCAATCGTTAGCAAAATATTGTCCCTATCCATGGTATCAATGTTTTCCGACAGGGAGTCTGACCACGCAGCTGCAGCACTGCACATCCAAGCTGATGCAATAGCGGGTCTCAATACAATGCCAGTGTGTGTGTATATAGCTTTTAGGGTACTTTCCTGCTTTCTATCAGCAGGTTCTTTTAGGGCGGCCGTATCCGGAGACGGTAGTGCCACCTTCTTTGATAAGCGTGTCAGCGCTTTATCTACCCTAGGGGGTGTTTCCCAGCGTGACCTATCCTCTGGCGGGAAAGGGTACGCAGCCATTAACCGTTTAGAAATGATCAATTTCTTATCTGGGGAAGTCCACGCTTCCTCACACACCTCATTTAATTCGTCAGATGCAGGAAAAACTACTGGTAGTTTTTTCTCACCAAACATAATACCCTTTTTTGTGGTACCAGGGGTATCATCAGAAATGTGTAAAACATTTTTCATTGCCTCAATCATGTAACGGGTGGATCTATTGGAGGGTACACTCGTCTCATCATCGTCGACACTGGAGTCGGTATCCGTGTCGACATCTGTATCTGTCATCTGAGGTAGCGGGCGTTTTATAGCCCCTGATGACATTTGAGACGCTTGGACAGGCACAAGCTGAGTAGCCGGCTGTCCTATGCCGTCAAACCTTTTATGTAAGGAGCTGACACTGTCACGTAATTCCTTCCATAAGTCCATCCACACTGGTGTCGACCCCACAGGGGGTGACATCACATTCACAGGCATTTGCTCCGCCTCCACATCATTATCCTCATCATACATGTCGACACAGTAGTACCGACACCCAGCAGACACACAGGGAATGCTCTTACAGAGGACAGGACCCCACAAAGCCCTTTGGGGAGACAGAGGGAGAGTATGCCAGCACACACCAGGGCGCTATATAACACAGGGATATCACCTATACAGAGTGTTTTCCCTTATAGCTGCCTATATAATATATATACTGCGCCTAAATTGTGCCCCCCCTCTCTTTTTTACCCTTTCTGTAGTGCAGGACTGCAGGGGAGAGCCAGGGAGCTTCCTTCCAGCGGAGCTGTGAGGGAAAAATGGCGCCAGTGTGCTGATGGAGATGGCTCCGCCCCTTTTTCGGCGGGCTTTCTCCCGCTATTTTATCGTTTCTGGCAGGGGTTAATATACACCTATATAGCCCCTGAGGCTATATATGGTGTTAATTTTGCCAGCCAAGGTGTTAATATTGCTGCTCAGGGCGCCCCCCCCCCCAGCGCCCTGCACCCATCAGTGACCGCAGTGTGTGGTGTGCATGAGGAGCAATGGCGCACAGCTGCAGTGCTGTGCGCTACCTTGGAGAAGACAGAAGTCTTCAGCTGCCGATTTTCCGGACCACCTTCTTGCTTCTGGCTTTGTAAGGGGGACGGCGGCGCGGCTCCGGGAACAGACGACGAGGTCGGGTCCTGTGTGCGATCCCTCTGGAGCTAATGGTGTCCAGTAGCCTAAGAAGCCCAAGCTACCACCACTTAGGTAGGTTCGCTTCTTCTCCCCTTAGTCCCTCGATGCAGTGAGCCTGTTGCCAGCAGGTCTCACTGAAAATAAAAAACCTAACATATACTTTCTTTCTAGGAGCTCAGGAGAGCCCCTAGTGTGCATCCAGCTCGGCCGGGCACAGAAATCTAACTGAGGCTTGGAGGAGGGTCATAGGGGGAGGAGCCAGTGCACACCAGATAGTCCTAAATCTTTCTTTAGATGTGCCCAGTCTCCTGCGGAGCCGTCTATTCCCCATGGTCCTTACGGAGTTCCCATCATCCACTAGGACGTCAGAGAAAACAGTATTATATAGAAAAATACATTAACTGGAATAGATCGGTTTATGTTTCTTTTTGAGCATAGTTGTAAAAATATACATATTCATATATTGGGTACCTAATATAGTGTGGTCTGTTATATAGAATATCTAATCGGATTACAATAAATACATAATGCTTAGATAGCAGGTATAGTGGCACTTCGTATATAATAATGACGTGTCTCTTCTCTAAAGATCAGGCATCCAATATAGAGATCTGCATAGTTCACCAGCAACTATCCCATACTATGTTACATAACTTATTCTGCAGAGGAAGACCGAGAAAACTGGGGAAACTATTGTTTTATCTTACAGGTTTGCTTCTTATTATGCCCTAGGGCATCAGTTCATGGATTTATGTCTATAGACATTCATTTCTAAAATAAGAAAAGGAGAGAAAGGGGAAACAGGGGTGTAGACAAAGATTTACTCCTATAGAATAGTACAAAAAGGTCCATGCTTTCATTCAGTCCGCCTGGATGTAAAGAGTTGAATTTAAGCATCCAGTATATTTCTCTACAGCACAGACCTTTTTGAAAGGGGTTCTGCACATCCAGCCCCCTTTTGTGGTGCCAACTGCACCATGGGATCTTGATGTGGTGTTGCAGTTCCTGCAATCGGATTGGTTTGAGCCTCTACAGCAGGGCTGGCCAAACCGGTCCTCGAGATCTACCAACGGTTCATGTTTTCCAGGCCTCCTGGAGATCTGTAGAATTGTCAGTTAGGAATGAATGCAGCACATCTTAATTAGTAATGACTACACCTGTGCACCAGCTATGTAGTCTGGAAAATGTGAACTGTTGGTAGATCTCGAGGACTGGTTTGGCCAGCTCTGCTCTACAGGAAACTGAAATCAAGTTTCTCACATGGAAGTTGGTAACTTTGTTGGCCTTGGCTTCTGCTCGACGTGTATCGGAATTGGGGGCTTTGACCTGTAAAAGGCCCTATCTGGTCTTCCATGAAGATAGGGTGGAACTCAGGACTCGTCCACAGTTCCTTCCTAAGGTTGTGTCGGCTTTTCATATCAACCAACCTACTGTGGTGCCAGTGGCTACTGACTCCTCAATTGCTTCCAAGGCCTTAGATGTTGTGAGGACTTTGAAGATTTATGTGAAGAGGACGGCTTGTCTCTGGAAATCTGACTCTTTGTTTGTCCTTTACGATCCCAAGAAAATTGGGTGTCCTGCTTCTAAACCGTCGATTTCTCGCTGGATCAGGTTCACCAGCCAGCATGTGTATTCTACGGCAGGATTGCCGTGTCCAAAATCAGTTAAGGCCCACTCTACTCGTAAAGTGGGTTCTTCCTGGACGGCTACCCGGGGTGTCTCGGCCTTTCAGCTTTGCCGAGCAGCTACTTGGTCTGGTTCGAACACGTTTGCTAGGTCTTACAAGTTCGATACTGTGGCTTATGACGACCTCAAGTTTGGTCAAGCAGTTCTGCAGGAGGCTACGCGCTCTCCCCCCCCGTTCTGGGAGCTTTCATACATCCCCATGGTACTAATGTGGACCCCAGCATCCTCTAGGACGTAAGAGAAAATAGGATTTTAATTACCTATTGAAAAATCCTTTTCTCGTAGTCCGTAGAGGATGCTGGGCGCCCGCCCAGCGCTTCTTTATCCTGCAGTGGTTATTTGGTTCAGTACTGCCTGGTTCCTAGGTAAGTTCTGCGTTCGTTCCTGTTTCAGTACGGTTTCAGCTGCTGCTGAGTTTTCCGGCATGTTGGCCGGATTTGCCTGTTGTGTAAGCTGGTATGAATCTCGCCACTATATTTGTATTTCCTTCTCTCGAAGTATGTCATCTCCTCGGTCACAGTTTCTAGACTGAGTCTGGTAGGAGGGGCATAGAGGGAGGAGCCAGCCCACAGTGTTAAACTCTTAAAGTGCCAATGGCTCCTAGTGGACCCGTCTATACCCGATGGTACTAATATGGACCCCAGCATTATCTATGGACTACGAGAAAAAGATTTACCGGTAGGTAATTAAAATTCTATTATACTTGCTATCTAAGCATTATGTATTTATTGTAATCCGATTAGATATTCTATATAACAGACCAAACTATATTAGGTACCCAATATATGAATATGTGTATTTTTACAACTATGCTCAAAAACCAGCATAAACAGATCTATTCCAATTAATGTATTTTTCTATATAATACTGTTTTCTCTATATGAATATGAGCACAATAAAGTGAAGATATATACAATTGAGATCTTTATACCAAAGAATATACATTTATGTAGATACATGTATATTTTATTTTTATTTCCATGGCAACATAACAAATTTGCTCTATTTCGGTTTCCATGACAACATAACCTGCTGAAGTTCTGTTTTAAATTGATGTCCTTAATTCTAGATACTGTCTGTATGGATTACCTGTAAAGCGCAGCACTACATGTCAGTAAGGAGCGCAGCGCCACGTCTGAATAACGTGGAAATGTCACCCAATATGACATAAACAAATGGTTTTAGGTGGCTCTCACTGGAAGGGGGGGGGGGGATCTGTGGAACGTAGCCTTCCGCGTCCCTGTGGAGCGCAGCGTCATTTCCGGTATTCTATGGTACATACTGATAGGCTTAGCCTCAATCACGTCATCGGAGATGGTCACGTGATCGGAACCTCTGAGGAATCAATGGGCCATGCATACGGATAGGCTTAGCCTTGATCACGTGATCGGAGACGGTCACGTGACCAGTACATGTTATGAAATTAAACAATTGACTCTACAACATTTATAATGAATAAAAAATAAGATTTTACTTACCGGTAAATCTATTTCTCGTAGTCCGTAGTGGATGCTGGGGACTCCGTAAGGACCATGGGGAATAGACGGGCTCCGCAGGAGACATGGGCACTTTAAGGAAGAATTTGGATACTGGTGTGCTCTGGCTCCTCCCTCTATGTCCCTCCTCCAGACCTCAGTTCGAGAAACTGTGCCCGGAAGAGCTGACAGTACAAGTAAAGGATTTTAGAAATCCAGGGTAAGACTCAAACCAGCCACACCAATCACACCGTATAACTCGTGATAACTTTACCCAGTTAACAGTATGAACAAAAACAGAGCATCAGATAAACCCTGATGCAATCATAACATAACCCTTATTTAAGCAATAACTATATACAAGCATTGCAGAAGAAGTCCGCACTTGGGATGGGTGCCCAGCATCCACTACGGACTACGAGAAATAGATTTACCGGTAAGTAAAATCTTATTTTCTCTAACGTCCTAGTGGATGCTGGGGACTCCGTAAGGACCATGGGGATTATACCAAAGCTCCCAAACGGGCGGGAGAGTGCGGATGACTCTGCAGCACCGAATGAGCAAACACAAGGTCCTCCTCAGCCAGGGTATCAAACTTGTAGAACTTTGCAAAGGTGTTTGAACCTGACCAAGTAGCCGCTCGGCAAAGCTGTAATGCCGAGACCCCTCGGGCAGCCGCCCAAGAAGAGCCCACCTTCCTTGTGGACTGGGCCTTAACTGATTTAGGCAGCGGCAACCCAGCCGCAGAATGAGCCTGCTGAATCGTGTTACAGATCCAGCGAGCAATAGTCTGCTTTGAAGCAGGCGCCCCAAGCTTGTTGGAAGCATACAGGATAAACAAAGATTCTGTTTTCCTGACCCTAGCCATTCTGGCTACATAAACCTTCAAAGTTCTGACCACATCCAGTAACTCGGAATCCTCCAAGTCAGTAGTAGCCACAGGCACCACAATAGGTTGGTTTATATGAAAGGATGAAACCACTTTTGGCAGAAATTGTGGGCGGGTCCGCAATTCTGCTCTATCCGCGTGGAAAACCAGATAAGGGCTATGATGTGACAAAGCCGCCAATTCTGACACACGTCTAGCCGAAGCCAAGGCTAGTAGCATGACCACCTTCCACGTGAGATATTTCAATTCCACCGTCTTGAGTGGTTCAAACCAGTGTGATTTCAGGAAACTCAACACCACGTTAAGATCCCAAGGTGCCACTGGAGGCACAAAAGGGGGCTGAATATGCAGCACTCCCTTTACAAACGTCTGAACTTCAGGCAGAGAAGCCAGTTCTTTTTGAAAGAAAATGGATAGGGCCGAAATCTGGACCTTAATGGAACCCAATTTTAGGCCCATAGTCACTCCCGACTGTAGGAAGTGAAGGAAACAGCCCAGCTGGAATTCCTCCGTAGGGGCATTCCTGGACTCACACCAAGCAACATATTTTCGCCATATACGGTGATAATGTTGAGCCGTCACTTCCTTCCTAGCCTTTATCAGCGTAGGAATGACCTCATCCGGAATGCCTTTTTCTGCTAGGATCCGGCGTTTTACCGCCATGCCGTCAAACGCAGCCGCAGTAAGTCTTGGAACAGACAGGGTCCCTGTTGCAACAAGTCCTGTCTTAGAGGCTGAGGCCACGGGTCCTCTGTGAGCATTTCTTGCAGATCTGGATACCAAGTCCTTCTTGGCCAATCCGGAACAATGAGTATTGTTCTCACTCCTCTTTTTCTTATGATTCTCAGCACCTTGGGTATGAGAGGAAGAGGAGGAAATACATAGACCGACTGGAACACCAACGGCGTCATCAGTGCGTCCACAGCTATCGCCTGAGGGTCTCGACCTGGCGCAATACTTCTGTAGCTTCTTGTTGAGGCGGGATGCCATCATGTCCACCTGTGGCAGTTCCCACCGACTTGCAACCTGCGCGAAGACTTCTTGATGAAGTCCCCATTCTCCCGGGTGGAGGTCGTGCCTGCTGAGGAAGTCTGCTTCCCAGTTGTCCACTCCCGGAATGAACACTGCTGACAGTGCGCTTACGTGATTCGCCGCCCAGCGAAGAATTCTGGTGGCTTCTACCATCGCCACCCTGCTCCTTGTGCCGCCTTGGCGGTTTACATGAGTCACTGCGGTGATGTTGTCTGACTGAATCAGAACCGGGTGGTCGCGAAGTAGGGACTCCGCTTGGCGTAGGGCGTTGTATATGGCCCTTAGTTCCGGGATGTTGATGTGGAGGCAAGTCTCCTGACTTGACCACAGACCTTGGAAATTTCTTCCCTGTGTGACTGCCCCCCAACCTCGGAGGCTTGCATCCGTGGTCACCAGGACCCAGTCCTGAATGCCGAATCTGCGGCCCTCGAGGAGGTGAGCACTCTGCAGCCACCACAGGAGAGACACCCTGGCCCTGGGGGATTGGGTGATTAACCGATGCATCTGAAGATGTGATCTGGACCATTTGTCCAGTAGATCCCATTGAAAGGTCTTCGTATGGAACCTGCCGAAGGGAATGGCCTCGTATGATGCCACCATCTTTCCCAGGATTCGCGTGCAGTGATGCACCGACACCTGTTTTGGTTTCAATAGGTTTCTGACCAGTGTCATGAGCTCTTGAGCCTTCTCCATCGGGAGATAAACCCTCTTCTGGTCTGTGTCCAGAATCATGCCCAGGAAGGGCAGACGAGTCGTAGGAATTAACTGCGACTTTGTAATATTTAGAATCCAGCCGTGTTGTCGTAACACTTCCAGAGAGCGTGCTACGCTGATCAGCAACTGCTCTCTGGACCTCGCCTTTATGAGGAGATCGTCCAAGTATGGGATAATTGTGACCCCTTGCTTCCGCAGGAGTACCATCATTTCCGCCATTACCTTGGTAAATATTCTCGGTGCCGTGGAGCGACCAAACGGCAACGTCTGAAATTGGTAATGACAATCCTGTACCACAAATCTGAGGTACGCCTGATGAGGTGGATAAATGGGGACATGAAGGTATGCATCCTTTATGTCCAGAGACACCATCAAATCCCCCCCTTCCAGGCTTGCGATGACCGCTCTGAGCGATTCCATCTCGAACTTGAACCTTTTCAGGTATATGTTCAGGGATTTTAAATTCAAAATGGGTCTGACCGAACCATCCGGTTTCGGTACCACAAACATGGTCGAATAATAACCTTTCCTTGTTGAAGGAGGGGAACCTTGACCACCACCTGTTGAAGATACAATTTGTGAATTGCAGCTAACACTATTTCCCTCTCTAAGGGGGAAGCTGGCAGGGCCGATATGAGGTATCGGTGAGGGGGCATCTCTTCGAATTCCAGCTTGTATCCCTGAGACACAATATCTATTGCCCAGGGATCCACCTGGAAGTGAACCCACTTGCGGCTGAAATTTCGGAGACGCGCCCCCACTGGGCCTAACTCCGCCTGTGGAGCCCCAGCGTCATGCGGTGGATTTAGTGGAAGCCGGGGAGGACTTTTGTTCCTGGGAACTAGCTGTGTTGTGCAGCTTCCTTCCTCTGCCCCTGCCTCTGGCAAGAAAGGACGCACCTCGGACTTTCTTGCCTTTTTGTGAACGAAAGGACTGCATTTGGTAATACGGTACTTTCTTAGGTTGTGAGGAAACATATGGCAAAAAATTTGACTTTCCAGCAGTAGCTGTGGAGACCAGGTCCGAGAGACCCTCCCCAAACAATTCCTCACCCTTGTAAGGTAAAACCTCCATGTGCCTTTTTGAGTCGGCATCACCTGTCCATTGCCGAGTCCACAGGACCCTTCTGGCAGAAATCGACATTGCATTTATTCTAGAGCCCAGTAGGCTAATGTCTCTTTGAGCATCTCTCATACATAGGAAAGCGTCTTTTATATGCCTCAGGGTCATTAAGATAGTATCCTTGTCTAAGGTATCAAGTTCCTCAGATAAGGTATCCGTCCATGCTGCTACAGCACTACACACCCAGGCCGACGCAATTGCCGGCCTTAGTAAGGTACCTGAATGTGTATAAATGGACTTCAGGGTACCCTCTTGCTTTCTATCCGCAGCATCTTTTAGGGTGGCCGTATCCTGTGACGGCAGGGCTACCCTCTTGGATAAGCGTGTTAAAGCTTTGTTCACCCTAGGGGAGGATTCCCAGCGTATCCTGTCCGTTGGCGGGAAAGGATACGCCATAAGCATCCGTTTGGAAATCTGCAGTTTTTTATCTGGAGATTCCCAAGCCTTTTCACATAACTCATTTAGCTCGTGTGAAGGGGGAAAGGTCACCACCTGCCTTTTTTCCCCATACATATGAACCCTCTTGTCAGGGACTGGGGTTTCCTCTGATGTGCAACACATCCTTCATTGCTATAATCATATAACGGATGGATTTAGCCAATTTAGGCTGTAACTTTGCATCATCGTAATCGACACTGGAGTCAGAATCCATGTCGGTATCTGTGTCAACAATTTGGGATAGTGGGCGCTTCTGAGACCCTGACGGCCTCTGCGACATAGGATCAGGCATGGGTAGGGACCCTGACTGTCCTAAGGTTTCAGCTTTATCCAACCTTTTATGCAAGGAATTAACATTATCATTTAAAACCTTCCACATATCTATCCAATCAGGTGTCGGCGCCGTCAGTGGAGACACCACATTCATTTGCTCCCGCTCTGCTTCCACATAGCCTTCCTCGTCAAACATGTCGACACCAGCGTACAGACACACCACAAACACACACACAGGGGATGCTCTTTTTGAAGACAGTTCCCCCACAAGGCCTTTTGGAGAGACAGAGAGAGAGTATGCCAGCACACACCCCAGCGCTATAAACCCAGAAATAACACAGTAACTTATGCTGCATTCAGATCGCAAATGCCGGATCCTACCCGGCAAGAGAAACATGTCCTTACCGGGTGGGATCCGGCATTTGCGCTCCGTTGCTGGCTTTCCGACCCGGCAATATACCGGGTCGGTTGCCATAGCAGTGGAGGGCGCAGCAGCAGCAGGGGCGGGGGTGGAGGCGGCGCTGGGAGATGAGCTCATCTCCTGCGCCGCCTCTCCCTATGCTGTTAATGGGAGCAGTGTCGCATCTGAACGGCTCCCATTCACACTGCGCCTGACCCGGTATTCAACCCGGTAATAACCCTTCTTTTTTACCGGGTTGAATTACCGGGTCAGGCGACCCGCTAATTCTGAAAAGGAGCTTTCACATCGCACACTGACCCGTTTCGACAAGGCAATATGCCGTGTCGATACCGGGTTTTTAGTGCGATGTGAAAGGGGTATTAGTGTTAACCCAGTAGCCGCTGTAATAATGATTTTTGCGCCTAATTATGTGCCCCCCCCTCTCTTTTTTACCCTCTTCTACCGTGTATCTGCAGGGGAGAGCCTGGGGAGCTTCCTCTCAGCGGAGCTGTGGAGAAAAAATGGCGCTGGTGAGTGCTGAGGAAGAAGCCCCGCCCCCTCAGCGGCGGGCTTCTGTCCCGCGTTTCTGTACAATATTATGGCGGGGGCTCATACATATATACAGTGCCCAACTGTATATATGTCCAACTTTTGCCAAAAGGTCCTAATTGCTGCCCAGGGCCCCGATTTCGAAGTCTTCTTGCTTCTTTCACACGGCTACTGTCTACCGGCTCTGCGAGGGGGACGGCGGCGCGGCTCCGGGATCGGACGACAAAGGGTGAGATCCTGTGTACGATCCCTCTGGAGCTAATGGTGTCCAGTAGCCTACGAAGCAGGACCTATCTGCAGAGAGTAGGGCTGCTTCTCTCCCCTCTGTCCCACGCTGCAGAGAGTCTGTTGCCAGCAGAGCTCCCTGAAAATAAAAAACCTAACAAAATACTTTCTTATAGCAAGCTCAGGAGAGCTCACTAAGTAGCACCCAGCTCGTCCGGGCACAGATTCAAACTGAGGTCTGGAGGAGGGACATAGAGGGAGGAGCCAGAGCACACCAGAATCCAAATTCTTTCTTAAAGTGCCCATGTCTCCTGCGGAGCCCGTCTATTCCCCATGGTCCTTACGGAGTCCCCAGCATCCACTAGGACGTTAGAGAAATAGGATTTTATTACCTGCCGGTAAATCCTTTTCTCCTAGACCGTAGAGGATGCTGGGGACTCCAAAAGAACCATGGTGTATAGATGGATCCGCAGGAGCTTGAGCACACTATAAAGACTTAAACTGGGTATGAACTGGCTCCTCCCTCTATGCCCCTCCTCCAGTCCTCAGTTATAGGAACTGTGCCCATGAGAGACGGACATTTCGAGGAAAGGATTTTTATTTAAACCAAAGGGCGAGAAACATACCAGCCCACACCACAACATACCGTGCAACTGGAGTAGTACAAAACCAGATAACCGTATGAACTAACCACAGCAACAAGCTGAAGAAACTAATACACAACCCACGTGTAAACAAATACAACCAGTAAACTACAACTGCGAGTAACAGTCCGCACTGGGACGGGCGCCCAGCATCCTCTACGGAATATACCATATTATAATATCTATAATATCTATACCAAAGCTCCAGAACGGGCGGGAGAGTGCGGACGACTCTGCAGCACCAATTGAGCAAACATGAGGTCCTCCTCAGCCAGGGTATCAAACTTGTAAAACTTAGCAAATGTGTTTGAACCCGACCACGTAGCTGCTCGGCAAAGTTGAAGTGCCGAGACCCCTCGGGCAGCCGCCCAAGAGGAGCCCACCTTCCTGGTTTAATGGACTTTTATCGATTTCGGCAACGGCAACCCAGCCTAAGAATGAGCCTGCTGAATCGTATTACAAATCCAGCGTGCAACGGTCTGCTTGGAAGCAGGATGACCTATCTTGCTGGAAGCATACAGGACAAACAAAGCCTCTGTTTTCCTGGTAAGAGCCGTCCTGGCGATGTAAATTTTCAAAGCTCTAAAAACATCCAGAGATTTTGGAACCGCCACAGCATCCGTGGCCACAGGCACCACAATAGGTTGATTTATGTGAAAAGAATAAACCACCTTCGGCAGAAATTGTTGACGAGTCCTCAATTCCGCCCTATCCGAATGGAATATCAAATAAGGAATCTTGTGAGACAAGGCCGTCAACTCTGACACTCGCCTGGCAGACGCCAGAGCTAAAAGCATGACCACTTTCCAAGTGAGAAACTTTAACTCAACCTTACGCAAAGGTTCAAACCAGTGAGACATAAGGAATTTCAACACCACTTCAAGATTCCACAGCGCTACAGGCGGCACAAATGGAGGATGGATATGCAGCCCTCCCTTCACGAAAGTCTGAACCTCTGGAAGGACGGCTAATTCTTTTTGAAAGAAAATAGATAAAGCCGAAATCAGCACTTTGATGGATCCTAATTTCAGGCCAGCATCGACGCCTGCCTGCAAAAAATGAAGGAAACGACCCAGCCGAAATTCCTCCGTAGGAGTTTTCTTGGCTTCACACCACGACACATATTTTCTCCAAATACGGTGATAATGCTTCGCCGTGACCTCCTTTCTAGCTTTAAGAAGAGTGGGGATGACCTCCCCAGGAATACCCTACCGAGCTAAGATTTGGCGTTAAACTTCCATGCCGTCAAACGCAGCCGCGGTAAGTCCGGAAACACGCAGGGCCCCCGTAGTAACAGGTCCTCTCTTAAAGGAAGCGGCCAAGGATCTTCTACTAGCAATTCCTGAAGATCCGAATACCAGGCCCTCCGTGGCCAATCTGGAACGACAAGTATTGCCTGAACCCTTGTTCGTCGTACGATCCTCAGCACCTTTGGGATGAGAGGAAGCGGAGGGAACACATACACCGACTGAAACACCCACGGAGTTACAAGGGCGTCCACTGCTCTGGCTTGGGGGTCTCGTGACCTGGAACAATACCTCAGAAGCTTCTTGTTGAGGCGAGACGCCATCATGTCTATCAGAGGAAGTCCCCAACGCTCTGTCACTTCCACAAACACCTCTTGATGAAGAGCCCACTCTCCCGGATGTAGATCGTGCCTGCTGAGGAAGTCTGCTTCCCAGTTGTCCACGCCCGGAAGGAAGACTGCTGACAGGGCGCTCACGTGCTGTTCCGTTGAGCGAAGGATTCTTGTGGCCTCCGCCATAGCTACCCTGCTCCTTGTTCCGCCTTGGTGGTTTACGTACACCACCGCAGTTATGTTGTCCGACTGTATCAGGACAGGACGACCTTGAAGAAGGCTCTTCGCTTGCAGGAGGCCGTTGTAAATGGCTCTTAGCTCGAGAACATTTATGTGGAGACAAGACTCCTGGTTTGACCATTTTCCCTGGAAATTTCTTCCTTGCGTGACCGCGCCCCAGCCCCGGAAACTTGCATCTGTTGTCAGCAGGACCCAGTCCTGGATTCCGAAGCGGCATCCCTCTAGAAGGTGAGAGCTTTGCAGCCACCACAGGAGAGATCCTGGCCCTGGAGGAGAGACTGATTTTCCGATGTATGTGCAGGTGAGATCCGGACCATTTGTTCAATAGATCCCACTGAAACACCCGGGCATGAAACCTGCCAAACGGAATGGCTTCGTAAGCCGCAACCATCTTCCCCAGAACCCGAGTACATTGATGAATCGACACACTTGTCGGTCTCAAAAGCTCCCTGACCATTGTCTGTATTTCCAGAGCTTTGTCCTCCGGAATAAACACTCTCTGCAGCTCCGTGTCTAGAATCATGCCCAGAAAGGGCAGGCGAGTGACCGGGATCAACTGAGACTTTGGCAAATTTAGTATCCAACCGTGATGTCGTAGAACCGACAGGGAGAGATCCACATTTCTTAACAACTGTTCCTTGGACCTCGCCTTTATGAGGAGATCGTCCAAGTACGGGATAATTGTGACCCCTTGCTTGCGCAGGAGAACCATCATCTCTGCCATCACCTTGGTGAAAACCCTCAGGGCCGTGGAGAGCCCAAACGGAAATGCCTGAAACTGGTAATGACAATCCTGTACCGCGAACCTCATGAAGGTTTGATGAGGAGGGAAAATCGAGATGTGTAAGTAAGCATCCTTTATGTCGACTGACGCCATAAAATCTCCCCCTTCGAGGCTGGAGATCACTGCTCGAAGAGACTCCATCTTGAACTTGAAAGAATGGATTGAGGGATTTTAGGTTCAGAATCGGTCTGACCGAACCGTCCGGCTTCAGCACAACAAAGAGGCTCGAATAGAACCCTTCCCCCGTTCTGACGGGGGAACCGGCACCACGACCCTCTGATGACACAACTTTTGTATCGCATCTCTTACCACCTCTCTCTCGGGAAGAGAAGTTGGCAAGGCCGACACGAAAAAACGGTTGGGGGGCATCTCCTGAAACTCCAGTCTGTACCCTTGGGACACTATGTCTAAGACCCAAGGATCCAGTGCCGAACGAACCCAGTCCTGGCTGAAGGATCGGAGACGACCCCCCACCGGTAGAGACTCCCCCAGGGGAGCCCCAGCGTCATGCGGTGGACTTGGTAGAGGCAGGGGAGGACTTTTGGTCCTGGGCAGCTGATATTGCAGGCGACTTCCTTCCCCTACCTCTACCCTTAGAAGCGAGGAAGGACGAGCCCTTACCTCTTTTGTATTTATTAGGCTGCAAGGACTGCATCTGCTGATGTGGTGCCTTCTTCTGTTGTGTGGGAACATAAGGAAGAAAAGATGACTTACCCGCCGTAGCGGTCGACACTAGGACACTACCTTTAAAAGGAAGAGCTTCCATATTCTTCTTGGAGTTGGCATCAGAATTCCATTGGTGAATCCACAGCGCCCTCCTGGCCGAAATCGCCATGGCATTGGCTCTTGATCCCAAGAGACCAACATCCCTCACCGCATCCTTTAGGTAATCTGCAGCGTCCTTAATATAATCAAGGGTCAGAAGAATATTATCTTTAACAAGAGCATCCATATCAGAAGCCAAATTTTCAGCCCGCTTTGCAATAGCACTACTCACCCATACCGACGCGACAGCAGGTCTGAGCAATGCACCAGTATTGACGAAAATGGACTTCAAAGTCATCTCCAGCTTACGATCCGCCGGATCCTTGAGGGCAGCCGTGTCAGGAGACAGAAGAGCCACCTTCTTGGACAATCGCGAGAGAGCCTTGTCCACATTTGGAGACGACTCCCATTTTTCCCTATCGTCAGAGGGAAAAGGATATGCCATCAAAATTCGCTTGGGAATCTGCCACCATTTTCAGGCGACTCCAAAGCCTTTTCGCAAAGTGCATTCATTTCATGAGAGGGGGGAAATTTTACCTCAGGCCTTTTCCCCTTAAACAAACTCTTGTGTCTGGAACAGCAGGTTCCTCAGAGATATGTAACACATCTTTAATAGCAATAATCATATACTGAATACTCTTGACAACCCGTGGATGCAAAGAAGCCTCATTTAAATCGATGTCAGAGTCCGTGTCGGTACCTGTATCTGCCATCTGGTTAAAAGCACGCTTCTGTGACCCTGGGGCTGTGTGTACCTGAGACAATGCATCCTCCACCGACTGTCTCCATGTTTGTGTCTGAGAATCAGATTTATCCAGTCTCTTTGACAATAAAGCCACATTTGTATTCAGTGTACTTAGCATAGTCATCCAATCAGCCGTCGGCTGTGCTGACAAACACATACTTAAATCTTTTTCTGCAGCCACCATAACTTCCTCCGGGGATGAACACCCAGGCTCAGACATGTCGACACCTCGTGCCGACACACTCACACAGTCCACAAGCCCAGGGACAGACCCACAGAGAAGCCCTTAGTGAGAACAGAGAGAGTATGCCAGCTCACACCCCAGCGCCCATATACTAACAGAAGTTAGTAATATGCTCAGCGCCGGCCATATCACTTGAAAAGAACCAAATTGAAGTGCCCCCCCCCGTTTTCCCTCCCCAAGTACTTGCGGGAGCTCGGAGGTCCGGGCAGCGTCTCTGCAGCGCTGTAGGAATAGGAGAAAATGGCGCTGGTGAGCAATGTGCGGCTAAGCCCCGCCCCCTTCCCGGCGCGCTGTAGCCCGCTAAAACTTGAACCTGCAAAGTGGAGGGGGTGCTCTATACGGCGATCGGACACCGTATAGCCCTTCTTTTGCCACTAAAAACCTCAGTTACTGCTGCCCAGGGCGCTCCCCCCTAGCGCCCTGCGAGTGCCGTTGGTGAAGTGTATGGGAGCATGGAGCGCAGCGCTACCGCTGCGCTGTACCTCCATTACTGAAGTCTTCTGCCGTCACTGAAGTCGTCTGTTCTTCTCATACTCACCCGACTTCTTTCTTCTGGCTTCTGTGAGGGAGGTGACGGCGTGGCTCCGGGAACAAGCAGCTAGGCGGACCAAGTGATCGAACCCTCTGGAGCTAATGGTGTCCAGTAGCCTAAGAAGCAGAGCCCTTAACTAAGAAGAAGTAGTCTGACTTCTCTCCCCTCAGTCCCACGATGCAGGGAGCCTGTAGCCAGCAGGTCTCCCTGAAAATAAAAAACCTAACAAAAGTCTTTCCAGATAAACTCTGTAGCGCTCCCCTAGTGTGTGTCCAGTCACTCCTGGGCACAAAGTCTAACTGGAGGAGGAGGGGCATAGAGGGAGGAGCCAGTTCACACCCAATTTAAGTCTTTATAGTATGCCCAAGCTCCTGCGGATCCGTCTATACCCCAAGGTCCTTTTGGAGTCCCCAGCATCCTCTAGGACGTAAGAGAAACCTGGTTTTTGATGCATGGGTAAGTGTACCAATAGGAATGCCTTCTATATAAGATTTTTATTGTTTCTTTGGGATGTTTTTTTTAATTGAATTGTAAGTGTATCAGGTGTTTCTACTCTCACCCTAACTAAGAGGGTATATAAACAGAAAAGGGCAGCGTGTGGCATACGCTCCTGAGGAAGCTGGCAGCCATCAGACCAGCGAAACGCGTTGAGCTCAATACCACTGACCTCCAGCACTGTATACACTCGTGTTCATCTCTGGCAACAATTAGACTTATTGCTTCCATTGGACCCTTACAAGTGTTATAACATTGGGACCCGGATCATCTCCCTTGCTGCTATTTGGATCTCTGACTGAAATTGAGATTCCTTGGGGACTGCACCTGAAAGATCTAGCGGCTCTATGAACTAGCGGCTATATTGTGGAATGAGCCCTAGCCGGGAAGTTGTGCACAGATTACAACTGAGTGACATTTAAGTGGTCATTCACTCTGATATATAATCCAGTAGAGATAGAGAGTTATGATACCTCTCATTTTTAATGAATGTGTAATAAATAGTTTTATTAATGTTTTATTTAAATGGTTTCATTGTCCCTTTATTGGAATCATAGCCAGCGCCAGTATATTTCTATACTTTTTGTCCCTCATGTAACTATGTTTTGTCCTTCTCCGGAGGGTTCTCTCCTATGTAATCAGTGTTCTATACCCTCACAAGGCAGTAGTGCTCATGATCCTGAGTGGTTAGAATCATTCAAAGGCATGATTACAAATATAAATACCGAATTGGCTACGGCCAGACAAGAAAGGCAGACCCTTAAAAAGTCTGTAGAGGATTTTATACACAAGGCTGCTGACCACAGACAGGCTCCTCAGCCCCCCCCATTGGTCTCTCATAAACACACGCTCTCACAGGTGCTCCAGTCTGATTCTGATACTGGCATACCAGAACTGGATGATGGGGAGGTGGATGTAGAAGGTGACAATACTATGTCTCAAGGTGTTGAGGCACCGATTTACTCCATTAGAGAGGTCCTCAACATACCCGGTAAGGAGACAGCACCAGAAGAGGAATTGTATTTTCTCTTAAGTCCTAGAGGATGCTGGGGTCCACATTAGTACCATGTGGTATAGACGGGTCCACTAGGAGCCATGGGCCCTTTAAGAAATTGATAGTGTGGGCTGGCTCCTCCCTCTATGCCCCTCCTACCAGACTCAGTTTAGAAAATGTGCCTGGAGGAGCCGGTCACGCTTAGGGAAGCTCCTGAAGAGTTTTCTGCATTTATTTTCTTGTTTATTGTTTTCAGGCAGGTCTGGCTGGCACCAGCCTGTCTGCTTTGTGGGACTTAGGGTAGGGGAACAGTCCAACCTCCCTAGTGTTAATGGTTCCGTTCCCCGCTGACAGGACACTGAGCTCCTGAGGGGCCTAGTCACAAGCCCGACCACAGCGAGCATACAGACGCGCAGCACACCACCACCCCAACAGAGCCAGAAGTTAGAAGAGTGGTGAGTAGGTGGCCGGCGTCCCGGTTAGCGGGTTGCCGGCTGTAATGGCGGCAAGAGGGGTAGGAGCACAGCGCTCACAAGCAGGCTGCAGCTCCAGGCTTCTGAAGCATAAAGGGTGCTGTGTGTTCCGCTGTGAGGGGCGAGCTGAAGCCACAACATATACCCACACTGGCAGCTATTCTGCAGGGGTTTTAACCCACTGTAGAACAGAAATTACATCAGCCAGTATAAAAAAAACCGGGAAGACTGCGCGCCATTAAGGTGGCGGGGCTTCACTATGAGCGGATCCAGCAGCTCACCAGCGCCATTTTCCCTCTGCAGCTATACACAGGCAGACTGGCAGGGAAGCGCAGCTCCTGCACAGGGACTCCAGAGCACCTCAGCGTTACTAGGGTGACATAGCAAGGAGGAGGAGCAATATTGGTGTACTAAACCCTCTTTAGGGTAATAAGTTTGCGACCCAGCTAAACTTATACTTTAGCTATAGGGGTGCCGTGTGGCAGGCTCCATTATACCCTGTGTCTCCCTAGAGGGCTCTGTGTGGGTTAACTGTGTTTTTCCCTAAGTGTGTGTGTGTGTGTGTGTGTGTGTGTGTGTGTGTGTGTGTGTGTATTCTTTCACATTTACTATGTCAAAGCAGTGTGTATCATGCACAGCACAGTGTTTTTCTCAATCTGGGGGATCACTGCTGTGTACTCAGGATAGTGCACATTCTCAGGCTGGTGGATCTGAACCAGTATGGTTAGATTCATTAAAAGGGATGATTTCAAATATTTTGAATAAATTATCCCAAAATTAGGAGACGCAATACTTAAGGCAATCTATTGATGACCTGATGAATAGAGATTCAGTGGTCATTCCAGCGTCTCAGACCCCAACCATTTGTCCACAGAAGCGTACTCTGGCCAAAATCATGCAGGCTGATACGGATAATGATGATGTATCAGACCCTCAGGAGGGTGAGGTGGACTCGGGAGGGGGGGGGGGGTGTAGCTTTGTCACAGGGTATACAGGCCCTGATAGAAGCTGTTAGAGATGTCCTCCACATTCCTGATAAGGTGTCAGAAGACGAGGAGGAATCTTATTTTAATGTAAAGAGAAATCCTCAGCTACTTTCCCTGCATCTAAGGAATTAAATTCCCTATTTGAAGCAACTTGGGTAAATTCTGACAAGAAGTTTCAGGTCCCAAAACGGTTACTCACATCATTCCCGTTCCCTCAGGATGATAGGAAAAAATGTGAAAACCCGCCGATAGTTGACGCATCAGATTCTAGGCTGTCACGTAAGAGTTTTACCTGTTCCTGGTGCTGCTTCCTTGAAGGATGCTGCAGACCGCAAGAATGAGACCACTCTCAAATCTCTGTACACAGCTGCTGGGGTGGCCCAGAGACCCACTATAGCTTGTGCATTGGATCTCTTAGGCCATTGCAAAATGGTCAGATAATCTAGTTGAAGGTTAGATTCCTTATCCAGGGAGGAGATCATTTTACTCCTACAGCATATACAGGATTCTGCTAACTTTATGGTGGAGGCCATAAAGGAAATTGGTTTACTCAATGCACGCACAACTGCCATGGCAGTGTCAGCACGCAGCGGCTTGTGGCTATGCCATGGTACTGCGGATGCGGATTCCAGAAAAGGCGTGGAATGCCTACGTTTCACAGGCAAAGCCCTCTTTAGAGATGAACTGGATACATGGATATCCACGGCTACAGCGGGCAAGTCTACATACCTTCCTTCACCAGCTACCCCGGCTAGAAAATCCTATACTGCTCCTACTCTGCAGTCCTTTCGGACAGTGAAGTTTAAAAACAAAACCAAAGGTTCTTCTACGGACTTCAAATGCAATAGAGGTAAACCCTGTGAACCTGCAGTTGCTGGTTTTATGGAACAGACCTCCAGTTCTGCTTCCTCAAAGCCTTCAGCATGACGGTGGACCTCGCTGCCTGGAAGACAGGCAGGTGGGAGCCTGTTTAATATATTTCAGTCACATATGGGCAACATCATGCCAGGATCCCTGGGTCAAAGATCTTATCGTCCAGGGCTACAGACTGGAGTTTCAGGAACTCCCACCTCACAGATTCTTCAAATCAGGCTTACCACCTTCTCCAGAAGCAAGTATGACTTTACAGGCAGCAATTCAAAAACTGGTACAGACTCAGGTCATTGTTCCAGTTCCACTTCAACTGCAAAACAAGGGTTATTATTCCAACCTGTTTGTGGTACCGAAATCGGACAGTTCGGTAAGGCCCATTTTAAACCTCAAGTCACTGAACCCATACTTACGGGTGTTCAAGTGCAAGATGGAGTCTCTGAGAGCGGTGATCTCAGGTCTGGAGGAGGGGGAATTCCTGGTGTCTCTGGATATCAAGGATGCGTACCTTCATATTCCAATCTAGCCGCCTCATCAGGCTTATCTACGGTTTGCTTTACAGGACTGTCACTACCAGTTCCAGGCCCTGCCATTTGGCATCTCCACGGCACCGAGGGTGTTCACCAAGGTAATGGCAGAGATGATGTTTCTCCTCCGCAAACAAGAAGTGAACATAATTCCATGCTTGGACAATCTGCTGAAAAAAGCACCATCCAGGGAGAGATTGTTGGACAACATTGCCCTCTCAAACCGTCTACTTCAGGATCACGGATGGATTCTGAACCTACCAAAATCTCACCTGGAACCGACACGGAGGCTTCCGTGCCTGGGGATGATACTGGATACGGAGTCCCAGAAGGTATTCCTTCCATTGGAAAAGGCATTGGTAATCCAGTTGATGGTGCGGGATGTTTTACAACCAACCCGGATATCGGTGCACCTATGCATTCGCTCTTACGAGGCACAGCAGTACAGAAAGGTTTCACGCAAGGCCCTTCCAGCTGGATCTGTTGGACAAATGGTCCGGATCGTATCTTCACATGCACCAGAGGATATGTCTGTCGCCAAAAGCCAGGATTTCTCTTCTGTGGTGGCTTCAGACTTCTCATCTGACCGAGGGCTGAAGGTTCGGGATTCAAAATTGTATTCTGCTGACCACATACGCAAGCCTCAGAGGTTGGGGAGCAGTCACCCAGGGGGAACAGTTCCAAGGAAAATGGTCAAGTCAGAAAACATTTCTTCCGATCATCATTCTGGAGCTAAGGGCCATATACGACGCTCTTCTACAGGCATCACATCTTCTTTAATATCACTCCATTCAGGTTCAGTCGGACAATGTAACGGCAGTAACGTATAGAAACCGACAGGGCGGAATGAAGAGCAATGTCAGAGGTAACAAGGATTCTCCTCTGGGCATAAAGGCACGCTGTGGCGTTGTCTGCAATCTTCATTCCGGGAGTAGACAACTGGGAAGCAGACTTCCTAAGCAGACACGACCTCCATCCAGGAGTGGAGCCTTCACCCACAGTACTTGACACGTCGGTGGATAACTCCACAAATCGACATGATATCCTCTCGTCTCAACAAGAAGCTCAAGCGGTATTGTTCCAGGTCGAGAGACCCACAAGCAGTGGCGATGGACGCTCTGATGACTCCATGGGTCTACCAGATGGTGGACGTGTTTCCACCACTTCCATTCATTCCAAGGATTCTCAAAAGAATATAAAGGGAAAAGGATCAAGCAATTCTCATTGCTCCGGACTGGCCTAGGAGGGCCTGGTACGCGGATCTACTGGAGATGCTCCTAGAGGACTCGTGGCCTCTTCCTCTTCGCAAGAATCTTCTACAACAGTGGCCGTTCGTCTATCAAGACTTACCACAGCTATGTGTGATGGCATGGCGGTTGAGTGTCAAATTCTAGAAGGTAAGGGATCCCAGACAGGGTTATTCCAACCTTGATTCAAGCCAGAAAGGGGGTAACGTCTAAATATTACCACCGTATTTGGAAAAAAAATACGTCTCTTGGTGTGCGCACAGGAAATTTCCTGCGGTGGAATTTCAACTGGGACGTTTTCTCCTTTTCCTGCAGTCAGGTGTGGATGTGGGCTTATGTTTGGGCTCCATCAAAGTCCAGATTTCGGCCTTGTCCACTTTCTTCCAGAAACAATTAGCTTCCCTCCCTGAGGTTCAGATGTTCTTGAAGGGTGTCCTGCACATTCAACTGCCCTTTGTGCCTCCCACGGCACCTTGGGATCTCAATGTGGTAATGCAGTTCCTCCAATCAAAATGGTTTGAGCCCTTACAGGAGGTGGACGTAAAGTTTCTTACGTGGAAGACTGTTACACTGTTGGCCTTGGCTTCTGCCAGGCGAGTGTCGTAACTGGGGGCATCGTCTCACATGAGCCCCTATTTGATTTTTCATGAGGATCGAGCTGAACTCAGAACTCGTCAGCAGTTTTTTCCAAAGGTGGTGTCTGCGTTTCATATCAACCAACCTATTGTGGTTTCGTGATTACTGACACCTCTGCTACTTCAAAGTCCTTGGATGTTGTGAGGGCTTTGAAGATCTATGTGAAGCGGACAGCTCATCCCAGAAAATCTGACTCGCTGTTTGTTCTCTATGACCCCAAGAAAATTGGGTGTCCTGCTTCAAAGCAGTCTATTGCTTGCTGGATCAGGCTTACTATCCATTATACCCATTTTAAAAAAACAAAATTCTGACCCTAATGCTCTCTCAAACTACCGCCCTATCTCTCAGCTCCCTTGTCTCTCTAAGCTACTTGAGAGACTTGCCTACACTCGACTCACACACTTTCTTAACTTATACACTTTGTTGGACCCACTTCAGTCAGGCTTCCGTTCCCAACATTCCACAGAGACGGCACTGACTAAAGTGGTTAATGATTTGGTCACTACGAAGTCTAAAGGTCACTACTTATTCTTCTAGATCTATCTGCTGCATTTGACACTGTAGACCACTCTCTTCTCATACAGACACTACAATCCCTAGGTCTTAAAGACACAGCCCTTTCTTGGTTCCTATCGTACCTATCTAATCGCTCCTTCAGTGTTCGCTTCTCTGAATCTACCTCCTCTTCGCTACCTCTTTCAGTTGGAGTACCGCAAGGCTCAGTCTTTGGTCCTCTGCTTTTCTCTATCTATACCTCATCTCTTGGTAAACTAATCAGCTCTTTTGGTTTTCAGTATCATCTGTACGCAGATGATACTCAAATCTACCTATCCTCCCCTGACTTGTCCCTATCTGTACTGGACCGTGTCACTGAATGCCTTTCTGCCATCTCATCCTGGATGACATCTCGCCACCTCAAACTTAATATTTCAAAGACAGAGTTAATTATATTTCCACCGGCCAATAGTAGGTACCAACCTGATATCTCTATCACTGTTGAAAACTCGACTATCTACCCTACCCCACAAGCTCGCTGCCTAGGTGTCATCCTTGACTCTGATCTGTCCTTTGTTCCCCACATTCAATCTGTCTCAAGATCATGTTACATGCATCTAAAAAACATATCCAAAATACGACCATACCTTACACAAGACACTGCTAAAACTCTAATCCACGCTCTCATTATCTCCCGCATTGATTAGTGCAATAGTGTCCTAACTGGTCTTCCCAAAACAAGACTCTCACCACTACAATCCATTCTGAATGCAGCGGCGAGGCTTATCTTCCTCGCTAGACGTTCATCGTCTGCAGATCCACTCTGTCAGTCCCTCCACTGGTTACCTGTACTCTACCGCATTCAATATAAAATACTTTTACTCACACACAAGGCCATTAACCAAACTACACCAACGTACATCACTTCGCTTATCACAAAATATCTCCCAACCCGACCTCTTCGCTCTTCACAAGATCTGCGTCTCTCATCCACACTCATTACTCGCTCCCACTCACGACTGCAGGACTTTCATCGGGCTGCACCCACCCTGTGGAATGCCCTACCACGCACAATAAGACTCTCCTCTAGTCTCCAAACCTTCAAGCGTTCCCTCAAAACTCACCTCTTTAGGCAAGCATATCAAATTCCTGAACCGCCCACATAACTTTCATAAACCTTCCTATCAAATTACATCCGCTCTTTACAGTCCACACATATCCTCACGTCTTCTCATTCTATGCAATAGATAGCACCTTTCCTTGTGTACATATGCCTATTCCCTATAGATTGTAAGCTTGCGAGCAGGGCCTTCCTACCTCTATGACTGTTATCACCCAGTTTGTTATTGTTATTTCAAATTGTAAAGCGCAACGGAATTTGCTGCGCTATATAAGAAACTGTTAATAAATAAATAAATAAATTATGCTTATTCTACGTCAGGTTTGTCGGTTTCAAGATCTGTACAGGCCCACTCTACTAGACCGGTGGGTTCTTCCTGGGCGGCTGCCCAGAGCAGCTACTTGGTCAGGTTTGAACATGTTTGCTAAGTTCTACAAGTTCGATACTTTGGCCTTTGAGGACCTTCAGTTTGGTCAATCAGTTCAGCAGGCTCCTCAGCACTCTCCCACCCAGTTTGGGAGCTTTTGTACATCCCCATGATACTAATGTGGACCCCAGTATAATCTAGGACGTAAGAGAAAATAGGATTTTAATTACCTACAGGTAAATCCTTTTCTCGTAGTGCGTAGAGGATACTGGGTGCCCGCCCGGTGCTTCGCATATCCTGCACTGTTACTTGGTAAAGTATTATTATTGGATCAGGTGTTGCTGTTCCTGTTTAAGTTTGGTTAGCATGGTTTTCCTCTTGTTTTGTGTGTGCTGGTTCGAATCTCACCACTGTTCTGGTAAATCCTTCTCTCGAAGTATGTCCGTCTCCTCGGGCACAGTTTCCTAGACCGAGTCTGGTAGGAGGGGCATAGAGGGAGGAGCCAGCCCACACTATCAATTTCTTAAAGTGCCCATCACTCCTAGTGGACCCGTCTATGCCCCATGGTACTAAAGTGGACACCAGTATCCTCTATGGACTACGAGAAAAGGATTTACCGGTAGGTAATTAAAATCCTATTTTAATGTATAGCCAAAATCCTCTGCCACTTTTCCTGTTTCCAAAGAGTTAAACGCCCTCTTTAAAGAGGCGTGGGTCAATCCGACAAAAAATTCCAAACTCCCAAATGGTTTCTCAAATCTTTTCCTTTTCTCCCGGAGAATAGGAAAATATGAGAAAATCCCCCTTGTGTGGATACTTCTGTGTCCAGGCTGTCACACAAGATTGTTGTGCCTGTACATGGGGTTATTTCTCTCAAAGATTTAGCTGACCGCAAAAATGAGACTAGACTCAAGTCAATTTATACGGCGGTGGGAGTAGCGCAGAGGTCCACTATAGCCTGCGGCTGGATATCTAGAGCCTTGGTGACATGGTCTGATAATGTAAGAGGGAAGTGACACTCTACCTCAGGATGAGATCATGACCCTGCAGCATCCTATCCAGGATGCTGCGAACTTTATGAGCGAGACAATTAAGGAAATGTGTCTCATCAATGGCCATGCCATAGCCATGGCGGTCTCAGCTCGCAGGGCTCTGTGGCTGTGACAATGGTCAGCGGATGCTGATTCCAAGAAATGTGTGGAGAATGGGCTAGAACTAAACAAGTGAATTTCCCAAGCGACGGCAGGTAAGTTTACCTATCTACCATCTGCTGCACCTCCTGCTTGGCGTCACTGCCCTGGGCCCTTTCTGCAGTCCTTTTGTATGGCCAGATTTACAGGCAGAGCCAGAGGTACCTCAAATGCTGCAAGAGGAAATTGAGGTAAGTCCTGTAAACCAGCGGCTGCTGGATTCTTGGACCAGGCCCCTGTATCCTCTTTAATAAGCCCTCCCCGTGACGGTTGGCCCCAGCAGCAAGGTGAATTTCAAGTAGGTTCTCACCTTCATGACTTCACCCGTGTGTGGGCGAACTCCTGCCGCGACGCTTGGGTCAGGTACCTCATATCCCAAAGGTACCGGCTGGAATTTCAAGCACTAGCTCCTCTCAGATTCTTCAAGTTAAGCTTACCAGCTTCACCTGTAGCAAGGGTTACCTTGCAAGACACCATTCAAAAACTACTACTAACGGGGGTTATTGTTCCAGTACCACCTCCATTGCACAACAAGTGATTTTTAAGCCACTTTGTAGTTCCGAAGCCGGATGATTTGGTGCGACCAATCTTGAACCTCAAATCTCTGAACCCGTATCTACGTGTGTTCAAGTTCAAGATGGAAACCCTCAGGGCGGTGGTCGCTGGTCTGGAGGAGGGGGGAGTTCCTGGTATCCCTGTATATCAAGGATGCTTATATACACATCCCGATATGACCTCCCTATCAGGCTTACCTCCGGTTCGCAGTACTGGACCAGCACTTCCAGTTTCAGGCCTTGCCCTTTGGTCTCTCCACAGCTCCAAGGGTGTTCACAAAGGTCATGGCGGAGATGAAGCTGCAATTGCGCAGGATGGGAGTCAACATGAAGCTGCATGGGATGGGAGTCAACATAGTCCCCTATCTGGACGATCTCCTGATAAAGGCGGTGTCCAGGGAATGTTTGCTACACAGCATCAACTTGGCTACTCGCCTTTTCACAGAACATGGGTGGATCCTCAATTTCCAAAAGTCTCACCTGGAACTGTCACAGAGATTTCAGTTCCTGGGAATGATACTGGACACGGTGTCTCAGAGGGTATTCCTACCCATGGACAAGGATTTGACAATCCAGGCTATGGTCCGCTCGGTGCTCAGACCTTGCAAGATCTCAATTTATCGTTGCATCCGTCTACTGGGCAAGTTGGTGGCCTCCTACGAGGAAATTCAGTACGGCAGATTCCATGCCCGTCCGTTCCAGCTGGATCTCCTGGACAAGTCTCATCTGCAGAAGCACCAGTGTATAACTCTGTTGCCAAAGGCACGGATCTTCCTGTTGTGGTGGCTCCAGGTCTCTCACCTTGTGGAGGGTCTGAGCTTCAGTACCCAATCTTGGATCCTGCTGACAACGGATGCAAGCCTCCGGGTGTTGGGTAGCGGTGAACCAGGGGGCTCAGTTTCAGGGACAGTGGTCGAATCTGGAATCTTCGCTGCCATTCAACATCCTGGATCTCAGGGCAATTTATAATGCTCTTCTGCAGGCCTCCTATCGTCTCCGAAATCAGGCCATTCAGGTACAGTCGGACAACGCCATGGCGGTGGCGTACATAAACCGACAAGGAGTAACAAAAAGCAGGGCTGCAATGCGAGAGCTGTCACAGATACTCCTCTGGGCGGAGGCCAACGCAAGGGCCATCTCAGCCATATTCATCCCAGGCGTGCACAACTGGGAAGCAGACTTCCTCAGCAGGCACGACCTCCATCCAGGGGAATGTGGCCTTTACCCTCAGGTGTTTCAACAGCTGCTTCACCGGTGGGGCTGTCCTCAGATAGACCTGATGGCTTCTCATATCAACAAGAAGCTCCGTCGTTACTGTTCCAGAACGAGGGATCCGCAGGCTGAAGCAGTGGACGCTCTGACAGCACCGTGGACTTACCAGTTCGTGTACCCGTTTCCTCCAATCCCTCTCATTCCCAGAGTTCTAAAAAGACTCAAAAGGGAAAGCATGCAGGCAATTCTAATTGCCCCGGATTGGCCTCAAAGGGCCTGGTACACAGACCTCCTGACCATGTCTCCGGAGGAAAAATGTACAGAAAATCTGTGATCCCCATCTGCTTTCTTATACAGGGATAGATGTTTTCGTGTTGTTATCGTGGTCCCCAGTCAGCAGGTAGATGATCTCCAGGGTGAGATTTAGTATCCTCTCAGACATGTGAATCCTGTCTTCTCCATCCTCATGGAATCAGTGACGCATCTCATCCTTATTAGTGAATACTCAGTGGTCTAGGAGTAGGTGAGAGGTGGCAGTATTGAAGCACTCAAACTACATGATTTGAGGCCAACAAAAATCTTTTATCTATCCAGTGGTGTGCAAAACACCTAGTACATGGGTCTGATTTAATTTTATAGACCTACTTCACCAATATTTGACTGTTTTTATAAATAATAGTCAAAGGAATTGTCTCTCTGGTTTCAGTTTATGAGTCCATTAGGTCCAATATTGGTGTAGGCTTTTCTTGATCTTACTAATATGGATATCGTCTGGAGTTATTAGTCTCAGACTTATGTTGATCTAATACCCCTGAAGAAGTCCTAAGGGACGAAACGCGTTGGGTTCTACATCTGATTAAAACCTGATTGGTATATATTTGAATTGGGTACTGTAACTGAGCAAAAACTTGATTGGTGTATATCGAAATCTTTTGATGTTGTATCCATCCTGTATGATAACAATGTTATTTGAAAACATTTGATAACATTGTATTTTAAGAATAAAATTTTAAATTATATTGATTGTCTGTAATAAGTTACTAGC
Organism: Pseudophryne corroboree; assembly: GCF_028390025.1. Taxonomy (NCBI): domain Eukaryota; kingdom Metazoa; phylum Chordata; class Amphibia; order Anura; family Myobatrachidae; genus Pseudophryne; species Pseudophryne corroboree. The sequence continues at coordinate 25,115,974 of NC_086446.1, read as the reverse complement.
GCCCTCAGATTCTGTGTGTGTGTATAATATATATATATATATATATGTGTATATAAGTGAAAGCCCTCACTCACTCACTCACTGACTCCTCACTAATTCTCTTACTTACCGATATGTAATGTAACATAGGTATTCTTCAGGTGGGAAATAGGAAAACTACTTAATTTGAATTTTAATAAACCTCCCTAATGGAATGAAAAGGAGGTTAAAACAATTACATAATTACCAATGCGTGGCTTGCGTTGCGTGAATGAGAATGCCCAAAGGGACAATCGGATCAAAATTTGGATTGCACCTCTGGTGAGTAGAATGTAATAAACTACAAAAAATAAGATTTTAAACCTACCGGTAAATCTATTTCTCCTAGTCCGTAGAGGATGCTGGGGACTCTGTAAGGACCATGGGGTATAGACGGGCTCCGCAGGTGATAGGGCACCTAAAAAGAACTTTGACTATGGGTGTGCACTGGCTCCTCCCTCTATGCCCCTCCTCCAGACCTCAGTTAGAGAACTGTGCCCAGAGGAGATGGACAATACAAGGCAGGATTTAGAAATCCAAGGGCAAGATTCATACCAGCCCACACCAATCATACCATGTAACCTGGAACATAAATAACCAGTTAACAGTATGAACAAATGACAGTAACGGTCCAAGACCTATTTCAACTGAACATAACTCTTATGTAAGCAACAACTATATACAAGTCTTGCACTGGGACGGGCGCCCAGCATCCTCTACTGACTAGGAGAAATAGATTTACCGGTAGATTTAAATCTTATTTTCTCTTACGTCCTAGAGGATGCTGGGGACTCCGTAAGGACCATGGGGTTTATACCAAAGCATCCAATCGGGCGGGAGAGTGCGTATGACTGAGCAAACGCTAGGTCCTCATCAGCCAGGGTATCAAACTTGTAGAATTTATAAAAAGTGTTTGACCCCGACCAAGTCGCCGCTCGGCAAAGCTGTAATGCCGAGACGCCTCGGGCAGCCGCCCAAGAAGAGCCCACCTTCCTAGTGGAATAGTCTTTAACCGGATTTGGTACCGGCAATCCAGCCGTAGAATGAGCCTGCTGAATCGTATTACAGATCCAGCGAGCAATAGTCTGCTTCGAAGCAGGTGCGCCAATCTTATTAGCAGCATACAGGACAAACAGAGCCTCTGTTTTCCTAATTTCAGCTGTTCTGGCTACATAAATCTTTAAGGCCCTGCCTACATCCAGGGATCTGGAATCCTCCAGGTCACTTGTAGCCACAGGCACCACAATAGGTTGATTCATATGGAACGAAGAAACCACTTTAGGTAAAAATTGCGGACGTGTCCTCAATTCAGCTCGATCCACATGAAAAATCATGTAGGGGCTCTTGTGTGACAAAGCCGCCAATTCAGACACTCACTTTGCTGATGCCAAGGCCAACAGCATGACCACCTTCCAGGTAAGAAATTTCAACTCAACCTTGTTAAGCGGTTCAAACCAGTGTGATTTTAGGAACTGCAACACCACGTTATGGTCCCATGGTGCCATTGGAGGCACAAAAGGGGGCTGGATATGCAGCACTCCCTTTACAAACGTCTGGACTTCTGGAAGAGTAGCCAATTCCTTCTGAAAGAAAATCGAGAGGGACGAAATCTGTACCTTAACAGAGCCTAATTTCAGGCCCATATCCACTCCTGTCTGTAGGAAGTAGAGAAAACGACCCAGATGAAAATCTTCCGTAGGTGCATTCTTGGTCTCACACCAAGACACATACTTTCGCCAGATACGGTGATAATGCTTAACCGTCACCTCCTTCCTAGCCTTTATTAAAGTAGGGATGACCTCTTCCGGAATCCCCTTTTTCGCTAGGATTCGGCGTTCAACCGCCATGCCGTCAAACGTAACCGTGGTAAGTCTTGAAATACACAGGGCCCCTGTTGCAACAGGTCTTCCATCAGAGGAAGAGGCCAGGGATCTTCTGTGAGCATCTCTTGTAGATCTGAGTACCAGGCCCTTCGAGGCCAGTCTGGGACAATGAGTATTGTCTGCACGTTTCTTTGCCTTATGATCCTCAACACTTTTGTGATGACAGGAAGAGGAGGAAACACGTAGACCGATTTGAACAGCCACGGTGTTATCAGAGCATCTACTGTCACTGCCTGAGGGTCCCGAGATCTGGCACAGTACCGCCGAAGCTTTTTGTTGAGGCGTGACGCCATCATGTCTATTTGAGGAGTCCCCCAAAGACGTGTTATGTCTGCAAAGACTTCTTGATGAAGACCCCACTCTCCTGGATGGAGATCGTGTCTGCTGAGGAAGTCTGCTTCCCAGTTGTCCACTCCCGGAATGAAGACAGCCGACAGAGCGCTTACATGATTTTCCGTCCAGCGAAGAATTTTTGTGGCTTCCGCCATCGCGACTCTGCTTCTTGTCCCGCCTTGGCGGTTCACATGAGCCACTGCTGTGACATTGTCTGATTGAATCAGAACCAGTAGGTTTCGAAGAAGACTCTCCGCTTGTCGAAGGCCGTTGTAAATGGCCCTGAGTTCCAACACATTGATGTGTAGACAGGACTCCTGGTCTGACGAAAGACACTGAAATTTTTTTCCCTGTGTGCCCGCTCCCCATCCTCGGAGGCTCTCGTCCGTGGTAACCAGGATCTAATCCTGAATTCCGAACCTGCGACCCTCCAGCAGGTGAGCACTTTGCAACCACCACAGGAGAGACACTCTTGCCCCTGGGGACAGAGTTATTTTCCGATGTAAGTGCAGATGGGACCCGGACCACTTGTCCAGAAGGTCCCATTGAAAAGTCCTTGCAAGGAAAATTCCGAAGGGAATGGCCTCGTAGGCCGCCACCATTTTTCCCAGAACTCGCGTGCATTGGTGAACTGACACCCTTTTCGGTTTCAGCAGGTCTCTGACCATATTCTGGATGTCCTGGGCTTTCTCTATTGGGAGGAAGACCTTAATTTGTTCTGTATCCAGTATCATACCTAGGAACGGTAGTCGAGTTGTCGGAATCAACTGTGACTTCGGTAGATTTAGAATCCAACCGTGTTGCTGGAGCACTCTCAGAGAGAGCGCCACACTGCCCAGCAATTTCTCCCTTGATCTCGCTTTTATCAGGAGATCGTCCAAGTATGGGATAATTGTGACTCCATGCTTGCGCAGGACCACCATCATTTCCGCCATTATCTTGGTGAAAATCCTCGGGCCGTGGAAAGTCCAAACGGCAACGTCTGAAATTGGTAATGACAATCCTGTACAGCGAATCTCAGGTATTCCTGATGGGGGGCATAAATGGGGACATGAAGGTACGCATCCTTTATGTCCAGAGACACCATAAACTCCCCCTCCTCCATGTTGGCTATTATCGCTCTCAGTGATTCCATTTTGAATTTGAATCTTTTTATGTACATGTTTAGGGATTTCAGATTCAAAATAGGTCTGACCGAACCTTCCGGTTTCGGGACCACAAATAGGGTTGAGTAGTAACCTCTTCCCTGCTGGTGCAGGGGAACCTTAATTATCACTTGCTGTACACACAGCGTTTGAATTGCAGCTAACACTATATCCCTTCCTGATGTGGAAGCTGGTAGGGCCGATTTGAAAAATCAGCGCGGGGGCACCTCCTCGAATTCCAATTTGTAACCCTGGGAAACTATTTCCAACACCCAGGGATTCAGGTCTGAACTGACCCAGGCCTGACTGAAAAGTCGAAGACGTGCCCCCACCGGTGCGGACTCCCTCAGGGGAGCCCCAGCGTCATGCTGTGGGTTTTGGAGCAGCCGGGGAGGACTTTTGTTCCTGGGCACGCTCTTTTACCTCTGCCCTTACCTCTGGCGAGGAGAGAGGATCCCCGACCTCTTTTGGACTTGTGCGACCAAAAGGACTGCATCTGATAGGGTGTTACTTTCCTTTGCTGTTGGGGAATATATGGTAAAAAATTAGATTTACCTGCTGTAGCTGTGGAAACCAGGTCCGTCAGCCCATCCTCAAACAATACATCACCCTTATAGGGTAGTACTTCCATATGTTTTTTAGAATCAGCATCACCCGTCTATTGGCGAGTCCATAAGGATCTTCTCGCTGAGATAGACATGGCATTGGCCCTAGAAGCTAGCAATCCAATGTCCCTTTGAGCATCCCTCATAAATAAGACTGCGTCTTTTATATGGGCTAGAGTTAGGAATATAGTATCCTTATCCATATTATCAAAGTGATCTGTCAGCTCATCTGTCCAAGCTGCAATTGCGCTACACACCCATGCCGACGCAATTGTCGGTCTTAGCACAGCACCCGTATGAGAATAAATACACTTTAAGGTAGTTTCTTGCCTGCGATCTGCAGGGTCCTTAAGGGCCGCTGTGTCAGGATACAGTAGCGCCACTTTCTTTGACAAGCGCGTCAGGGCCTTGTCCACAGTGGGGGATGATTCCCAAATCTCCCTGTCCTGCTTAGGGTAGGGGTATGCCATATAAATTCTTTTGGGGATCGGTGGTCTCTTTTCCGGAGTCTCCCAAGCTTTTCCAAAGAAATCATTTAATTCATGAGATGCGGGAAAACAAATAATCTGTTTCTTTCCCTTAAACATGTGTACCCTTGTGTCGGCGACCGAGGGTTCATCCTCAATATGCAACACATCCCTTATTGCCACAATCATACACTGAATGGTTTTAGTCACCCTAGGGTGCAATTTTACTTCGTCATAGTCGACACTGGAATCAGAATCCGTGTCGGTAGTAGTGTCTTGTGTTAAGGGAAGCTTTTGAGACCCCGACGGGCCCTATGAGTCGGTCCAATCCGAGGATTGACCCCCTGATGTTCCCCCTAATTCAGCCTTATCAAGCCTTTTATGTAAAGATGCCACACTTGCATTCAACATATGCCACATGTCCATCCAATCCGGAGTCGGCACAACCGATGGGGACACACCCCTTATTTGCTCCACCTCCTCCTTGGAGAAGCCTTCCGCCTCAGACATGTCGACACACACGTACCGACACCCCACACACACAGAGGGATTAACCTATAAGGGGACAAAACCCCAACCAGGCCCTTAGGAGAGACAGAGAGAGAGAGTATGCCAGCACACACCCAGCGCTTAAAAACACTGGGAAAAATATGACCAGATAGCGCTTTTTTATATATAATATACCAATTCCCACTCACTGCGTCGCTAATGTGCCCCCCTCTTCTTTTTTCCAGCCTGTGAAGTTCAGCAGGGGAGAGACCAGGGAGCCAGCGTTCATGCATGCAGCTTCTGTGGAGAAAATGGCGCTGGTTAGTGCTGAGGATCAAGCCCCGCCCACCCGACGGCGGGCTTCGGTCCCAGTGACTTTTCTATTAAAATGGCGGGGGATCTTAGATTTACTGCCTCCGCAGCCTAATCTATCTGAATTTGCCCAAAAGTGAGGAATATTGCTGCCCAGGGCGCCCCCCCATGCGCCCTGCACCCTTCAGTGTTGCTCTGTGTGTGTGACTGGGAGCAATAGCGCACAGCTTACCGCTGCGCGCCTTACCTCATGAAGATCTGATGTCTTCTGCCTTCTCATCCGGCTTCTATCTTCAGCATCTGTGAGGAGGACGGCGGCGCGGCTCCGGGACGAACCCCAGGTGAGACCTTTGTTCCGACTCCCTCTGGAGCTAATGGTGTCCAGTAGCCTTAGAAGCAGTGCCCAACTTGACAAGCCAGCTCTGCTTCTCTCTCCTCGGTCCCACGATGCAGGGAGCCTTTTGCTAACAGGACTCCCTGAAAATAAAAAACCTAACAAAATTATTTTTCAACAGAAAACTCTGGAGAGCTCTCTGCAGTGCACCCATTCTCCTCTGGGCACAAGATCTAACTGAGGTCTGGAGGAGGGGCATAGAGGGAGGAGCCAGTGCACACCCATAGTCAAAGTTCTTATTAGGTGCCCTATCTCCTGCGGAGCCCGTCTATACCCCCATGGTCCTTACGGAGTCCCCAGCATCCTCTTGGACGTAAGAGAAATGGTCCTGTCACTTTTAACCGTATCTGCTACGGGTGCTCCTCAGGTAACGCCAAGAACCACGGATTTATATTCACTTACATTAAAACGTCTCAAATTTACATCCCTGTAGATTTACGAAATTATTGACACTCATTTATATGTTCAACGTGAAAATCAAAAACTCCTGTGTGAAGAATGGGGAGAACAGCTAGTAATTCTAATAAACACCACGGAGCACACATGTAACAAAGATATAAAGCAAGAAAAGACAGATAAATCCTCCTCTACCCCCCATGTCATACAGGCCTGAGCACACATTAGACTCGCCAGTGACTGTCACACAATTCTGTATTGCTAAATGGCTACAGCGCACACCTCATGGCCAGGAGTCAAACTGCTCTAATTACTATATGTTATAAATGCCTGAATTGGGGAGTTTGGGATCATTTTGGTCTCTGTATAGTTATAATAACAGGACACCACAGGCTGCTCCACCTGTATATTACTAACAGGACACCATAGGCCACTCTGTCTGTATGATGATAATAACAACAACAACAAGATACCACAGACCACTCCCCCTGTATAGTAATAACAGGACACAACACACCACTCCCCCTGTATAATAATAACAACCACAGGCCGCTCCCCCTGTATTATAATAATAACAACCGGGCACAACAGGCCGCTCCCCCTGTATTATAATAATAATAATAATAATAATATACCACTGGCCACTTCCCCTGTATCATAATAATAACAGGACACCACAGGCCACTCCCCCTGTATAATAATTAGAGGACACCACTGGATGCTCCCTCTGTATAATAATAAAAACAGGACACCACATGCTGCTCTACCTGTATAATAATGACACCACAGTCTGCTCCCCCTGTATAGTAATAATAACAACAACAAGACAACACTGTCTGCTCCCTCTGTATAGTAATAATAACAGGACAACACACTTTGCTCCCTCTGTATGGCAATAATAAGAGGACAACACAGTCTGCTCCTTCTGTATAATACAGTAATAATAATAGGACAACACAGGCCGCTCCCCCTGTATAATAACAACAACACGAGGACAACACAGGCCGCTCCCCCTGTCTAGTAATTGTGAAGATACGGATTCTCTGATCACTCAGGTAAACTGTCCTTTATAGTAAATACACACACAGTACACTATAACATTAACAATCACCATCCTGGATGGTATCTCACCTAGTAGGTCCCCACGCCGGTGGTCTCCTGATGTTACATGTCGGCAGTATTCCTGTGTCCCGGGATACCAGCTCACACAGCGCCCGTCACCACGGATTCTCACCAGCACCTACACTTCATAAGTACATCTCTCCTCTCTGACCTCTGTGTAGATCTCCCCCCAGAACACAGATTCCTCCAGGTGTAGACCTGCCTTCCAGGGCCGTCCAAGGCGTGGTGCTCTCTTCCTATTGGTGCTGCAGAGTGAGGGGTTGGAGATGTCAGGAGGACGGGCAGGTTCAGGGCAGGTTACAACCAGCCGATGTCCTGTAACGTCTACACGTCTCGGATAGGACAATAGATGCTAAGTAAGTTATCCCTTCTCCAAATATCAGATAGCGTCCAGTCACCACCAGAATTACCCCCTCTGTAGCAGGCAAGGGATTATGGATTCCAGCTGCTATTTATCTGTGAAATCCTCTGGCAGAGAATTACTTCTGTCACACACATTAAACACAGTATAACCAAATAAACAACTTATTCCCAATAATAAGATTTGAAAGCTACCGGTAAATCTTTTTCTCCTAGTCCGTAGAGGATGCTGGGGACTCCGTAAGGACCATGGGGTATAGACGTCAGTGACGTGCGGTGAGGTCATTGGCTGGGGAGGCACTGAGATTTTATATATATATATATATATATATATATATATATATACATACATACATACATACATATATATATACACACACACACACACACACACACACACACACACACACACACTCATACATATACATACATACAGTGGTCAAAGTGGAAATTTTGAAGTGGGGGTATGGAAAAGTGAAGGTTACAAATATACGCGCGCCTCCGGAAAAGGGGGTGTGGCCACTCAAACAGGGGTGTGTCCTTCAGTGTAGTAGGATCCCTTATACTATCTAGTACTGGCGCCCCTTTCACTTGATACCACACAGTATGAGCCAAAATTCACATTACAGCACACGGTATGAGCCGAAATTCACATTACAGCACACCGTATGAGCCGAAATTCACACTATAGCACCCGGTATGAGCCGAAATTCACACTATAGCACCCGGTATGAGCCGAAATTCACACTATAGCACCCGGTATGAGCCGAAATGCATATTTTACCACACAGTATGAGCCGAAATTCACATTACAGCACACAGTATGAGCCGAAATTCACATTACAGCACACAGTATGAGCCGAAATTCACATTACAGCACACAGTATGAGCCGAAATTCACATTACAGCACACCGTATGAGCCGAAATTCACACTATAGCACCCGGTATGAGCCGAAATTCACACTATAGCACCCGGTATGAGCCGAAATTCACACTATAGCACCCGGTATGAGCCGAAATTCACACTATAGCACCCGGTATGAGCCGAAATTCACACTATAGCACCCGGTATGAGCCGAAATTCACACTATAGCACCCGGTATGAGCCGAAATTCACACTATAGCACCCGGTATGAGCCGAAATTCACACTATAGCACCCGGTATGAGCCGAAATTCACACTATAGCACCCGGTATGAGCCGAAATTCACACTATAGCACCCGGTATGAGCCGAAATGCATATTTTACCACACAGTATGAGCCGAAATTCACATTACAGCACACAGTATGAGCCGAAATTCAGACTTTACCACACGGTATGAACCGAAATTCACATTATAGCACACCGTATGAGACGAAATTCAGGGAGAGTGACAGCAGGTACAGGAAGAGAGAGAGGGAAAGTGACAGCAGGGACATAGGGACAGGGAGAGTAACAGAGGAACGGTGAAAGTGACAGCAAGGACATAGGGACAGGGACAATGACAGCAGGGACAAAGGAACAGGGAGAGTGACAGAGAGCGGGACAGCAAGGGGATACAGTATGGACTAGGGAGAAAAGCTGCAGGGTAAGATTACCTTTTTAGCAGCGGTGGTGCTGAGGATGCTGTGGTCTGCGGTGCGGTGGATGAGGAGGCTGTGGTCGGCCTGGTGCAGAGAAGAACTGAGGGCGACGGCGGGGTGCGGATGAGGGTAGTGGCGGTGTAGTGAGGAGGAGGCAGAGGGCGGCGGTGGTGCAAGGAGGAGGAGGCTGTGGTCGGCGGCACTGCGACTCCTATGACTGAGGTGCTACTATTTCATATCTGCTGCGGACCGGCAGCCAATTAGGAGCGTCTGCCTCTCCCCTGTATCTCCCTAAGACTGCCTCCCCCCTGTATCGCCCCAAGACCGCCTCGCCTCTGTGTATCCCCAAGTTGCCTGCCCCACCTTTATGTCCCCATGGCTGCCTCCCCCCTTAAGGTCCCCAATGCTGCCTCCACCCCAGGGGCAAACGCAGGATTTTTAAGGGGGGGTTTCCAGATATCTGAATATATATATATATATATATATATATATATATATATTACACACACGCACACACGCAAGGGTGACATGGGAAGGGGGAGTGTGGTGAGAGAGAGATAGAGGCATGGAGTGAGGGGGGGGGCATGGAGAGAGAGAAATAAGGGCATGGGGAGAGATACTTCAGATCTACCGACAATGTACAGTAACTTAATGCAGCCTGATGACCACTGCAGTCAAATGTTATATCCTCCCTTCCCCAGCCCTCTGTACTCACTTCATTTATCCGTCCTGGAAGGAGGGGGAGGAGGGGATTGTCTGTGATAGATTACAGCCTCCCCCAAAATTGCTGCTCCCGCTGTCCCGACTAAGAGCCGAGGAGACATCTGCCTGTCAGCCCTGCACGGAGACCTGTGCAGGGAAATGTTACACTAACATCCTAGCCACTGCTGCTGCTTCCGGACGGTTAGAGGCAGCAGAATGGAGAGTGCCGCTGCTAGCACTAGTATATATTATCAGTATAGCATAGACGTGAAGACAGTGGTCAGCCAATTAATCCGCCGCAGGAAGGAGTAAAGCAGGCTGGTGAGCGGACATTGTTGAAAGTAGGCTGGACTCCAGGGTGAAAGTAGGCTGGACTCCAGGGTGGGCTCAGGATCTGGGGCCCAATCATATTTGCATCAGTGACAGGGGCGTGCTTTCATATGTGCTGAAAGCACGCCCCTGTCACTGAGGCACTCATACCAGTGCCGCCTGTACGTCTTTTCTTAATGGGCTTTTTCAGCCCTCTCCTTGGCCCCGCCCGCTGTCCGCCCCCCGCTTCCAACCCTTTGCAATTAGCCGCTGGAGGCACCGCTATCGGTGCCTCTAACACAGATCCAAACCTGTAAAAATGATTATAATCATATAAAGCATATACTTATGACACAGAATATGTGTCATAAGTATCTTCTTTATATTATGATAATCATTAATGACAAGGGAGAATGACAGGGGAGGCACTGCCTCCCCTGCCTCCCCTGACTGCACGTCCCTGATAGACGTACTCCGCAGGAGACATAGGCACTATAAAGAACTTTAGAATGGGTGTGCACTGGCTCCTCCCTCTATGCCCCTCCTCCAGACCTCAGTTAGAGAACTGTGCCCAGAGGAGACGGACAGTACGAGAAAAGGATTTTGGTAATCCAAGGGCAAGATTCATACCAGCCCACACCATACACACCGTATAACATGGAATATATGCAATCAGTTAACAGTATGAACAAAACAGCATCAGGCAAAGACTGATTTCAACTGTAACATAACCCTTATGTAAGCAACAACTATATACAAGCCTTGCAGAAAATAGTCCACACTGGGACGGGCGCCCAGCATCCTCTACGGACTAGGAGAAAAAGATTTACCGGTAGGTTTAAAATCTTATTTTCTCTTAGGTCCTAGAGGATGCCGGGGACTCCGTAAGGACCATGGGGTTTATACCAAAGCTCCAGACCAGGCGGGAGAGTGCAGATGACTCTGCAGCACCGACTGAACAAACGCAAAGGTCCTCATCAGCCAGGTTATCAAACTTATACAACTTTTCAAAAGTGTTTGAACCCGACCAGGTATCTGCTCGGCAAAGCTGTATAGGTGATACGCCTCAGGCAGCCACCCAAGAAGAGCCCTCCTTCCTAGTGGAATGGGCCTTGACCGAATTTGGTAACGGCAATCCTGCCGTAGAATGAGCACGCTGAATCGTGTTACAGATCCAGCGAGCAATAGTCTGCTTAGAAGCAGGAACGCCAACCTTGTTGGCTGCATACAGGACAAACAGTGCCTCTGTTTTCCTAACCCGAGCCGTCCTGGCTACATAGATTTTTAAGGCCCTGACTACATCCAGGGACTTAGAGTCCTCCAAGTCACCCGTAGCCACAGGCACCACAATAGGTTGGTTCATATGAACGATGAAACCACCTTGGGCAAAAATTGAGGACGAGTCCTCAACTCCGCTCTATCCACATGGAAAATCAGATAGGGGCTCTTGTGAGACAAGGCCGCCAATTCGGATACCCGCCTCGCAGATGCCAAGGCCAACAACATGACCACCTTCCAAGTGAGAAATTTTTATTCAACCGCCTGAAGCGGTTCAAACCAGTGAGATTTTAGGAACCGTAATACCACATTAAGGTCCCATGGTGCCACTGGGGGCACAAAAGGAGGCTGGATGTGCAGCACTCCCTTTACAAAAGTCTGGACTTCTGGGAGAGAAGCCAATTCCTTCTGAAAGAAAATAGATAGGCTCCATTAAAGTACAAATTTCGGCCCTAACTTCAGGCCCATATCCACTGCTGTCTGTAGAAACTGGAGAAAACGGCCCAGCTGGAAAACCTCAGTAGGAGCATTCAGATACGGTGATAATGTTTCGCCGTCACCTCCTTCCTAGCCATTATCAGCGTAGCGATGACTTATTTCGGAATACCTTTCCCAGCTAGGATTCGGTGTTCAACCGCCATGCCGTCAAACGTAACCGCGGTAAGTCTTGGAACACGCAGGGCCCCTGCTGTAACAGGTCCTCCCTGAGGGGAAGAGGCCACGGATCTTCTGTGAGCATTTCCTGTAGATCTGAGTACCAGGCCCTTCGAGGCCAATCTGGGACAATGAGTATTGTCTGCACTCTTTTTTGTCTTATGATTCTCAATATTTTTGAGATGAGAGGAAGAGGAGGGAACACATAGACCGACTGGAACACCCATGGTGTCACCAGGGCGTCCACCGCTACTGCCTGAGGGTCCCTTGACCTGGCACAATACCTCCGAAGTTTCTTGTTGAGGCGCGACGCCATCATGTCTATTTGAGGAATTCCCCAAAGACTTGTTATCTCTGCAAAAACTTCTTGATGAAGTCCCCACTCTCCTGGATGGGGATCGTGTCTGCTGAGGAAGTCTGCTTCCCAGTTGTCCACTCCCGGAATGAAGACTGCTGACAGAGCGCTTACGTGATTCTCCGCCCAGCGAAGAATCCTGGTGGCCTCCGCCATTGCAACTCTGCTCCTTGTCCCGCTTTGGCGGTTTACATGAGCCACGGCTGTGACATTGTCTGATTGAATCAGAACCGGTAGGTCGCGAAGAAGATTCTCCGCTTGTCATAGGCCATTGTATATGGTCCTTAATTCCAGTATGTTGATGTGTAGACAAGCCTCCTGGCTTGACCATAGTCCCTGAAAATTTCTTCCTTGCGTGACTGCTCCCCATCCTCGGAGGCTCGCGTCCGTGGTCACCAGAACCCAGTCTTGAATGCCGAACCTGCGACCCTCTAGAAGGTGAGCACTCTGCAGCCACCACAGGAGAGACACCCTGGCCCTGGGGGACAGGCTTATTTTCTGATGTATTTGTAGATGGGACTCGGACCACTTGTCCAGAAGGTCCCACTGAAATGTCCTCGCATGAAACCTGCCGAATGGGATGGCCTTGTAGGCTGCCACCATTTTCCCCAGAACTCGAATGCATTGATGAACAGACACTCTTTTTGGTTTTAACAGGTCTCTGACCATGTTCTGGAGGTCCTGGGCTTTTTCCATCAGGAGAAAAACCCTCTTCTGTTCCGTGTCCAGAATCATGCCTAGGAATGATAGTCGAGTCGTTGGAATTAATTGCGACTTTGGTAGATTTAGAATCCAACCGTGCTGTTGGAGCACTCTCAGGAAGAGTGACACGCTTTTCAGCAATTGATCTCTCAATCTAGCTTTTATCAGGAGATCGTCCAAGTACGGGATAATTGTGACTCCCTGCCTGCGCAGGAGCACCATCATTTCCGCCATCACCTTGGTGAAAATCCTCGGCCCGTGGAAAGCCCAAACGGCAATGTCTGAAACTGGTAATGACAGTCCTGTACAGCGAATCTCAGGTACTCCTGATGAGGAGGATATATTGGAACATGAAGGTATGCATCCTTTATGTCTAGCAACACCATAAAATCCCCCCCTTCCAGACTGGAGATCACTGCCCAGAGCGATTCCATCTTGAATTTGAACTTTTTCAAGTACTGGTTTAGGGATTTTAGATTTAAAATCAGTCTGACCGAACCATCCGGCTTCGGGACCACAAACAGCGTTGAATAGTACCCTTTCCCCTGTTGGACAATGGGAACCTTGACAATCACTTGCTGTTGACACAGCTTTTGAATTCCAGCTAACATTACTGCCCTCTGTGGGGGAGAAGCTGGCAGGCAGACTTGAAAAATCGGCGAGGGGGCACCTCTTCGAATTCCAGTTTGTAGCCTTGGGATACAATTTCCATCGCCCAAGAATCCACGTCTGATAGACCCCAGACCTGGCTGAAGAGGCAAAGACGTACCCTCACTGGTGCGGACTCCCCCAGTGTAGCCCCAGCGTCATGCGGTGGATTTTGTAGAAGTCAGGGAGGACTTCTGTTCCTGGGAACTAGCCGAAGCAGGTGTTCTCTTCCCTTTACCCTTACCTCTGGCGAGGAAGGATGAGCCCCGACCTCTTCTGGACTTATGTGACCGAAAGGACTGCATCTGATATTCTGGAGTTTTCTTTTGCTGTGGGGGAACAAAAGGCAAAAAGGTAGATTTACCCGCAGTAGCTGTGGCAACCAGGTCCGTGAGACCTTCCCCAAACAAAACTTCACCCTTGTAAGATAAAATCTCCATATGCTTCTTTGAGTCGGCATCACCCGTCCATTGGGGGGTCCACAGGGCTCGCCTAGCAGAAATCGCCATGGCGTTGGCTCTCGAACCTAGCAGCCCAACGTCTCTTTGAGTGTCTCTCATATATAAGACAGCGTCTTTAATGTGACCTAAGGTCAATAAAATGGTATCCCTATCTAGAGTATCCAATTCAGCTGACAAGGTATCTCTCCAAGCTGCAACCGTGCTACATACCCATGCCGATGCTATTGCCGGTCTGAGTAAAGCACCCGTATGCGTATAAATTGATTTTAAGGTAGTTTCCTGTCTGCGATCAGCAGGATCCTTGAGGGCTGCAGTGTCTGGAGACGGTAGCGCCACCTTCTTGGACAAGCGCTTTAGAGCCTTGTCCACCCTGGGCGAGGATTCCCGCCGTACCCTGTCCTGTGCAGGGAAAGGATACGCCATAAGGATCCTCTTGGGAATCTGCAATTTTTTGTCTGGAGTTTCCCAATCTTTTTCAAATAACTCGTTCAGCTCGTGAGATGGGGGAAAGGTTACCTCAGGTTTCTTTTCCTTATACATGGGCACCCTCGCGTCAGGGACAGAGGGGTCATCTGTGATATGCAAAACATCTTTTATTGCCATAATCATATACTGAATACTTTTGGCCACCCGTGGGTGTAACCTTGCATCATCGTAGTCGACACTGAAGTCAGAAACCGTGTCGGTATCAGTGTCTGCTATTTGGGATAGAGAACGTTTTTGAGACCCTGAAGGGCCTTGTGATACAGTCAAAGCCATTGACTGACTCACTGCTTTTTCCCTGGACTCTGCTTTGTCCAACCTCTTATGTAATAAGGTCACATTTGCATTCAAAACATTCCACATGTCCAACCAATCAGGTGTCGGCGTTGCCGACGGAGACACCACAATCATCTGCTCCACCTCCTCCTTAGATGAGCCTTCCGCTTCAGACATGTCGACACACTCGTACCGACCCCCCCCCCACCCCCACACACACACACACACACAGGGATATATTTCTATGGAGACAGTTCCCCAACAATAATAAGATTTTACTTACCGATAAATCTATTTCTCGTAGTCCGTAGTGGATGCTGGGACTCCGTAAGGACCATGGGGAATAGCGGCTCCGCAGGAGACAGGGCACAGGTGGTGTGCCCTGGCTCCTGCCCCTATGACCCTCCTCCAAGCCTCAGTTAGGATACTGTGCCCGGACGAGCGTACATAATAAGGAAGGATATTGAATCCCGGGTAAGACTCATACCAGCCACACCAATCACACCGTACAACTCGTGATCTGAACCCAGTTAACAGTATGATACAACGAACAGGAGCCTCTGAAAAGATGGCTCACAACAATAATAACCCGAATTTTTGTAACAATAACTATATACAAGCATTGCAGACAATCCGCACTTGGGATGGGCGCCCAGCATCCACTACGGACTACGAGAAATAGATTTATCGGTAAGTAAAATCTTATTTTCTCTGACGTCCCAGTGGATGCTGGGACTCCGTAAGGACCATGGGGATTATACCAAAGCTCCCAAACGGGCGGGAGAGTGCGGATGACTCTGCAGCACCGAATGAGAGAACTCCAGGTCCTCCTCAGCCAGGGTATCAAATTTGTAGAATTTAGCAAATGTGTTTGCCCCTGACCAAGTAGCTGCTCGGCAAAGTTGTAAAGCCGAGACCCCTCGGGCAGCCGCCCAAGATGAGCCCACTTTCCTTGTGGAATGGGCCTTTACCGATTTTGGCTGTGGCAGGCCTGCCACAGAATGTGCAAGCTGAATTGTACTACAAATCCAACGAGCAATCGTCTGCTTAGAAGCAGGAGCACCCAGTTTGTTGGGTGCATACAGGATAAACAGCGAGTCAGATTTTCTGACTCCAGCCGTCCTGGAAACATATTTTCAGGGCCCTGACAACGTCAAGCAACTTAGAGTCCTCCAAGTCCCTTGTAGCCGCAGGTACCACAATAGGTTGGTTCATGTGAAATGCAGAAACCACCTTAGGTAGAAATTGAGTCCTCAATTCTGCCCTGTCAGAATGAAAAATTAAGTAAGGGCTTTTATATGATAAAGCCGCCAATTCTGACACACGCCTGGCTGAAGCCAGGGCTAACAGCATCGTCACCTTCCATGTGAGATATTTTAAGTCCACAGTGGTGAGTGGTTCAAACCAATGTGATTTTAGGAAAGTCAACACAACATTGAGATCCCAAGGTGCCACTGGAGGCACAAAAGGAGGCTGTATATGCAGTACCCCTTTTACAAATGTCTGAACTTCAGGCACTGAAGCCAGTTCTTTCTGGAAGAAAATCGACAGGGCTGAAATTTGAACCTTAATGGACCCTAATTTTAGGCCCATAGACAGTCCTGTTTGCAGGAAATGGAGGAAACGACCCAGTTGAAATTCCTCTGTAGGGGCCTTCTTGGCCTCACACCACGCAACATATTTTCGCCAAATGCGGTGATAATGTTTAGCGGTTACGTCCTTCCTGGCTTTGACCAGGGTAGAGATGACTTCATCTGGAATACCTTTTTCCTTCAGGATCCTGCGTTCAACCGCCATGCCGTCAAACGCAGCCGCGGTAAGTCTTGGAACAGACAAGGCCCCTGCTGGAGCAGGTCCTTTCTTAGAGGTAGAGGCCACGGTTCGTCCGTGAGCAGCTCTTGAAGCTCCGGGTACCAAGTCCTTCTTGGCCAATCCGGAGCCACGAGTATAGTTCTTACTCCTCTCCTTCTTATGATTCTCAGTACTTTTGGTATGAGGGGCAGAGGAGGGAACACATACCCTGACTGGTATACCCACGGCGTTACCAGAGCGTCCACCGCTATTGCCTGAGGGTCCCTTGACCTGGCGCAATATCTGTCTAGTTTTTTGTTTAGACGGGACGCCATCATGTCCACCTTTGGTTTTTCCCAACGGTTTACAATCAGGTGGAAGACTTCTGGGTGAAGTCCCCACTCTCCCGGGTGAAGGTCGTGTCTGCTGAGGAAATCTGCTTCCCAGTTGTCCACTCCCGGAATGAACACTGCTGACAGTGCTATCACATGATTTTCCGCCCAGCGAAGAATCCTTGCAGCTTCTGCCATTGCCCTCCTGCTTCTCGTGCCGCCCTGTCTGTTTACGTGGGCGACTGACGTGATGTTGTCCGATTGGATCAATACCGCCTGACCCTGAAGCAGGGGTTTTGCTTGACTTAGGGCATTGTAAATGGCCCTTAGTTCCAGAATGTTTATATGAAGAGATGTTTCCATGCTTGACCACAAGCCCTGGAAATTTCTTCCCTGTGTGACTGCTCCCCAGCCTCTCAAGCTGGCATCCGTGGTTACCAGGATCCAATCCTGAATGCCAAATCTGCGGCCCTCTAGTAGATGAGCACTCTGCAGCCACCACAGAAGAGACACCCTTGTCCTTGTCGACAGGGTTATCCGCTGATGCATCTGAAGATGCGATCCGGACCATTTGTCCAGTAGATCCCACTGAAACGTTCTTGCATGGAATCTTCCGAATGGAATCGCTTCGTAAGAAGCCACCATTTTTCCCAGGACCCTCGTGCACTGATGCACTGACACCTGGCCTGGTTTTAGGAGGTTCCTGACTAGCTCGGATAACTCCCTGGCCTTCTCCTCCGGGAGAAACACTTTCTTCTGGACTGTGTCCAGAATCATTCCTAGGAACAGTAGACGTGTCGTTGGAATCAGCTGCGATTTTGGAATATTTAGGATCCACCCGTGCTGACGTAACACTATCTGAGATAGTGCCACTCCGACTTCTAACTGTTCCCTGGACCTTGCCCTTATCAGGAGATCGTCCAAGTAAGGGATAATTAAGATGCCTTTTCTTCGAAGAAAAATCATCATTTCGGCCATTACCTTGGTAAAGACCCGAGGTGCCGTGGACAACCCAAACGGCAGCGTCTGAAACTGATAATGACAGTTTTGTACTACAAACCTGAGGTACCCTTGGTGAGAAGGGTAGATTGGGACGTGGAGGTAAGCATCTTTGATGTCCAGAGACACCATATAGTCCCCTTCCTCCAGGTTCGCTATCACCGCTCTGAGTGACTCCATCTTGAATTTGAACCTTTTTATGTAAGTGTTCAAGGATTTCAGATTTAATATTGGTCTCACCGAGCCGTCCGGCTTTGGTACCACAAACAGCGTGGAATAATACCCCTTTCCCTGTTGTAGGAGGGGTACCTTGATTATCACCTGCTGGGAATACAGCTTGTGAATGGCTTCCAAAACTGCCTCCCTGTCGGAGGGAGACTTTGGTAAAGCAGACTTCAGGAACCGGCGAGGGGGAAACGCCTCGAATTCCAGTTTGTACCCCTGCAATACTACCTGTAGAATCCAGGGGTCCACTTGCGAGTGAGCCCACTGCGCGTTGAAATTCTTGAGACGGGCCCCCACCATGTCTGAGTCTGCTTGTAAAGCCCCAGCGTCATGCTGAAGACTTGGCAGAAGCAGGGGAGGGCTTCTGCTCCTGGGAAGCGGCTGCATGGTGCAGTCTTTTTCCTCTTCCTCTGCCCCGGGGCAGAAAGGAGTGGCCTTTTGCTCGCTTGTACTTATGGGAACGAAAGGACTGAGTTTGAAAAGACGGTGTCTTTTTCTGCTGATGTGAAGTGACCTGGGGTAAAAAGGTGGACTTTCCAGCCGTTGCCGTGGCAACCAGGTCCGATAGACCAGCCCCAAATAACTCCTCCCCTTTATACGGCAATACTTCCATATGTCGTTTGGAATCCGCATCCCCTGAGCACTGTCGCGTCCATAACGCTCTTCTGGCAGAAATGGACATAGCACTTACTCTTGATGCCAGAGTGCAAATATCCCTCTGTGCATCACGCATATATAGTAATGCATCCTTCAAATGCTCTATAGTTAACAATATACTGTCCCTATCCAGGGTATCAATATTTTCAGTCAGGGAATCCGACCATGCGACTCCAGCGCTGCACATCCAGGCTGATGCGATTGCTGGTCGCAGTATAACACACATACTGGTGTATATACTTTTTAGGATATTTTCCAGCCTTCTATCAGCTGGTTCTTTGAGGGCGGCCGTATCAGGAGACGGTAACGCTACTTGTTTAGATAAACGTGTGAGCGCCTTATCTACCCTAGGTGGTGTTTCCCAACGCGTCCTAACCTCTGGCGGGAAAGGATACAGTGCCAATAATTTATTAGAAATTAGCAGTTTCTTGTCGGGAGAAACCCACGCTTTATCACACACCTCATTTAATTCGTCTGACTCAGGAAAAACTATGGGTAGTTTTTTCACACCCCACATAATACCCTTCTTTGTGGTACTTGTAGTGTCAGAAATGTTCAATGCCTCCTTCATTGCCGTGATCATGTAACGTGTGGCCCTAGTGGACATTACGTTTGTCTCCTCACCGTCGACACTAGACTCAGTATCTGTGTCTGGGTCTGTGTCGACCCACTGAGGTAACGGGCGTTTTAGGGCCCCTGACGGTGTCTGAGACGCCTGGACAGGCACTAATTGATTTGCCGGCTGTCTCATGTCGTCAACAGTTTTTTGCAAAGTGCTGACATTATCACGTAGTTCTTTAAAAACGATCATCCAGTCAGGTGTCGACTCCCTAGGGGGTGACATCACTAACCCAGGCAATTGCTCCGCCTCCACATCATTTTCCTCCTCATACATGTCGACACACACGTACCGACACACAGCACACACACCGGGAATGCTCTGATAGAGGACAGGACCCCACTAGCCCTTTGGAGAGACAGAGGGAGAGTCTGCCAGCACACACCAAGCGCTATATATATACACAGGGATAACCTTATATAAGTGTTACTCCCTTATAGCTGCTGTTTATATTATTATTTGCTGCCAATAGTGCCCCCCCTTCTCTTTTTTACCCTGATTCTGTAGCAGGTCTGCAGGGGAGAGTCAGGGAGCCGTCCTTCCAGCGGAGCTGTGAGGGAAAATGGCGCTTGTGTGCTGAGGAGATAGGCTCCGCCCCTTCACGACGTCCTTATCTCCCGCTTTTTCCTGTAAAAATGGCAGGGGTTGAAATACATCCATATAGCCCAGGAGCTATATGTGATGTATTCTTTTGCCAACCTAAGGTATTCTCTGTTTATATTGCGTCTCAGGGCGCTCCCCCCCCAGCGCCCTGCACCCTCAGTGACCGGAGTGTGAAGTGTGCTGAGAGCAATGGCGCACAGCTGCGGTGCTGTGCGCTACCTTAGTCTGAAGACAGGATCGTCTTCTGCCGCCGATTTCACCGGACCTCTTCGTCTCTTCTGGCTCTGTAAGGGGGACGGCGGCGCGGCTCCGGTGACCCATCCAGGCTGAACCTGTGATCGTCCCTCTGGAGCTAATGTCCAGTAGCCTAAGAAGCCCAATCCACTCTGCACGCAGGTGAGTTCGCTTCTTCTCCCCTTAGTCCCACGATGCAGTGAGCCTGTTGCCAGCAGGACTCACTGAAAATAAAAAACCTAATACTAAACTTTTCACTAAGCAGCTCAGGAGAGCCACCTAGCCTGCACCCTTCTCGTTCGGGCACAAAAATCTAACTGAGGCTTGGAGGAGGGTCATAGGGGGAGGAGCCAGTGCACACCACCTGATCCTAAAGCTTTTATTCTTGTGCCCTGTCTCCTGCGGAGCCGCTATTCCCCATGGTCCTTACGGAGTCCCAGCATCCACTAGGACGTCAGAGAAATATAATTATCTGTATAATACACTCACTGCACCTTACAAATGCCCCCCCCCCCCCCTTTCTGCCCTGTGTCACCGTGTTCAGCAGGGGAGAGTCCGGGGAGCCAGCTTCTCTGCAGTGCTCTGTGGAGAAAATGGCGCTGGTTAGTGCTGTGAACTCAAGCTCCGCCCCCTCCAGCGGCAGACTTCGGTCCCGCTCAATTTTATAATACTGGCAGCCCATATATATGTATTTGCCAGTCCTAGAGGTTTATATTGATGCCCAAGGCGCCCGCTCTGCACCCATCAGTGCCTGCCATGTGTGTTGTGTGTGGGAGCAATGGCGCGCAGCGTTACCGCTGTGCGCTTACCTCAGGGAAGATCTGAAGTCTTCTTTCTTCTTATACTCACCCGGCTTCTGTCTTCCGGCTTTGTGAGGAGGACGGTACGCGGCTCTGGGACGAACTTCAGGATGAGACCTTCGTTCCGACTCCCTCTGGAGCTAATGGTGTCCAGTAGCCTAAGAAGCAAAGCCTATCAGTTAAGTGTTAAGTAGGTCTGCTTCTCTCCCCTCAGTCCCACGAAGCAGGGAGCCTGTTGCCAGCAGTGCTCCCTGAAAATAAAAAAACCTAACAAAATTCTTTTTTCAGAGAAACTCAGGAGACCTCCCCTGTTATGCACCCTATGTCCTCTGGGCACAGGAAGTAACTGAGGTCTGGAGGAGGGGCATAGAGGGAGGAGCCAGTGCTCACCCATTCTAAAGTTCTTTATAGTGCCCATGTCTCCTGCGGAGTCGTCTATACCCCATGGTCCTTACGGAGTCCCCAGCATCCTCTAGGACATAAGAGAAATAACAGATAACACATAACTATACAATATAACATTAACATAATACATGACCCGCCTCACTAGGTACAAAATGCTCTGTTTCTGGACTTCCCTCTTAATTTACTATTACAATCACCTGTGAAGAAACAGCTTTCTTATCATGTAACTAGTTCAACACAGGTGATGGAAATCATAAATTAAGAGGGAAGTCCAGAAACAGAGCATTTTGTACCTAGTGGGGCGGGTTATGTTGGAGGGTCTGCATATTAAAACACAATATTACCCAGGATTTAACTAATACACAGGTTCTCAAACTCGGTCCTCAGGACCCCACACAGTGCATGTTTTGCAGGTCTCCTGACAGAATCTCGAGTGAAATAATTAGCTCCACCTGTGGACCTTTTAAAATGTGTCAGTGAGTAATTAATACACCCGTGCTCCTGCAAAACATGCACTGTGTGGGGTAATGAGGACCGAGTTTGAGAACCACTGAACTAATACCACACTATCAATTAGTGAAGTCCATGGCTAGGAAAATAACTGTATGTCCTTTATCAGATAACACGAGGTGTAGGCTGTGTCGTCACATTAATAATATCAGGACACCATAGGCTGCTCCCCCTATATAATAATAAAAAGACACCACAGGCCGCTTCTCCTGTATTATAATAATAATAATAATAACAGGACACCACAGGCTGCTCCCCCTGTTTATTAATAATAAAAATATGACACCACAGGCTGCTCCCCCTGTATAATAATAATAATAATAATAATAATAATAATAATAATAACAGGACACCCCAGGCTGCTCCCCCTGTATAATAATAATAATAATAATAATAATAACAGGACACCCCAGGCTGCTCCCCCTGTATAATAATAATAATAATAACAGGACACCCCAGGCTGCTCCCCCTGTATAATAATAATAATAATAATAATAATAATAACAGGACACCCCAGGCTGCTCCCCCTGTATAATAATAATAATAACAGGACACCACAGGCTGCTCCCCCTGTATAGTAAGACGCTATTACCTGATATATACGGACACAGGGAGCTGTTGAGTCTATGTGCTGCAGCAACCGATTGAAACTCACTTCCTGTGTGTGGAACGCAAATACTGGAAGTAAGGTGGACCGCACAGGCCGGAAGTAAGGTGGACCGCACAGGACGGAAGTAAGGTGAAACGCACAGGACGGAAGAAGGGCATGATTGGCACAGACTGGTGACTGGCCCCTACCCTCATACACCCCGGCCACAGCACTGCGCTTTGTAACAATTATTACAATACATTTCCTCGGTGCAGGAGGCCGGCGGCCATTTTCTTGTAGACCAGTCCTGCAGTTGCAGCAGCAATAGATTCCCTGGTTGTGTAGTGACGTCAGGAGCGGCGGCCATTTCCCCCTGGTCTGAGCTCCGCCTTCCTTCTATCATTCCCACAAGGCAGCAGGAGCAGAGAGCAGCCATTGCTGTGTCTGGCAGCAGGTAATGTTATTATTATTATTATTATTATTATTATTATTATTATTCTATAGGCTGAGCAGCTCTGGTGTCAGGTTGCTGTACTACAGGAGGAGCAGCCTCTGGTGCCTTGTTATAGTGCAGCTGGAGCAGCCTCTGGTGCTGCATTATCCCTGTACAGGTGGCTGACACTCTAGTGTCCTATTATTGTAACACAGGTGGCGCAGACCCCGCCGTTACCATAATCCAGGTGGCGCAGACCCCTCCGTTACCGTAATACAGGTGGCGCAGACTCCACCGTTACCATAATCCAGGTGGCGCAGACCCTGCCGTTACCGTAATACAGGTGGCGCAGACCCCGCCGTTACTCAATACAGGTGACGCAGAACCTGCCCTTAGCGTAATACAGACAGCGCAGACCCCGCCATTACCGTAATACAAGTGGCGCATTCTCTGCTGTTGCTGTAATACAGGTGGCGCAGTCCCCGTTACTGTAATACAAGTGTAATATGCCGCTATGACAATACTGTCTCCAGTAATGATATAAATAGGCTCTGATACATCCTATACTGTCACATGTGTCTGCTACAGTGCTGGTAAAGGGGAATCCTGATTACTGGCAGCAGCTGGACTGATACATTGTAACATCCGCTATTATCCTGATACATCCTATACTGTCACATGTGTCTGCTACAGTGCTGGTAAAGGGGAATCCTGATTACTGGCAGCAGCTGGACTGATACATTGTAACATCCGCTATTATCCTGATACATCCTATACTGTCACATGTGTCTGCTACAGTGCTGGTAAAGGGGAATCCTGATTACTGGCAGCAGCTGGACTGATACAGTGTAACATCCGCTATTATCCTGATACAAATCTCTTCTTGTAAAGTAGTCAGTGTGGAGACTGATACATTGGGCCTAATTCAGACCTGATCGTTCCTCCGCCCAGACAGAGTGAAATTCCGCCCTGTGTAAGTCTGTGTACGCTGTGCGAAAATCTCTGCGAATGTCGGTCACCTGCAAATCCGTTCGCAACTAGCTCACCATCTAATGATTTGTGCAGTCTGTATGTAGCCCAGGACCTACACCTACAGTGCGATAGGATCAGGCTGATCAGAGCCGGAGATGACTCTGCCCCCTGCGTGTGATGTGTGTATGGGTTACTGTTACTCTGTACTTGGGAATTGCTAAAAGACAGAAAAGGGATTGTTAGTGTTAACCTGTACAAAAAAAAAAAACATTTTATTGATGTCACCCTCAATACACAGGATTACACAGTAGTGAGGAAGACATCCAGTGAGTGTGAGACCCCAGCAGCCGTCCAAGTGTGCCAGGAGGACTGAACAGGACCCAGAGACCCATCACGGTGCCTCCACCTCACTCACTGATACATGAGAGGCACAATGACCAGAAGATCCTGGAACTCACCAACAAGATCATTCAGCTGCTGACTGGAGAGGTGACTGCTGGGAATGGGGCATTATACAGTAACACCAGGGGATGTGTCTGGGTGATGACTGGAGAGGTGACTGCTGGGAATGGGGCATTATACAGTAACACCAGGGGACGTGTCTGGTGATGACTGGAGAGGTGACTGCTGGGAATGGGGCATTATACAATAACACCAGGGGATGTGTCTGGGTGATGACTGGGGAGGTGACTGCTGGGAATGGGACATTATACAGTAACACCAGGGGATGTGTCTGGATGATGACTGGAGAGGTGACTGCTGAGAATGGGACATTATACAGTAACACCAGGGGATGTGTCTGGGTGATGACTGGAGAGGTGACTGCTGGGAATGGGACATTATACAGTAACACCAGGGGATGTGTCTGGATGATAACTGGAGAGGTGACTGCTGAGAATGGGACATTATACAGTAACACCAGGGGATGTGTCTGGGTGATGACTGGAGAGGTGACTGCTGGGAATGGGACATTATACAGTAACACCAGGGGATGTGTCTGGATGATGACTGGAGAGGTGACTGCTGGGAATGGGACATTATACAGTAACACCAGGGGATGTGTCTGGGTGATGACTGGAGAAGTGACTGCTGGGAATGGGACATTATACAGTAACACCAGGGGATGTGTCTGGGTGATGACTGGAGAGGTGACTGCTGGGAATGGGACATTATACAGTAACACCAGGGGATGTGTCTGGATGATGACTGGAGAGGTGACTGCTGAGAATGGGACATTATACAGTAACACCAGGGGATGTGTCTGGATGATGACTGGAGAGGTGACTGCTGGGAATGGGACATTATACAGTAACACCAGGGGATGTGTCTGGGTGATGACTGGAGAGGTGACTGCTGGGAATGGGACATTATACAGTAACACCAGGGGATGTGTCTGGATGATGACTGGAGAGGTGACTGCTGAGAATGGGACATTATACAGTAACACCAGGGGATGTGTCTGGGTGATGACTGGAGAGGTGACTGCTGGGAATGGGGCATTATACAGTAACACCAGGGGACGTGTCTGGGTGATGACTGGAGAGGTGACTGCTGGGAATGGGGCATTATACAGTAACACCAGGGGATGTGTCTGGGTCATGACTGGAGAGGTGACTGCTGGGAATGGTACATTATACAGGAACACCAGGGGACGTGTCTGGGTGATGACTGGAGAGGTGACTGCTGGGAATGGGGCATTATACAGTAACACCAGGGGATGTGTCTGGGTGATGACTGGAGAGGTGACTGCTGGGAATGGGACATTATACAGTAACACCAGGGAATGTGTCTGGGTGATGACTGGAGAGGTGACTGCTGGGAATGGGACATTATACAGTAACACCAGGGGACGTGTCTGGGTGATGACAGGAGAGGTGACTGCCGGGAATGGGGCATTATACAGTAACACCAGGGGACGTGTCTGGGTGATTACTGGAGAGGTGACTGCTGGGAATGGGACATTATACAGTAACACCAGGGGACGTGTCTGGGTGATTACTGGAGAGGTGACTGCTGGGAATGGGACATTATACAGTAACACCAGGGGATGTGTCTGGGTGATGACTGGAGAGGTGACTGCTGGGAATGGGACATTATACAGTAACACCAGGGGATGTGTCTGGATGATGACTGGAGAGGTGACTGCTGAGAATGGGACATTATACAGTAACACCAGGGGATGTGTCTGGGTGATGACTGGAGAGGTGACTGCTGGGAATGGGGCATTATACAGTAACACCAGGGGACGTGTCTGGGTGATGACTGGAGAGGTGACTGCTGGGAATGGGGCATTATACAGTAACACCAGGGGATGTGTCTGGGTCATGACTGGAGAGGTGACTGCTGGGAATGGTACATTATACAGTAACACCAGGGGACGTGTCTGGGTGATGACTGGAGAGGTGACTGCTGGGAATGGGGCATTATACAGTAACACCAGGGGATGTGTCTGGGTGATAACTGGAGAGGTGACTGCTGGGAATGGGACATTATACAGTAACACCAGGGCATGTGTCTGGGTGATGACTGGAGAGGTGACTGCTGGGAATGGGACATTATACAGTAACACCAGGGGACGTGTCTGGGTGATGACAGGAGAGGTGACTGCCGGGAATGGGGCATTATACAGTAACACCAGGGGACGTGTCTGGGTGATTACTGGAGAGGTGACTGCTGGGAATGGGACATTATACAGTAACACCAGGGGACGTGTCTGGATGATTACTGGAGAGGTGACTGCTGGGAATGGGACATTATACAGTAACACCAGGGGATGTGTCTGGATGATGACTGGAGAGGTGACTGCTGAGAATGGGACATTATACAGTAACACCAGGGGATGTGTCTGGGTGATGACTGGAGAGGTGACTGCTGGGAATGGGGCATTATACAGTAACACCAGGGGACGTATCTGGGTGATGACTGGAGATGTGACTGCTGGGAATGGGACATTATACAGTAACACCAGGGGATGTGTCTGGGTGATGACTGGAGAGGTGACTGCTGGGAATGGGGCATTATACAGTAACACCAGGGGATGTGTCTGGGTGATGACTGGAGAGGTGACTGCTGGGAATGGGGCATTATACAGTAACACCAGGGGATGTGTCTGGGTGATGACTGGAGAGGTGACTGCTGGCAATGGGGCATTATACAGTAACACCAGGGGATGTGTCTGGGTGATGACTGGAGAGGTGACTGCTGGGAATGGGGCATTACACAGTAACACCAGGGGATGTGTCTGGATGATGACTGGAGAGGTGACTGCTGGGAATGGGGCATTATACAGTAACACCAGGGGATGTGTCTGGGCGATGACTGGAGAGGTGACTGCTGGGAATGGGGCATTATACAGTAACACCAGGGGTATGTGTCTGGGTGATGACTGGAGAGGTGACTGCTGGGAATGGGACATTATACAGTAACACCAGGGGACGTGTCTGGGTGATGACTGGAGAGGTGACTGCTGGGAATGGGGCATTATACAGTAACACCAGGGGATGTGTCTGGATGATGACTGGAGAGGTGACTGCTGGGAATGGGACATTATACAGTAACACCAGGGGACGTGTCTGGGTGATGACTGGAGAGGTGACTGCTGGGAATGGGACATTATACAGTAACACCAGGGGACGTGTCTGGGTGATGACTGGAGAGGTGACTGCTTGGAATGGGGCATTATACAGTAACACCAGGGGACGTGTCTGGGTGATGACTGGAGACGTGACTGCTGGGAATGGGGCATTATACAGTAACACCCGTGGTTGTGTCTGAGTGATTGTCGGAGAGGTGACTGCAGGGAATGGGACATTATACAGTGACACCAGGGGATGTGTCTGGGTGATGACTGGAGATGTGACTGCCAGGAATGGGGCATTATACAGTAACACCAGGGGATGTGTCTGGGTGATGACTGCTGGGAATGGGGCATTATACAGTAACACTAGGGAATGTGCCTGAGTGATGACTGGAGATGTGACTGCCAGGAATGGGGCATTATACAGTAACACCAGGGGATGTGTCTGGGTGATGACTGGAGAGGTGACTGCTGGGAATGGGGCATTATACAGTAACACCATGGGATGCGTCTGGGTGATGACTGGAGAGGTGACTGCTGGGAATGGGACATTATACAGTAACACCAAGGGACGTGTCTGGGTGATGACTGGAGAGGTGACTGCTGGGAATGGGACATTATACAGTAACACCAGGGAACGTGTCTGGGTGATGACCGGAGAGGTGACTGCTGGGAATGGGGCATTATACAGTAACACCAGGGAACGTGTCTGGGTGGTGACTGGAGAGGTGACTGCTGGGAATCAGACATTATACAGTAACACCAGGGGATGTGTCTGGGTGATGACTGGAGATGTAACTGCCAGGAATGGGGCATTATACAGTAACACCAGGGGATGTGTCTGGGTGATGACTGGAGAGGTGACTGCCAGGAATGGGGCATTATACAGTAACACCAGGGGATGTGTCATGGTAATGACTGGAGAGGTGACTGCTGGGAATGGGGCATTATATAGTAACACCAGGGAACGTGTCTGGGTGGTGACTGGAGAGGTGACTGTTGGGAATGGGACATTATAGAGTAACACCAGGGGACGTGTCTGGGTGATGATTGGAGAGGTGACTGCTGGGAACGGGACATTATACAGTAACACCAGGAGATGTGTCTGGGTGATGACTGGAGAGGTGACTGCTAGGAATGGGATATTATATAGTAACACCGGGGGATGTGTCTGGGTGATGACTGGAGAGGTGACTGCTGGGAATGGGACATTATACAGTCACACCAGGGGATGTGTCTGGGTGATGACTGGAGAGGTGACTGCTGGGAATGGGACATTATACAGTAACACCAGGGGACGTGTCTGGGCGATGACTGGAGAGGTGTCTGCTGGGAATGGGGCATTATACAGTAACACCAGGGGACGTGCCTGGGCGATGACTGGAGAGGTGACTGCTGGGAATGGGGCATTATACAGTAACACCAGGGACGTGTCTGGGCGATGACTGGAGAGGTCACTGCTGGGAATGGGGCATTATACAGTAACACCAGGGACGTGTCTGGGTGATGACTGGAGAGGTGACTGGTGGGAATGGGACATTATACAGTAACACCAGGGGACGTGTCTGGGTGATGACTGGAGAGGTGACTGCTGGGAATGGGGCATTATACAGTAGCACCAGGGGACGTGTCTGGGTGATGACTGTATCACTGTGTGTGTCCGGTTCCTCTTAAGGTGTTAGGATGTCACTGTCTTTGTCTCCATGCAGGAGGGTGAGTTTATAGAGGAACACGGGTCTGTACAAGGACGTGATGATGGAGAATCACCGGCCTCTCACATCACTGGGTAAGAGGAGACTGTCATGTATTGTACAAGGGAGAGCAGGTATGGGGGCCCCTATATACATCCATCATCTGATAATCACATATATACACTGTACCCACTCACTGTGTGTCTCCTATAGATGGACCCAGTAACAAAGATACCCCAGAGAGATGTCCCCGTCCTCTGTATTCCCAGGACTGTACAGAGGAGAATCACAGGAACCTACAGGAGGATCAGGTAGATGGGATATAGAGTCCTCCCAGTACACCAAACTGACTGTCACTATATGATCTGTAGAGCAGCTGTATGTATATTATATACTTTTTAACAGTTGAATTGCTGTTAATAAAAACTGAATAATATTATTTACATTTCTTGTGTATTATTTAGGATGAAGACCAGACTGATATGAAGGCAGAATATATAGATGGAGAAGAGACGTATGTGACTGATATGAAGGCAGAAGATGCAGAGGGAAAAGAAGAGATGTATGTGACTGATATGAAGGCAGAAGATATAGAGGGAGAAGAAGAGACGTATGTGACTGATATGAAGGCAGAAGATATAGAGGGAGAAGAAGAGATGTATGTGACTGATATGAAGGCAGAAGATATAGAGGGAGAAGAAGAGACGTATGTGACTGATATGAAGGCAGAAGATGCAGAGGGAGAAGAGACGTATGTGACTGATATGAAGGCAGAAGATATAGAGGGAGAAGAAGAGACGTATGTGACTGATATAAAGGCAGAAGATATAGAGGAAGAAGAGACGTATGTGACTGATATGAAGGCAGAAGATGCAGAGGGAGAAGAAGAGACGTATGTGACTGATATGAAGGCAGAAGACATAGAGGGAGCAGAAGAGACGTATGTGACTGACATGAAAGTAGAATCTATAGAGGAAGAAAAAGAAACATATAAGACAAATATTAAGACAGAAGATGCAGAGGGAGAAGAGACGTATGTGACTGATATGAAGGGAGAAGAAGAAATGTATCTGATCAATATTAAGGTAGAAGATATAGAGGGAGAAGAGGAGACGTATGTGACTGATATGAAGGCAGAAGATATAGAGGGAGAAGAAGAGACGTATGTGACTGATATGAAGGCAGAAGATATAGAGGGAGAAGAGGAGACGTATGTGAGGGGTGATCAGCAGTGTAAGGAGGAGGAAATCCCTACAGATATCGGCACAGGTGAGTAATGTATTACAGAAAAGAGTCTTATTGTCTCATTGTCAGTAAAAACTAATGAGGGAAATGTATCTGCTCAGTGGGGGTGTTTGGATCCATCAGGCCATTTATACTCCTGCTGTCCCCCTCACATCATGTTTCTGTTGGTTACCAGCCTAGAGATCTGACCCGTCTCCTTCCCACACTCTCTGGTGTATCTCATATTTCAGAAGCCATCTGCCCCTATTATACTCCTGCTCTCCCCCTCACATCATGCCACTGTGTGTTAGCAGCCCAAAAATCTGACCAGTCTCCTCCCCACACTCTCTGGTGTATCTCATACTTCAGGAGCCATCAGCCCCTATTATACTCCTGCTCTCCCCCTCACATCATGTCACTGTGTGTTACCAACCCAGAGATCTGACTAGTCTCCTCCCCACACTCTCTGGTGTATCTCATATTTCAGAAGCCATCAGCCCCTATTATACTCCTACTCTCCCCCTCACATCATGCCACTGTGTGTTAGCAGGCCAAAAATCTGACCAGTCTCCTCCCCACACTCTCTGGTGTATCTCATACATCAGGAGCCATCAGCCCCTTTTATACTCCTGCTCTCCCCCTCACATCATGTCACTGTGTGTTACCAACCCAGAGATCTGACCAGTCTCCTCCCCACACTCTCTGGTGTATCTCATACTTAAGAAGCCATCAGCCCCTATTATACTCCTGCTCTCCCCCTCACATCATGCCACTGTGTGTTAGCAGCCCAAAAATCTGACCAGTCTCCACCCAACACTCTCTGGTGTATCTCATACATCAGAAGCCATCAGCCCCTATTATACTCCTGCTCTCCCCCTCACATCATGCCACTGTGTGTTAGCAGCCCAGAGATCTGACCAGTCTCCTCCCCACACTCTCTGGTGTATCTCATACATCAGGATCCATCAGCCCCTATTATACTCCTGCTCTCCCCCTCACATCATGTCACTGTGTGTTACCAGCCCAGAGATCTGACTAGTCTCCTCCCCACACTCTCTGGTGTATCTCATACATCAGGATCCATCAGCCCCTATTATACTCCTGCTCTCCCCCTCACATCATGTCACCGTGTGTTACCAGCCCAGAGATCTGACCAGTCTTCTCCCCACACTCTTTGGTGTATCTCATACATCAGGATCCATCAGCCCCTATTATACTCCTGCTCTCCCCCTCACATCATGTCACTGTGTGTTACCAACCCAGAGATCTGACTAGTCTCCTCCCCACACTCTCTGGTTTATCTCATACTTCAGAAGCCATCAGCCCCTATTATACTCCTGCTCTCCCCCTCACATCATGCCACTGTGTGTTAGCAGCCCAAAAATCTGACCAGTCTCCTCCCCACACTCTCTGGTGTATCTCATACTTCAGGAGCCATCAGCCCCTATTATACTCCTGCTCTCGCCCTCACATCATGTCACTGTGTGTTACCAACCCAGAGATCTGACCAGTCTCCTCCCCACACTCTCTGGTGTATCTCATATTTCAGAAGCCATCAGCCCCTATTATACTCCTGCTCTCCCCCTCACATCATGCCACTGTGTGTTAGCAGGCCAAAAATCTGACCAGTCTCCTCCCCACACTCTCTGGTGTATCTCATACATCAGGAGCCATCAGCCCCTTTTATACTCCTGCTCTCCCCCTCACATCATGTCACTGTGTGTTACCAACCCAGAGATCTGACCAGTCTCCTCCCCACACTCTCTGGTGTATCTCATACATCAGAAGCCATCAGCCCCTATTATACTCCTGCTCTCCCCCTCACATCATGCCACTGTGTGTTAGCAGCCCAAAAATCTGACCAGTCTCCTCCCCACACTCTCTGGTGTATCTCATACATCAGGATCCATCAGCCCCTATTATACTCCTGCTCTCCCCCTCACATCATGTCACTGTGTGTTAGCAGCCCAAAAATCTGACCAGTCTCCTCCCCACACTCTCTGGTGTATCTCATACTTCAGGAGCCATCAGCCCCTATTATACTCCTGCTCTCCCCTTCACATCATGTCACTGTGTGTTACCAACCCAGAGATCTGACTAGTCTCCTCCCCACACTCTCTGGTGTATCTCATATTTCAGAAGCCATCAGCCCCTATTATACTCCTGCTCTCCCCCTCACATCATGCCACTGTGTGTTAGCAGGCCAAAAATCTGACCAGTCTCCTCCCCACACTCTCTGGTGTATCTCATACATCAGGAGCCATCAGCCCCTTTTATACTCCTGCTCTCCCCCTCACATCATGTCACTGTGTGTTACCAACCCAGAGATCTGACCAGTCTCCTCCCCACACTCTCTGGTGTATCTCATACTTCAGAAGCCATCAGCCCCTATTATACTCCTGCTCTCCCCCTCACATCATACCACTGTGTGTTAGCAGCCCAAAAATCTGACCAGTCTCCTCCCCACACTCTCTGGTGTATCTCATACTTCAGGAGCCATCAGCCCCTATTATACTCCTGCTCTCCCCCTCACATCATGTCACTGTGTGTTACCAGCCCAGAGATCTGACCAGTCTCCTCCCCACACTCTCTGGTGTATCTCATACATCAGGAGCCTTCAGCCCCTATTATACTCCTGCTCTCCCCTCACATCATGTCACTGTGTGTCACCAGCCCAGAGATCTGACCAGTCTCCTCGCCACACTCTCTGGTGTATCTCATACATCAGGAGCTATCGGCCCCTATTATACTCCTGCTCTCCCCCTCACATCATGTCACTGTGTGTTACCAGCCCAGAGATCTGACCAGTCTCCTCCCTACACTCTCTGGTGTATCTCATACATCAGGAGCCATCAGCCCCTATTATACTCCTGCTCTCCCCTCACATCATGTCAGTGTGCGCTAAGAATGTCTTCCATGATATTAAACCCTGCATAGACCAATTGCCGAACACTTCAGCTATAACAGTCACTTATTACTGGAATTACAATTTTTTGCTGGTGCTCTGCAACCGCCATTTCTCAGCCAGATATTTTAATCAAGAACTGGACACCTCATGCACTACTAAAACTATTTTGTCACAGCATGCCAGATTTCAGGATAGCTTGGAAAATCTTCACTGAAGATTATGCTGGCCAGTCTAATAGTACAAATACATATTTTCCTTAATTCTCCCTGTTTAAGTATATTTCAAATATATAGAACATATAGGAGCAACACAATGAATAGGATATAAAGTCTTTATATAAATGCAGCAGTATATCTACCAAGTATTTTCCATAATGAAGATATAAATGAATGGAGATGAATTACTGCATTAATAAATCTCTATGTAAAGAAATGCTGTAAGATAACTCTAATAGCACAGGTGATTTGTACAGCAGTAAGTAGTAAAGCGATAAGATAATCTTTAAAGCACCCCAGGTTTTCACGGTGCTACAGAGAAATGCCAATCAGAATTTTTTCCCCCCATTATATGTAAGTAATTAACTGTAGATTGATCATTGCAAATCTTGAGTAAAAGTCCAGAAACTCCTTATGGTGGAATATATTTAAAGGCATTCCTGCCAGATGAAGCAAGCATTAGCTGATCAGACATACAATATCCAGGTGCTCTTCCAGACTAGATAGGATACAGACTGGATAACTCACACTGGGACATTGAGGGAAACACCATATATGGGCTGCAATATCCAATAAGCAGCAGCAGCCAAATTCTGACTCCAGCTGGGCTATTAGAAGTCCAATCAAAGTCCAGCACCATGAGATCTGGTCAACAGAGCTGAATGGTGGCCTGGAGACTGATAGGAGTCAGTGCAAAGTCTATCAAGGCTATGTGGTCAGCACAGCTAAATGGTGGCCTGGACACTGATAGGAGTCAGTGCAAGGTCCGTCACTGTGGGATCTAGCCAGTACAGCTGATTGGTGACCTGGAGACTGATAGGAGTCAGTGCAAAGTCCATCACTGTGAGATGTGGTCAGCACAGCTGAATAATGGCCTGGAGACTGATAGGAGTCAGTGCAAAGTCCATCACTGTGAGATGTGGTCAGCACAGCTAAATAATGGCATGGAGACTGATAGGAGTCAGTGCAGTCCATCACTGTGAGATGTGGTCAGCACTGTTGAATAATGTCCTGGAGACTGATAGGAGTCAGTGAAAAGGCCATCACTGTGAGATGTGCTCAGCCCAGCTAAATAATGACCTGGAGACTGATAGGAGTCAGTGCAAAGTCCATCACTGTGAGATGTGGTCAGCACAGCTAATTGGTGGCCTGGAGACTGATAGGAGTCAGTGCAAAGTCCTGCATTGTGAGATCTGGTCAGTACAGCTGAATAATTTCCAGGAGACAGATATGAGCCAGTGCAAAGTCCAGCACAGTAAAATCCTGTCATCAGAGCTGAATGGTGGCCTGGAGACTGAAAGGAATCTGAGCAAAGGGCAGCACTGTGAGATGTGGTCGGCACATCTGAATAATGGCCTGGAGACTGATAGGAGTCAGTGCAAAGTCCAGCACCATGCGATCTGGCCAGCTCAGCTGAATAGTGGCCTGGAGACCGATAGGAGTCAGTGCAAAGTCCAGCACTGTGAGATCTGGCTAACACTTTCTGAATGGTGGTGGGTGGCGCTGCACACACCAGCCAAAATACCAATGATATAGTATATTTAAAAGGAATTCAGAGCACCATTCTTGGGACTTTTATAATTTCTTCTTTTACCATCACCTTTGTGACAGGAGACCACCCACAGGCACAGCATTACAACTTGCTGCAGACTATTACAACAGACCAGGATAGGAGCTCATATTGGTAACGCAGCCTGACTGCCCTGCTGGAGCTCTCCTGGTAAATGAGATGGCCCCCGTGCTGCAGACTATTACCACAGACCGGGATAGGAGATCATATTGGTAACACAGTGACTTCCCTGCTGGAGCTCTCCTAGTAAATGAGATGGTTCCTGTACTACAATAACAGTGTGCCTTTACTGCTAATTGCTGGCTCCTGATTGGGAATCACATGGACTTTGCCACCTTATCTGCAGACACCAGAAGACTCACCTGCTTAACCAGTGGTGAGTATAAGCTGCAGATTCACCTGTGAGCAGGCAGGAGCAGCGTTCCCACTGAGACTGACACTGAGGTGTGTCCGCTGCATTGCAGCCACTGGGTCTGCCTGTATTATACCATCGGTTTTATACACAGCAGGGCTGATTGGGACAATCTGTCTCTGCGTTTGGATTTGGATGCTCTTTGCACTGTATACCACAGTGACACTCTGGTATATGGGTGAGAGCCCATTTCCCTTTCCACATTATTCCTTCTCATTCACTATTCCCAATTAAGGTTATTATTCATATATATAGTGGCAGATGCTCAATTAGCTTAGTGATATCATTCAGGTGCTTGAAAGGGAGGGATATTTCTAAGCAAGAAAAACAAGGCATTTTGTTTCCCCCAGCACACTGAATGATAACAGTAACCAGATGTAAATCCCACACAATATTAGAATTCAGAGATCTTGGTTACATATATTTGCACAAATGTATGAATAAGCCCCAAAGCCGCATCAAGGCGTCTCTGTATATTTGGGGTCCCTAGCACTATATCTAGGTGCAGGGTGTGGCACCCCAAAACACCAGAATAAGACAGAAAGCCCAGGGCAGCATACCAGTGAAAAAACTATAGTGTTTATAAATTAGTGTTAGGAAGCCAAAGCTATGAAGAAGGTGATACAAAAATGAGATGTAATTAAAATGGAGAAATAATGTTAAAGAAATTATAGTGTGTGAAAAGTGTTAATAGAATGTAAAGGTATGCCACACCTAAGCCATCCAGCTCAGCCAGTCCAGAGGCACCACACCTCACACCTCCATTACCCCAATCTGATTAACCAGCAAGGAGCTACGTGATAATGGCTCCTTACTTAACTAGGTTATTATTCAGCATGTATTATATACTGACCTGTTTATAGGAGGCCTAATTTGATATTGTGGTGATGAATATACTATATATATTGATTTTAATACATTCCCTGTGAGTGTTAGTGCATTATTGTATTGTGTGTAATACACGTCTATTTTTTTATTTTTATTTTTTAAATAAATTTTAAATATTCAATTTTTCTATTTTTTTGACTGATGTGTTCAGCGGCACCACTACCTTTCTGTCTGTACATTCTTTGTGAGAGAAGTTACTATTCTCTTAGCAGGTGTGCAGCAGCTACTTTCATCTAGCCTATTGGGACATCCATTGCAGTTTGGCGCCTGGATTATTTTTTTCTTTATGGGTGGTGGCCTCGAGATCGCTAGGAGTCAGAGCAAAGTGCTGCACCATGAGATCTGGTCAGCACAGCTGAATGGTGGCCTGGAGACTGACAGAAGTCAGAGCAAAGTCCAGCACCATGAGATCTGGTCAGCACAGCTGAATGGTGGCCTGGAGACTGATAGAAGTCATAGCAAAGTCCAGCACCATGAGATCTGGTCAGCACAGCTGAATGGTGGCCTGGAGACTGATAGAAGTCATAGCAAAGTCCAGCACCATGAGATCTGGTCAGCACAGCTGAATGGTAGCCTGGAGACTGATTAGAGCAAGATCTCTTAAACTGTTTTATTCATGAGTCTAACACTATGACTTCCTACGCATTGAGTATGTGTGACAATATGCTCACCACAGGTTATATTCCCACTCTATGGGTGTTGTGGACACCCACGGGTGGGAACAGTCCATGTTGGTCGGCATTCCGACTGTCAGGATTTCAGGTGCCCAGATCCCTGCATCAGTATTGTGACCGGTGGTCCCCTGAGGTAATAAGAGGACTACGATACCACTCTGTAACTGAGGAAATAAAAGGACTAAAATACCATTCTGTAACTGAGGGAATAAGAGAACTGTGATACCACTCTGTAACTGAGGGAATAAGAGGACTGTGATACCGCTCTGTAACTGAGAAAATAAGAGGATTACGATACCGCTCTGTAACTGATGGAATAAGAGGACTACGATACCGCTCTGTAACTGAGGGAATAAGAGGACTACTATACCGCTCTATAACTGAGGGAATAAGAGGACTGCAATACCGCTCTGTAACTGAGGGAAAAAGAGAACTGTGATACCACTCTGTAACTGAGGGAATAAGAGGACTGTGATACCATTCTGTAACTGAGGGAATAAGAGAACTGTGATACCACTCTGTAACTGAGGTAATAGGACTGCGATACCACTCTGTAACTGAGGTAATAAGAGGACTGTGATACCACTCTGTAACTGCGGGAATAAGAGGACTGTGATACCGCTCTGTAACTGAGGGAATAAGAGGACTGCGATACCGCTCGGTAACTGAGGGAATAAGAGGACTGCGATAACACTCTGTAACTGCGGGAATAAGAGGACTGTGATACCACTCTGTAACTGAGAAAATAAGAGGACCACGATACCGCTCTGTAACTGACGGAATAAGAGGACTACCATACCGCTCTGTAACTGAGGGAATAAGAGGATTACTATACCGCTCTATAACTGAGGGAATAAGAGGACTGCGATACCGCTCTGTAACTGAGGGAATAAGAGGACTGTGATACCACTCTGTAACTGAGGGAATAAGAGAACTGTGATACCACTCTGTAACTGAGTTAATAGGACTGCGATACCACTCTGTAACTGAGGTAATAAGAGGACTGTGATACCACTCTGTAACTGCGGGAATAAGAGGACTGTGATACCGCTCTGTAACTGAGGGAATAAGAGGACTGCGATACCGCTCGGTAACTGAGGGAATAAGAGGACTGCGATACCACTCTGTAACTGCGGGAATAAGAGGACTGTGATACCACTCTGTAACTGAGAAAATAAGAGGACTACGATACCGCTCTGTAACTGACGGAATAAGAGGACTACAATACCGCTCTGTAACTGAGGGAATAAGAGGATTACTATACCGCTCTATAACTGAGGGAATAAGAGGACTGCGATACCGCTCTGTAACTGAGGTAATAAGAGAACTGTGATACCACTCTGTAACCGAGGGAATAAGAGGACTACGATACCGTACTGTAACTGAGGGAATAAGAGGACTGTGATACCGCTCTGTAACTGAGGGAATAAGAGAACTGTGATACCGCTCTGTAACTGAGGGAATAAGAGGACTGCGATACCGCTCTGTAACTGAGGGAATAACAGGACTACGATACCGCTCTATAACTGAGGGAATAAGAGGACTGCGATACCACTCTGTAACTGAGGGAATAAGAGGTCTGCGATACTGCCCTGTAACTGAGGGAACACGAGGACTGTGATACTGCTCTGTAACTGAGGGAATAAGAGGACTGCGATACCGCTTTGTAACTGAGGGAATAAGAGGACTACGATACCGCTCTATAACTGAGGGAATAAGAGGACTGCGGTACCGCTCTGCAACTGAGGGACTAAGAGGACTATGACACCGCTCTGTAACTAAAGGAATAAGAGTACTGTGATACCACTCTGTAACTGAGGTAATAAGAGGACTATGATACCGCTCTGTAACTGAGGGAATAAGAGGACTACGATACGTCTCTGTAACTGAGGGACTAAGAGGACTGCGATACCGCTCTGTACTAACTGAGGGACTGCGATACGTCTCTGTAACTGAGGGAATAAGAGGACTACGATACCACTCTGTACCCTAGGGAATAAGAGAACTATGACACCGCTCTGTAACTGAGGGAATAAGAGGACTGCGATACCGCTCTGTAGTTTAGGGAATAAGAGGACTACGATACCGCTCTGTAACTGACGGAATAAGAGGACTACGATACCGCTCTGTAACTGACGGAATAAGAGGACTACAATACCGCTCTGTAACTGAGGGAATAAGAGGATTACTATACCGCTCTATAACTGAGGGAATAAGAGGACTGCGATACCGCTCTGTAACTGAGGTAATAAGAGGACTGTGATACCGCTCTGTAACTGAGGAAATAAGAGAACTGTGATACCACTCTGTAACCGAGGGAATAAGAGGACTACGATACCGTTCTGTAACTGAGGGAATAAGAGGACTGTGATACCACTCTGTAACTGAGGGAATAAGATAACTGTGATACTACTCTGTAACTGAGGGAACAAGAGGACTGCGATACCACTCTGTAACTGCGGGAATAAGAGGACTGTGATACCGCTCTGTAACTGAGGGAATAAGAGGACTGCGATACCACTCTGTAACTGAGGGAATAAGAGGACTGCGATACCACTCTGTAACTGAGGGAATAAGAGGACTGCGATACCACTCTGTAACTGCGGGAATAAGAGGACTGTGATACCACTCTGTAACTGAGAAAATAAGATGACTACGATACCGCTCTGTAACTGAGGGAACAAGAGGACTGCGATACCTCTCTGTAACTGAGGGAATAAGAGGACTATGATATCGCTCTGTAACTGAGGGAACAAGAGGACTGCGATACTGCTCTGTAACTGAGGGAACAAGAGGACTGCAATACTGCTCTGTAACTGAGGGAATAAAATGACTAAAATACCGTTCTGTAACTGAGGGAATAATAGGATTTTGGTTACCTACCAGTAAATCCTTTTCTCGTAGTCCGTAGATGATGCTGGGGTCCACATTAGTACCATGGGGTATAGACTGATCCACCAGGAGCCATTGGCACTTTAAGAGTTTGAGAGTGTGGGCTGGCTCCTCCCAGGGCCGGTGCTTCCATTAGGCAGCTGCCTATGGGCGCCAGGACCTGAAGGGACGGCCCGCTGAGGCTGCCTGGGGGAAAATGAAGGTCTTCTTCCAGACACCCAGTGATGGCAGACTGCACTCAGTCTGACGAGTGTGCGCCCGCCCATGTCTTTTCCTATTTGCCAGAGGTGGTCAGAGGTTGTGTCACTCCCCCCCCCCAAGTACCTGGCGCTCCTCCACTTCCGAGGGCAGGCTGGACAGCCACTTCCACCGACATCCCCCCTACATGATGACCGCGCTGATGGGTCCCTGCAGCTCTTCGGCCAGCACAGCAGCAGGGGCACCGACAGGAGACCCGTGGATACATGGTAAGTCAGAATGTGATTATGGCAGCTCCGGCGTTTCTTCCCTGGATGCTGGCCTGGCTCTGTAGTGCCAGCTTGCTGGGCCAGATTATAGGAAAGACAGGGCAGGGCGGTCATCCAGGCGATCCCACAATGTGGCAGCAGGGGGAATGCATTGCCGCGATTCTCGGGTGGAAAGGGGCCGGCCTAATTCCGTGACTTGCCCGCCCCATCAGAGACATCCCCTGATGCCTAGCAAGGCTGGAACAGGTAGTGTGTCTTTCCTCATCCCCCTCTCTCTTTCCCTCTCCCTCCCCCCCTCTCTCTCTCTTTCCCCCCTCTCCATCCCTCTATCCATCTCCCTATCGCTCCCCCTCTCTATCTCCCCCTCTCCTCTATCTCTCCCTTCTCTCTCCCTCTATCACTCCTCTCTCTCTCCCTCTATCACTCTTCTCTCTCTCCCTCTATCACTCTTCTCTCTCTCCCTCTATCACTCTTCTCTCTCTCCCTCTCACTCCTCTCTCTCTCTCCCTCTCACTCCTCTCTCTCTCCCTCTATCACTCTTCTCTCTCTCCCTCTATCACTCTTCTCTCTCTCCCTCTATCACTCTTCTCTCTCCCTCTCACTCCTCTCTCTCTCTCCCTCTCACTCCTCTCTCTCTCCCTCTATCACTCTTCTCTCTCTCCCTCTATCACTCTTCTCTCTCTCCCTCTCTCCCTCTTCTCTCTCTCCCTCTATCACTCTTCTCTCTCTCCCTCTATCACTCTTCTCTCTCTCCCTCTATCACTCTTCTCTCTCTCCCTCTATCACTCTTCTCTCTCCCTCTCACTCCTCTCTCTCTCTCCCTCTCACTCCTCTCTCTCTCCCTCTATCACTCTTCTCTCTCTCCCTCTATCACTCTTCTCTCTCTCCCTCTCTCCCTCTTCTCTCTCTCCCTCTATCACTCTTCTCTCTCTCCCTCTATCACTCTTCTCTCTCTCCCTCTATCACTCTTCTCTCTCCCTCTATCACTCCTCTCTCTCTCCCTCTATCACTCCTCTCTCTATCACTCTTCTCTCTCTCCCTCTCACTCCTCTCTCTCTCCCTCTCACTCCTCTCTCTCTCCCTCTCACTCCTCTCTCTCTCCCTCTATCACTCTTCTCTCTCTCCCTCTATCACTCTTCTCTCTCTCCCTCTCACTCCCTCTCACTCCTCTCTCTCTCCCTCTCACTCTTCTCTCTCTCCCTCTATCACTCTTCTCTCTCTCCCTCTATCACTCTTCTCTCTCTCCCTCTATCACTCTTCTCTCTCTCCCTCTATCACTCTTCTCTCTCTCCCTCTATCACTCTTCTCTCTCTCCCTCTATCACTCTTCTCTCTCTCCCTCTATCACTCCCCTCTCTCTCCCTCTCACTCCTCTCTCTCTCCCTCTCACTCCTCTCTCTCTCCCTCTCACTCCTCTCTCTCTCCCTCTATCACTCCTCTCTCTCTCCCTCTATCACTCCTCTCTCTCTCTCCCTCTCACTCCCCTCTCTCTCCCTCTATCACTCTTCTCTCTCCCTCTATCACTCTTCTCTCTCTCTCCCTCTATCACTCTTCTCTCTCTCCCTCTATCGATCCCCTCTCTCTCCCTCTATCGATCCCCTCTCTCTCCCTCTATCGATCCCCTCTCTCTCCCTCTATCGATCCCCTCTCTCTCCCTCTATCGATCCCCTCTCTCTCCCTCTATCGATCCCCTCTCTCTCCCTCTATCGATCCCCTCTCTCTCCCTCTATCGATCCCCTCCCTCTCTCCCTCTATCGATCCCCTCCCTCTCTCCCTCTATCGATCCCCTCTCTCTCTCTCCCTCTATCACTCCTCTCTCTCCCTCTATCACTCCTCTCTCTCCCTCTATCACTCCTCTCTCTCCCTCTATCGATCCCCTCTCTCTCTCTCTCCCTCTATCGATCCCCTCTCTCTCTCTATCGATCCCCTCTCTCTCTCTCCCTCTATCGATCCTCTCTCTCCCTCTATCGATCCCCTCTCTCTCTCTCTCTCCCTCTATCGATCCCCTCTCTCTCTCTATCGATCCCCTCTCTCTCTCCCTCTTTCGATCCTCTCTCTCTCTCTCTCCCTCTATCGATCCCCTCTCTCTCTCTCCCTCTATCGATCCCCCCTCTCTCTCTCTCCCTCTATCGATCCCCCCTCTCTCTCTCTCCCTCTATCGATCCCCTCTCTCTCTCCCTCTATCGATCCCCTCTCTCTCTCCCTCTGTCGCTCCCCTCTCTCTCCCTCTGTCGCTCCCCTCTCTCTCCCTCTGTCGCTCCCCTCTCTCTCCCTCCCCTCTCTCTCCCTCTATCCATCTCCGTATTGCTCCCCCTGTCTATCTCTCCCCACTCTCCCTCTATGGCTCCCCCCTCTCTCTCTCTCTCTCTCTCTCTCTCTCTCTCTCTCTCTCTCTCTCTCTCTCTCCATCTCTCTCCCTCTCTATCTCTCTCCCGCCCCCTCCATCTCTTTCTCTCTCTCTCCCATCCCGCTCTTTCTCTCCCTGATGCGCGCTCTCTCTGCCACTCACTATTCCACCCATCTCTTTTGCTCCCCCCTCTCTGTCTCCCTCCTTTCCTGACACCCTCTCTCTCCCACTTGCTCCCCTCCCTCTTTGTCTCTCTCTCCCTCTTCCTCTCACTGACACGCTATCTCTCCTCGACACCCTGTGTCTCACTCTAGCGCACTCGCCCCTCCCTCTCACTGGTTCTCCCCTCTCTCCCTGACACACGCTCTCTCTTGCTCTCCTCTCTCTCTCTCCCTGACACCATCTGTCTCTCTCCCACTCACTCCCCCTCCCTTTCCCTCTCTCCCTGACACTGTCTCTCTCCCTCCTTTCACTCCCCCTCACTCTCTCTTCCCTCTTATACCTCTTTCTCCATCACTCTTTCCCCCCTTTCTTTCCTTCTCTCTTCTCTAACACCCTCTTGTCGGGCACTCTTGTCTATGAAAAAATAGATTTAGTAAACACGTAACTCTTCTTAGTTCTAATTAGAATTGATATATGGTAGCCTCTGAGATTCCTTTTTCATGGGGCATAACTCTAGAAAGACATTTCTAGTGTTGGCGAAAATATCAGGGATAATTTTAAGAAATTTGAGTCCAATTACTCAATTCAAAACAGAGCACGCTGCTAACTCGACTGCTCTCCACAGCTGCCCGCTCTTCCTTCCTTCTATCCGGTCACAGCTGCGCGAGGACCCGCTCACTGCTGTCCACTGTGACTGTACATCACACACAGCAGGCAGCAGCGGCTCTCCAGAACCTCACCGGAACTTTGTTCTACCCCTCTCCAGCTCTATTCCTCTGCCCAAACCTCATCTCATCTCTCTACCTCTCCAATCCAAAGTGCTGTCATTGGATCATGTGTCAGCAGTGTCCCTGCACTGAATTTAATTAAATTCATCAGGGAAAATCTGACAATTTTTTTCTAATAGCAGACACTCTATATACCCCC
The DNA here is from genome assembly GCF_028390025.1 of Pseudophryne corroboree. Classification (NCBI taxonomy): domain Eukaryota; kingdom Metazoa; phylum Chordata; class Amphibia; order Anura; family Myobatrachidae; genus Pseudophryne; species Pseudophryne corroboree. Next base: position 25,071,896 of record NC_086446.1, on the reverse strand, counting down.
GTCTCCTCTCTAGAGTGCCGGCTCTGCGGACACGGTCACTCTGTCACCACTGTGACCCTTTGCATGTGACAGAGCCGCAGCTGCCATACAGAGCTCATACACCGGGAGACCTTCTTTTCTATCACCCCTGACTGTACCCATGCATGGTTTTATTGAGGTAGATACTGTACATCACTGAATCTAAACTAATCAGTAATATTTTCACTGCACAACTTATACATTGTACACATCTATGCGGCAGACTTATTTTGAACTGTACTTTAATGATTCTGATTTGTTTCTTTCATTACCCTTACACAGCAGTATTGTATCACATTAAGTTTTACATTGACACATTGTTAGCCAGTTCAGCAACACACTATTGTTTGTTACCAGATAGAGGGAATCTGTTAGCCATTAACATCCAGGTTATTGAGATGGACTGCATATGCCTCTCATGTATTTTGTGACTGTGTGTGTGTGTGTGTGTGTGTGTGTGTGTGTGTGTGTGTGTGTGTGTGTGTGTGTAAATAGCTTCGGCCTAATATAGTGTCAGTCTGACCTATAATTGATGAATCTCCTTATATCAAAGCATCCAGCTTTTTATTATCTATATCTCAGGTTCTGGACAATTTTATACCAGTATCAGACTGTCATTATATTTATATAGGACTGCCTATATGTTTTGAATTGAGTCATTGAACTCCAATTTCTTGTGTTATGGCCGATGTGAAATTTATCTGAGAGCTATCATATATCTATTCTAATTATAACTAATAAAAGTAAAATTTTAACTAATTCCATTTTTTCATAGACAAGAGTGCACAACAAAAGAGTTTCTTTCTGTCATTTTTCTGTTAATACTATATTTACTCTCTGGATGCACCTCCACCTGCTATATGAAATATACGCTAGTTATTTGATGTCTTTTTGATGTGGACTGTTCTTTGACCCCTCTCTAACTACTTTGACTTAAATTGCTGTGCTCGCTGACTGTTTCCCAAAACCTCCCCTCTCCTTGGTTGAGACCCTCTCTCTCCCTGATACCCTCTCTCTCTCTCTCTCTCTCTCTCTCTCTCTCTCTCTCTCCCTCTCCCGCGCTCTTCATTTCTCTCTCTCTCTCTCTCTCTCTCTCTCTCTCTCTCTCTCTCTCTCTCTCTCCCTCTGACACCCTTTCTCTCTCTCTCTATTTGACACCCTCTTTCACTATCTCACTGTTCTCTTTCTCCCTGATACAGTCTCTCTCACTCATCCCCCCCCTCTCTCTCTCCCTTGCTCCCCCCTCTTTTTCTCTCTCCCTGAAACCCTCTTTTTCTCTCTCTCCTCCCCGTTCTGTCTTACATCCAACCCTCACACACCGTGACTCACCCCTCTTACCTTTCCTAGATGGAAAGAGGGTATTGGGAGGGGAGGGGAGGGCAGTAGGCAGAAGTTTTGCCTAGGGTGTTGAGAAACCTTGCACCGGCCGTGGCTCCTCCCTCTATGCTCTTCCTACCAGACTCAGTCTAGAAACTCTGCCCAAGGAGACGGACATCTTCGAGAGAAGGATTTTATACAGTTAGTGGCGAGAGTCATACCAGCTCACACATACAAGGCACATCAAGCTAACTAGCTTGAAACTCAGCAACCACTGAAACATTACTTACCAAGTAATGGTAAGTACTCAACTAAAACAAAGTTGTACTGAACCAAATAACTATAGCAGGAAAACAAAGCGCTGGGCGGGCGCCCAGCATCCTCTACGGACTACAAGAAAAGGATTTACCGGTAGGTACCAAAATCCTATTTTCTCTTACGTCCTAGAGGATGCTGGGGTCCATATTAATACCATGGGGATGTACCAAAGCTCCCAGAATGGGAGGGAAAGCGCGGAGGCTCCTGCAGGACTGACTGACCAAACTTCAGGTCCTCAGAGGCCAAATTATCGAACTTGTAGAACTTTGCAAACGTGTTCGACCCAGACCAAGTTGCTGCTCGGCAAAGTTGTAACGCCGAGACACCCCGGGCAGCCGCTCAGGTAGACCCCACCTTACGAGTAGAGTGGGCCTTAACAGACGTAGGACACGGCAAGCCTGCCGTAGAATACGTATGCTTGATAGTGAACCTGATCCAGCGAGAGAGAGAGTCTGCTTAGAAGCAGGATACCCAAGTTTCTTGGGATCATATAGGACAGAGTCCGATTTTCTGTGACAAGCAGTCCTATTCACATGGATTTTCAGAGCCCTTACAACAGCCAAGGACTTTGACGAAAATGAGGAGTCAGTAGTAACCGGCACCACAAAGGGTTGGTTGATATGAAATTTCAACACAAACTTCGGAAGAAACTACTGATGTGTCCGGAGCTCAGCTCTATCTACATGGAAGATCAAGTATGGGCTTTTACAGGACAAAGGAGGTCATTCCGAGTTTATAGCTCGTTAGCTAGTTTTAGCAGCCGTGCAAACGCTATGCCACCGCCCACTGGGGAGTGTAATTTAGCTTAGCAGAAGTATGAACGCATGTGCAGCCGAGCTCTGCAAAAACAATTTGTGCAGTTTCAGAGTAGCTCAAAACGTACCCAGCGCTTGCGATAACTTCAGCCTATTCGTGTCCGGATTTGACATCACACAGCCGCCTAGCCACGCCTGCGTTTTCCCTGGCATGCCTGCATTTTTCCAAACACTCCCTGAAAATGGTCAGTTTACACCCAGGAACGCCCCCTTCATGTCAATCACTCTGTGGGCGTCAATATGACTTAAATCTTCGCTAGAGACTGAGGAAAACCACATCATTCATTGTACCCATACTTTGCACGTGCACATTGCGGGGCATACGCATAAATGCCATTTTTTGCCCTCATCGCTGCGCTGCGAAAAATTCACAGCAAGCGATCAACACGAAATAACCCCCAAAGCCCCCAACTCCGACACACGTCTAACAGAAGCTAAAGCCAACAAAGTGACAGCCTTCCACATAAGAAATTTGACCTCAACCTCCTGTAGAGGCTCAAACCAGTCAGATTGGAGATACTGCAACACCACGTTAAGATCCCATGGCGCCATAGGGGGCACATAGGGAGGTTGGATGTGCAGAACTCCCTTCAAAAAGGTCTGAACTCAGGGAGGGCAGCCAATTGTTTCTGGAAGAAAATGTATAAGGCCAAAATCTGTACCTTCACAGATTCCAACCTCAGGCCCATATCCATCACAGCTTGTATGAAGAGGAGAAACCATCCCAGTTGAAAATCCACCGTAGGAAATTTATTGGACTCACACCAAGACACATATTTTTTCCAAATACGATGGTAATGTTTAGACGTTACTCCATTCCTAGCCTGTATCAGGGTAGGAATAACCTTGTCCGGAATGCCCTTCCGAGCTAGAATCAGGCGTTCAACCTTCATGCCGTCAAACGTAGCCGTGGTAAGTCTTGATAGGCGACCGGACCCTCCTGCAGCAGATCCTCCCGAATAGAAAGAGTCCTCGGCTCTTCTTGCAGTAGATCCAGAAGCTCCACGTACCAAGCCCTTCTTGGCCAGTCTGGAGCAATGAGGATCGCTTGAACCCTTGTTCTCCTTATGAGCTTTAGAACTCTTGGGATAAGTGGAAGAGGTGGAAACACGTACACCAACTGGAACACCCACGGAGACACTAGGGCGTCCACTTCCACTGCTTGTAGGTCCCTCGACCTGGAACAATAACGCTGAAGCTTCTTGTTGAGCCGAGAGGCCATCATGTCTATTTGGGGTACCCCCAAAGGTCTGTTATTTCTTTGAACAGCTCCGGATGGAGGCCCCACTCCCCTGGATGGAGGTCGTGTCTGCTGAGGAAGTCTGATTCCCAGTTGTCCACTTCCGGAATGAAGATTGCTGACAGTGCCAACGCATGTTTTTCTGCTCAGAGGATGATTCTTGTCACCTCTAGCATTGCAGCTCTGCTCTTCGTTCCGCCCTGTCGGTTTATGTAAGCCACTGTCGTTACATCGTCCGACTGCACTTGACTGGCCCGATTTCTTAGAAGATGGGCCGCCTGAAGAAGACCGTTGTATACGGATCTCAGTTCCAGAATGTTGATCGGTAGGCCTGCTTCCAGATTTGACCACCTTCCTTGGAAGGTTTCCTCTTGAGTGACTGCGCCCCAGCCCTGGAGGCTTGCATCTGTGGTTAGAAGGATCCAGTCCCGAATAACGAATCTGCGGCCCTCCAGAGGGTGAGGCAATTGGAGCCACCAGAGGAGTGAAATCCTGCCCTTTGGCAACAGACATATTCTCAGGTGCATGTGTAGCTGAGATCCCGACCACTTGTCCAGGAGGTCCAACTGGAAGGACCGAGCATGAAACCTCCCATACTGGAGAGCCTCGTAAGAGGCCACCATCTTTCCCAGAAGGCGAATGCATTGATGAACCGACACCCAGGCTGGTTTCAGGACATCCTGGACCATTGTTTGTATCACCAACGCTTTTTCCTGTGGAAGAAACACCCTCTGCACTTCCGTGTCGAGGATCATTCCCAGAAAGGACAACCTCCTGGTGGGTTCCAAATGTGATTTTAGAAGATTCAGAATCCAAACGTGGACTCTGAGTAGGTGGGTCGTGAGAACAATGGACTGCAAAAGCTTCTCCTTGGACGATGCTTTTATCAGAAAATTGTCCAGATATGGAATGATGTTTACCCCTTGCTTGCGGAGGAGAACCATCATCTCCGCCATCACTTTGGTGAATACCCTCGGTGTTGTGGAGAGGCCGAATGGCAGAACCTGGAACTGAAAATGACAGTCCAACAATGCAAAGCAGAGATAAGCCTGATGCGGCAGCCAAATCGGAATGTGGAGGTACGCATCCTTGATATCAAGGGATACCAGGAATTCCCCCTCTTCCAGACCTGATATCACCACCCTTAGAGACTCCATTTTGAACTTGAACTCCTTCAGAAAGGGGTTTAGCAATTTTAGGTTCAGAATGGGTCTGACCGAACCATCCGGTTCCGGTGCCACGAAAATGTTTGAATAGTAATCTTTGTTTTGCATATGAGGTGGTACTGGCACAATGACCTGTGCCTCCACCAACTTCTGGATGGCTTCTTGCAGGACAGTCCTGTCTGCCAGCAGAGCTGGCAAGCCTGATTTGAAAAATCGGTGAGGAGGAAGATTTTGAAATTCCAGCCTGTACCCCTGGGACACAATATCTTGCACCCAGGGATCCAGGCCGGATAACACCCAGACATGACTGAAATGCCTGAGTCTCGCTCCCACCGGCCCCACCTTCGGGGCGTGCAGTCCACCGTCATGCGGAGGACTTTGGTATACCTGAAGCAGGTTTCTGTTCCTGGGAACCTGCAGCAGCAGGTTTCTTGGACTTGGGCTGACCTCACCGAAAGCAGGTGTTGGACGGCCTGGCCTTTCTGGGTTTGGCAGCCTGAAAGGACTGTGACGTAGTTGAAGAAAAGGGTTTCTTCGGAGCAGGTGTAGCTGAGGGAAGAAAAGGTGACTTACCCGCTGTAGCCGTGGAGATCCACGCATCTAGCGCTTCCCCAAAGAGAGCCCGACCTGTATAGGGTAGGGACTCCACACTTCTCCTGGATTCCGTGTCAGCAGACCACTGACTCAGCCACAGTTCTCGACGAGCGGAGGCAGACATGGAAGAAATTCCTGCAGCCATGGAACCCAGGTCTTTCATGGATTCCACCAGAAATCCTGCCGAATCCTGAATGTGACGCAAAAACAATTCAACATCACATTTATCCATAGTATCCAAATCTTCACGTAACGTGCCTGACCACTTTACTATAGCTTTTGCAATCCAAGCACTGGCAATAGTGGGATGTAGTATTGCCCCTGAAGCCGTGTACATGGATTTGAGCGTATTATTAATTTTACGATCAGCCGGCTCTTTAAAGGCGGTAGATCCTGGAACAGGTAAAACCACCTTTTTTGAGAGTCTGGATACCGACGCGTCAACAATGGGTGGGTTTTCCCATTTTTTCCTATCGACCTCAGGGAAAGGGAAAGTCACCTGGGCCCTTTTAGGTATCTGGAATTTTTTCTCTGGGTTTTCCCAAACCTTTTCAAAAATAGCAGTTCATTCTTTTGACGCAGGGAAGGTTAGTGAGGCTTTCTTATTTTCCGTGAAGTAAGCCTCCTCAACCTGCTCGGGTGGTGTATCAGCAATATTCAACACATCCCTAATGGCCGCTATCATCAACTGCACCTCTTTTGCAAGAGATGCTGCCCCCGCAACACGTCCCTGTCACCTTCCGCAGTGTCAGAATCAGTATCTGTGTCGTCTTGCATGATCTGTGCAAGAGCACGTTTTTGGGAATATACAGCGGGGGGCCCTGAGGTACCAGAACTGGGCCAGACTGCCATAGAGTTCTGTAAAGCGTGAGTTGCTGATTAATTTTGTGCAACCCTGTTAGAAATCAGTTTTGATAGAGGATAACCACTCAGGCTCCCTTGCTGGTATCTGTGCTAAACCAGTGGAATCCTGATTACATGGAATGGGATCATCCTGAGAGGACATATCCTCTGCAGCATATGACACAGAGTCCCTGGACATAGCTTAATGGAGACCACAGACACTCCACACACAGGGGAGGACAGAGTTTCACCCCCAAAAATGGCAAGAGACACAGAGATTGGAGCCAACCCACACACCGCGCTTTTAAGGTAATGGGAGACCCTCTACCAGCACTGACTGTGTACCATAATAGGTTACACAGTCTTTATGCAGCCTCCCCCCCCCCCCCTACTTCTACAACCCCCTGTTACCGTGAGAGATAGCTGGAGTTGCTGTGGAGGGACTTGCTCTTCCTGGACAGCGCTGTGCAGGCAGGAAAATGGCGCTGAATGCTGCTAGGTCCGCACTGGAAGCTTCTCTCCCAAAATGGCGCTGCCTTACCGCTCTTCACAAGGATTATACTGGAATGAGGTAAATGCTGGCTTAGATCCACCGACCCCGACAGGTTTGCTGACCAGTGCAGAGTTCAGGCGCTGGCTCAGGGCTCCCCTCACAGCGCCACACTAAGTACTGCTGAGCCTCCGGAGCGCAGTTAGTACTGCGATCCCACCCTGTTGCTGCCATCTTCACACTGGCCCCCTGCTTGCTAGGGGGGTCAGTGACTCACTCGCCATCAATCTTCTGGCTCTGTAAGGGGGTGGCAGCATGCTGCTGGGGTGAGTGATCTCCTCTGGCGGGGGAACGATTTATCCCCTCTGGAGCTCAGTGTCCTGTCAGCGAAGATATCGGCTCAGACCCTGCAGGACGGACACCACTCCCCCCCCTAGTCCCACGAAGCAGGGAGGCTGTTGCCAGCAGCCTCCCTGTAAAATAATAAACTCTAAAAAAAAACCTTTTTACTAAAGAAGCTCTGTAGAGCTCCCCTAGCTGTGAACGGCTCCTCCGAGCACATTTTCTAAACTGAGTCTGGTAGGAGGGGCATAGGAGGAGCCAGCCCACACTCTCAAACTCTTAAATTGCCAATGGCTTCTGGTGTACTTGTCTATACCCCATGGTACTAATGTGGACCCCAGCATCCTCTAGGACGTAATAGAAAAGAGGACTACATCACCACTCTGTAACTGAGGCAATAAGAGGACTGCAATACTGCTCTGTAATTGAGGTAATAAGAGGATTGCGATACGTCTCTGTAACTGAGGGAATAAGAGGACTGTGATACTACTCTGTAACTGAGGGAATAAGAGCTCTACAATATCGCTCTGTAACTGAGGGAATAAGAGGACTGTGATACCACTCTGTATCTGAGGGAATAAGAGGACTGCGATACCACTCTGTATCTGAGGGAATAAGAGCTCTATAATATCGCTCTGTAACTGAGGGAATAAGAGGACTGCGATACTACTCTGTAACTGAGGGAATAAGAGGACCGTGATACTACTCTGTAACTGAGGGAATAAGAGCTCTATAATATCGCTCTGTAACTGAGGGAATAAAAGGACTGTGATACCACTCTGTACCTGAGGGAATAAGAGTTCTATGATACTGCTCTGTAACTGAGGGAATAAGAGGTCTATGATACTGCTCTGTAACTGAGGGAATAAGAGGACTGTGATACTACTCTGTAACTGAGGGAATAAAAGGACTGCGATACCACTCTGTATCTGAGGGAATAAGAGGTCTGTGATACTGCTCTGTAACTGAGGGAATAAGAGGACTGTGATACCACTCTGTAACTGAGGTAATAAGAGGACTGTGATACCTCTCTGTAACTGAGGGAATAAGAGGACTGCAATACCACTCTGTATCTGAGGGAATAAGGAGTCTATAATACCGCTCTGTAACTAAGGGAATAAGGAATATGATACCGCTCTGTAACTGAGGGAACAAGAGGACTGTGATACCGCTCTGTAACTGAGGAAATAAGAGAACTGTGATACCACTCTGTAACCGAGGGAATAAGAGGACTACGATACCGTTCTGTAACTGAGGGAATAAGAGGACTGTGATACCGCTCTGTAACTGAGGGAATAAGAGGACTGTGATACCGCTCTGTAACTGAGGGAATAAGAGGACTGTGATACCGCTCTGTAACTGAGGGAATAAGAGGACTATGATACCGCTCTGTAACTGAGGGAATGAGGACTGTGATACCGCTCTGTAACTAAGGGAATAAGGAATATGATACCGCTCTGTAACTGAGGGAAAAAGAGGACTGTGATACCGCTCTGTAACTGAGGGAATAAGATGACTGTGATACCGATCTGTAACTGAGGAAATAAGAGAACTGTGATACCACTCTGTAACCGAGGGAATAAGAGGACTACGATACCGTTCTGTAACTGAGGGAATAAGAGGACTGTGATACCGCTCTGTAACTGAGGGAATAAGAGGACTGTGATACCGCTCTGTAACTGAGGGAATAAGAGGACTGTGATATCGCTCTGTAACTGAGGGAATAAGAGGACTGTGATACCACTCTGTAACTGAGGTAATAAGAGGACTGTGATACCGCTCTGTAACTGAGGGAATAAGAGGAATATGATACCGCTCTGTATCTGAGGGAATAAGAGGACTGTGATACGTCTCTGTAACTGAGGGAATAAGAGGACTGTGATACCGCTCTGTAACTGAAGGAATAAGAGGACTGTGATACTGCTCTGTAACTGAGGGAATAAGAGGAATATGATACCGCTCTCTAACTGAGGGAATAAGAGGACTGTGATACCGCTGTCACGAATCTGCATTCTCCATCGCATCACTACTGTGGAACTACAGGTTCCAGCAGTTCAGTTCTGTTCCAGTTCTCGTTTTCAGTCCTCTGCAGCCTGGAGTACATAGTGCTTCAACTAATCCACAGCTGATCTGAGCACCTAATCCAGCGGGGTGTGTTCTCACAGATGCAACATCCAATCATCACAGACCAGTGGGTATAAACTTCAGTTCCTGTCTCAATCTCATCTCCTTGGACAATGCGTCACATTCTGTGAACGGGCGGCTCCTGTTTGCAGTCCCCTGTCTGCAGAGATACCCCTGTGTATTGGACCTGTGGAACTACAGGTCTCAGCAGTTCCAGTTCCGTTTCCAGGTTCCAGGTTCCAGCTCTCTTGCACGTCACATTCTGTGAACAGGCGTCTCCTGTTTGCAGTCATCTGTCTGCAGAGATACCCCTGTGTATTGGACCTGTGGAACTACAGGTCTCAGCAGTTCCAGTTCCGTTTCTAGTTCCAGGTTCCAGCTCTCTTGCACGTCACATTCTGTGAACAGGCGTCTCCTGTTTGCAGTCATCTGTCTGCAGAGATACCCCTGTGTATTGGACCTGTGGAACTACAGGTCTCAGCAGTTCCAGTTCCGTTTCTAGTTCCAGGTTCCAGCTCTCTTGCACGTCACATTCTGTGAACAGGCGTCTCCTGTTTGCAGTCCTCTGTCTGCAGAGATACCCCTGTGTATTGGACCTGTGGAACTACAGGTCCCAGCAGTTCCAGGTTCCAGTCTGCAATTCTTTGTTTCCAGCAGTTTTCTATTTCTGGCATCTCCAAGTCATCTCCCTGTTCCAGTGTTCCTGTGGAACTACAAACTCCAGCCACAGCCAGCCACAATCCACCAGCAGTAAGAGACTGTTTTATCATTATCTACCTGTGCACTCATTATCAGTTACCATCTGTGCATCTCAGCAGTTAACATCTATTTGCTTAGAGACTGTCTCCTGCTTAAGCCCGTTAGGCTATCTGGACTTGTGCTTCATAGAGACTGTACAGTTATCAGAGTTCTGTTTTTCCAAAGTTATTTCATCCTGAGTTATACTGAGACTGTGTGCTTTTTACAATTTCCGGAGTTCTGTTATTTTCAATCATAGTTACCAGTGACTTTTGAATATATATTTCCTGTTTTTTCTGGTTTTGCATTCCACTGCACCTGTTATTCAATTGCTTTGTGATCCCTGTGACATAATAAATATCAGCGCCTATGCGCAGGACTATTCTTCCGTCTCCTCGTGTATTACGTCACACCAACACTGACCCACTAGCGCCCCCGCCGGGGACAGACAAAGTTACAGAATCCTGACAACCGCTCTGTAACTGAGGAAATAAGAGGTCTATGATACCGCTCTGTAACTGAGGGAATAAGAGGACTATAATACAGCTCTGTAACTGAGGGAATGAGGACTGTGATACCGCTCTGTAACTGAGGAAATAGGAGGACTGTGATACAGCTCTGTAACTGAGGGAATAAGAGGTCTATGATACCGCTCAGTAACTGAGGAAATAGGAGGACTATGATACCGCTCGGTAACTGAGGGAACAAGAGGACTGTGATACCGCTCTCTTAACTGAGGGAATAAGAGGACTATGATACCACTCTGTAACTGAGGAAATAGGAGGACTGTGATACAGCTCTGTAACTGAGGGAATAAGAGGACTATGATACCACTCTGTAACTGCGGGAATAAGGAATATGATACCGCTCTGTAACTGAGGGAATAAGAGGAATATGATACCGCTCTGTAACTGAGGGAATAAGAGGACTGTGATACCGCTCTGTAACTGAGGAAATAGGAGGACTATGATACCGCTCTGTAACTGAGGGAATGAGGACTGTGATACCGCTCTGTAACTAAGGGAATAAGGAATATGATACCGCTCTGTAACTGAGGGAATGAGGACTGTGATACCGCTCTGTAACTAAGGGAATAAGGAATATGATACCGCTCTGTAACTGAGGGAACAAGAGGACTGTGATACCGCTCTGTAACTGAGGAAATAAGAGAACTGTGATACCACTCTGTAACCGAGGGAATAAGAGGACTACGATACCGTTCTGTAACTGAGGGAATAAGAGGACTGTGATACCGCTCTGTAACTGAGGGAATAAGAGGACTGTGATACCGCTCTGTAACTGAGGGAATAAGAGGACTGTGATACCGCTCTGTAACTGAGGGAATAAGAGGACTGTGATACCGCTCTGTAACTGAGGGAATAAGAGGACTGTGATACAGCTCTGTAACTGAGGGAATAAGAGGACTGTGATACCGCTCTGTAACTGAGGAAATAGGAGGACTATGATACCGCTCTGTAACTGAGGGAATGAGGACTGTGATACCGCTCTGTAACTAAGGGAATAAGGAATATGATACCGCTCTGTAACTGAGGGAATAAGAGGACTGTGATACCGCTCTGTAATTGGGGGAATAAGAGGACTACGACACCGCTCCGTAACTGAGGGAATAAGAGGACTACAACACCGCTCTGTAACTGAGGGAATAAGAGGTCTATGATACCCCTCTGTAATTGAGGTAATAAGAGGACTGCGATATGTCTCAGTAACTGAGGTAATAAGAGGACTGTGGTATCACTCTAACTGAGGGAATAAGAGGACTGTGATACTACTCTGTAACTGAGGGAATAAGAGGACTGCAATACCACTCTGTATCTGAGGGAATAAGGAGTCTATAATACCGCTCTGTAACTGAGGGAATAAGAGGACTGTGATACCACTCTGTAACTGAGGGAATAAGAGAACTGTGATACTGCTCTGTAACTGAGGGAATAAGAGGACTGTGATATCGCTCTGTAACTGAGGGAATAAGAGGACTGCGATACCACTCTGTAACTGAGGGAATAAGAGGTCTATGATACTGCTCTGTAACTGAGGGAATGAGGACTGTGATACTGCTCTGTAACTGAGGGAATAAGAGGACTGTGATACTACTCTGTAACTGAGGGAATAAGAGCTCTATAATATCGCTCTGTAACTGAGGGAATAAAAGGACTGTGATACCACTCTGTACCTGAGGGAATAAGAGTTCTATGATACTGCTCTGTAACTGAGGGAATAAGAGGTCTATGATACTGCTCTGTAACTGAGGGAATAAGAGGACTGTGATACTACTCTGTAACTGAGGGAATAAGAGGACTGTGATACTACTCTGTAACTGAGGGAATAAAAGGACTGCGATACCACTCTGTATCTGAGGGATTAAGAGGTATGTGATACTGCTCTGTAACTGAGGGAATAAGAGGACTGTGATACCGCTCTGTAACTGAGGAAATAAGAGGAATATGATACCGCTCTGTAACTGAGGGAATAAGAGGACTGTGATGTGTCTCTGTAACTGAGGGAATGAGGACTGTGATACCGCTCTGTAACTGAGGGAATAAGAGGACTGTGATACCGCTCTGTATCTGAGGGAATAAGAGGACTGTGATACCGCTCTGTATCTGAGGGAATAAGAGGACTGTGATACCGCTCTGTATCTGAGGGAATAAGAGGACTGTGATACTACTCTGTAACTGAGGGAATAAGAGCTCTATAATATCGCTCTGTAACTGAGGGAATTTAAGGACTGTGATACCACTCTGTAACTGAGGGAATAAGAGGACTGTGATACCGCTCTGTAACTGAGGTAATAAGAGGACTGTGATACCGCTCTGTAACTGAGGGAATAAGAGGTCTATGATACAGCTCTGTAACTGAGGAAATAGGAGGACTATGATACCGCTTTGTAACTGAGGGAATAAGAGGACTGTGATACCGCTCTGTAACTGAGGGAATAAGGAATATGATACCGCTCGGTAACTGAGGGAATAAGAGGACTGTGATACCGCTCTGTATCTGAGGGAATAAGAGGACTGTGATACAGCTCTGTAACTGAGGAAATAGGAGGACTATGATACCGCTCTGTAACTGAGGAAATAGGAGGACTATGATACCGCTCTGTAACTGAGGGAATAAGAGGACTATGATACCGCTCTGTAACTGAGGGAATAAGAGGACTGTGATACTACTCTGTAACTGAGGGAATAAGAGGACTGCAATACCACTCTGTATCTGATAGAATAAGGGGTCTATAATACCGCTCTGTAACTGAGGGAATAAGAGGACTGTGATACCACTCTGTAACTGAGGGAATAAGAGAACTGTGATACTGCTCTGTAACTGAGGGAATAAGAGAACTGTGATACCGCTCTGTAACTGAGGGAATAAGAGAACTGTGATACCACTCTGTAACTGAGGGAATAAGAGGACTGTGATACCGCTCTGTAACTGAGGGAATAAGAGGACTGTGATACTGCTCTGTAACTGAGGGAATAAGAGGACTGCAATACCACTCTGTAACTGAGGGAATAAGAGGACTGTGATACCGCTCTGTAACTGAGGAAATAGGAGGACTATGATACCGCTCTGTAACTGAGGGAATAAGAGGACTGTGATACCGCTCTGTAACTGAGGAAATAAGAGGACTGTGATACCACTCTGTAACTGAGGGAATAAGAGGTCTATGATACAGCTCTGTAACTGAGGAAATAGGAGGACTATGATACCGCTCTGTAACTGAGGGAATAAGAGGACTGTGATACCGCTCTGTAACTGAGGGAATAAGGAATATGATACCGCTCTGTAACTGAGGGAATAAGAGGACTGTGATACCGCTCTGTATCTGAGGGAATAAGAGGACTGTGATACGTCTCTGTAACTAAGGGAATAAGGAATATGATACCGCTCTGTAACTGAGGGAATAAGAGGACTGTGATACCGCTCTGTAATTGAGGGAATAAGAGAACTACGACACCGCTCCGTAACTGAGGGAATAAGAGGACTACGACACCGCTCTGTAACTGAGGGAATAAGAGGTCTATGATACCCCTCTGTAATTGAGGTAATAAGAGGACTGCGATATGTCTCAGTAACTGAGGTAATAAGAGGACTGTGGTATCACTCTAACTGAGGGAATAAGAGGACTGTGATACTACTCTGTAACTGAGGGAATAAGAGGACTGCAATACCACTCTGTATCTGATGGAATAAGAGGACTGTGATACTGCTCTGTAACTGAGGGAATAAGAGGACTGTGATACCACTCTGTAACTGAGGGAATAAGAGGACTGTGATACTGCTCTGTAACTGAGGGAATAAGAGGACTGCAATACTGCTCTGTAACTGAGGGAATAAGAGGACTGTGATACCGCTCTGTAACCGAGGGAATAAGAGGAATATGATACTGCTCTGTAACTGAGGGAATAAGAGGATTTATACCACTCTGTAACAGTAACTGCATTATTAAAGTAGATAAGAACCAATAGGCCCATCTAGTGTGCCCCATTGTTATTTTTTATCAGTTATTTATATAGTGCGCACATACTCCGCAGCGCTTTACTGAGAATATTTGCCCATTTGCATCAGTCCCTGCCCCAGTGGAGCTTACAATCTATATTCCCTACCACATGTAAATGCACACACATACACACTAGGGTTAATTTTGTTTGGAGCCAATTAACCTACAAGTATATTTTTGGATTGTGGGCGGAACCGGAGTACCCGCAAGCATGGGAAGAATATATAAACTCCACACAGTTACCGCCATGGTGGAAATGGAACCCATGACCTCACTGCTGTGAGGCAGTAATGCTAACCATTACACTGTCCGTGCTGCCCATATTGTTACCTCAAACCCTATTTGTTCATCATTTCTTTGTACGTCTATCCTTATGTGTACTCCCATGCCTGTTTAAATTGCTCTACTGTCTTAGCCTCTACCACCTCCGATGGGAGGCTATTCCACTTGTCCACTACACTTTCTGTGAAGTAATTTTTCATCAAATTTACCATGATCCTCCCTCCCTCCAGTCTCGACGCATGTCCTCTTTTCTAATGCTTCTCCTAATTTGAAGAATATCTCCCTCCTGTACCTTGGTAAAACCCTTGATATATTTAAAAGTTTCTATCCTATCCCCCCTGCATACCTTGGCACTCTGATGGGGACCCAGCCACACTCTCAAAAAACTTCCCGTTTTCTTTTTCTTCTCCAGTATTATGTTTTAGTGTGAAAGGCAGCACTCAAAGTATTCCGCATGAGGTTGTACTAAGCACAAATCTTTGCGCATAGGGGGTGAAATGAAATATTGATTAATGATGCCTATGTTGTAAGATACTTGACTACTTGTTTTATTTCTACCAGATGGGCGCAATACAAAGAATACCTCGGAGGAACATTGCATTTGGTCTCCAGGTTGTAAATTAGAAGATATCGCACGAGGGTCTTCAGACGAAAACCACCTTTCCCTGAATATACATCCAGCGCTTCACAGTGCAAATATATCATCTGATCTCTCTATTCTTGAAGAGTGCTCTCCTGGTGACTCAAATATTGCTTCACATAGTAAAGATCATAGCGGTGATGCAGTAATTTCTTCTTCTGAGTATGGGAAATGTTTTACACACAAATCATCTCTTGTTAGACGTCAGCAATGTCACACAGATGAAAATCCATTTGCATGCTCTGAGTGTGGGAAATGTTTTACACGCAAATCACATCTTGTTAGACATGAGAGATGTCACACAGGTGAGAAACCATTTCCATGCCCCGAGTGTGGGAAATGTTTTACAGAGAAATCAAATCTTCTTGCACATCAACGACGTCACACAGGTGAGAAGCTATTTGAATGCTCTCAGTGTGGGAAATGTTATACACAGAAATCATATCTTGTTATACATCAGATAACTCACACAGGTGAGAAGCCATTTGCATGCTCTGAGTGTGGGAAATGTTATACACAGAAATCATATCTTGTTATACATCAGAGAACTCACACAGGTAAGAAGTCATTTGCATGTACTGAGTGTGGGAAATGTTTTACACAGAAATCACATCTGGTTATACATCAGAGACGTCACACAGGTGAGAAACCATTTCCATGTTCTGAGTGTGGGAAATGTTTTACACAGAAATCACATCTTGTTATACATGAGAGAAATCACACAGGTGAGAGGCCATTTCCATGCTCTGAGTGTGGGAAATGTTTTACACAGAAATCACATCTTGTTATACATGAGAGAAGTCACACAGGTGAGAGGCCATTTGCATGTTCCGAGTGCGGGAAATGTTTTAAAGATAAATCTGGCCTTTGTACACACACACAATTTCACACAGATGTGAAACCATTTCCGTGTTCTAATTGTGATAAGTATTTTACTCAGAAATCATCTCTTGTTACACATCAGAGAATTCACACAGGTGAGAAGCCTTTTCCATGCTCTGAGTGTGGGAAATGTTTTACACAGGCATCATCTCTTGTTACACATAAGAGTAGTCACACAGGTGAGAAGCCATTTCCATGCTCTGAGTGTGGGAAATGTTTTACACGGAAATTACATTGTGTTATACATGAGAGAAGTCACACAGGAGAAAAGCCATTTCCATGCTCTGAGTGTGGGAAATGTTTTACACATAAATCATCTCTTGTTATGCATGAGAGAAGTCACACAGGTGAGAAGCCATTTACATGCTCTGAGTGTGGGAAATGTTTTACACAGACATCATCTCTTCGTAGACATGAGAAGTCACATAGATGAGAACCAGCTATTTTAAGACATCAGATAGTCACAGTTGAATTTCTTTGGTAGACAAGAAACGATGTAGCATTAATATTTACATGTAAGAAAAGTTATAACATTTGTTTATTTAGCACCTTTTTCACTATAAAGTGTTGCTAACACATTGCGCATAGGCCAAAAGCCGTTGAGGGCAGCTCTTAACATACGATTTTTAGCAGTAGCAGTTTTAAGAAAATGGCAATTTCAGTCTCAATAGCGATCCACGCTGATTGAGGTCCCAAATCCCATATCACACACATTATTGTTTTATTTTTAACCTTTGTTGGAGAAAACCAGAGTAATCAGTGGCAAGCTAAACAAGCAAGAAGAGAACACACAAACTCCACACAAATAGTGCCTTGGTAAGGATCATATCTGAAGCAGCAGTTGTAACCACTATGCAGCCATGAATAGTAATAGTTCTTCCTTTGAATATATGATGAAAGCAGGCATAATTAAATGTGCAGAGTGTATTCAGATCAGCGGCACTGCTATGGGGGTAGTGAATGCCCCCTAATATGAAACTTGTTTCCAGTGGTGGCTTCAGGGGGACAGGATCAACCAAACCCTCACGTTACCATTACTAGCAACACAGTCAGAGGGAGGGGTCTGGTGTGAGGGTGGGGCTACACAGCACATGGTACAGCTCTGGCCCCTGTATACACTATGGTAGATAGAAGGGGGGGGGGGAGCAGCCGCAGAGTAGCCAATATGCTGCCTGTTGTATAAGAGGGAGGGGGCACTGTATTGTGTATGTGTGTGACCATCTAATTATGGGCCTAATTCAGACCTGATCGCTCGCTAGGCTTTTTTTGCAGTCCTGCGTTCACATAGTCGCTGCCCATAGGGGAGTGTATTTTTGTTTTATGCGAATGCATGTGTAGCAGAGCTGTGTGAACAGATCTTGTGCAGTCTCTGCGCAGCCGAGGACTTACTCAGTCACTGCGATCACTTCAGCCTCTCCGGGACCGGAACTGACGTCCGACACCCGCCCTGTGAACGCTTAGGCACACCTGCGTTTTCCCAACCACTCCCTGAAAACGGTCAGTTGCCACCCACAAACGCCTTCTTCCTCTCAATCTCCTTGCGAACGCCCGTGCGAATGGATTCTTTGCACAAACCCATCGCTGAGTGGCGATCCGCTTTGTACCCGTGGAACGCACCTGTGAATTGCGGTGCATACGCATGATAATCGATAAGGGAGGAGGGGTAATGGATATCTTCTGCACTAGTGAAAAGTCAATTAGTATTTCATTAAATGTAATAAATACCCCATTTATATGGGTGGTCTTCAGTATGCCGGCGGTCGAGCTCCCGGTGACCAGCATACCGGCGCCGGGAGCCCGACAGCCAGCATACTTACACTTATTCTCCCTCGTGGGGGGCCACGACCCCCCTGGAGGGAGAATAAAATAGTGTGGCGCGCGTAGCGAGCCTGCAAGGGGCTCAATTGCGCTCGCCACACTGTCGATAAGCTGGCGGCCGGCCTCCCGGCGCCGGTATGCTGGTCGCCGGGAGGCTGGCCGTCGGCAGATCGTAGTGAACCCCATTTATATATGTATTGCGGTTTAATTCATAATCATATATTGGGGGTGCTGCCATAGACTAGAAGGTAGAAGGTAAGAGTAAGATAGAGAAGATAGTCTCTTGGTTGGCGCACTGTAAGAAGAGAGAATTAATTTGTTTAAAATATAACTTTTAATATTAATCCATTAAAAGTGATGTGAAATATATATGGAAAAAATACAATAAATAAAAGGATATTATATCAATTTAAAAATGTGTTCACTGTCTTATTTGTTCTTGTATCACTTGTAATTGTATTCATTTTTTTGTGAGACCAGACGCACTGAGCAGTTGTCACACAATCCTGCTTTTAATATATTATCTGGCATCAGTAGGATCACCTATACAATTTTGGATCCAACAAAAGATTATAGGATATAATTACAATGTCAGATAGAGTATCATCCTGACTTTTCCCCGTCGACCCAAGTTGTAACTTGTCCTTGGTCCCTTACCTTGTGCCTATGATCACTAATGTGATATTAGATATTAAAATAATATCATAAATCTTGCTTTATGAAACACAGCGTGTTATTTGTAAGTAACTCAGAACAGAAAAGCTGCTCATATAATTTTACCAACACTGGGATCATTAGATCACAGGTTCTCAAACTCGGTCCTCAGGACCCCACACAGTGCATGTTTCGCAGGTCTCCTCACAGAATCACAAGTGAAATAATTAGCTCCACCTGTGGACCTTTTAAAATGTGTCAGTGAGTAATTAATACACCTGTGCACTTACTGGGTTACCTGCAAAACATGCACTGTGTGGGGTCCTGAGGACCGAGTTTGAGAACCACTGCATTAGATGTAAGCAAAATAGCAGAAACATATCTTTTTAGAGCCTGCTGTTAAAGGCTGATTGAGAAAGGCGACACTGTAACATGGGTGGTCATTCCGAGTTGATCGCTAGCTGCATTTGTTCACAGCACAGCGATCAGGCTAAAAAATGGCAGTTCTGCGTATGTGGTGCATCGTACGAGCACAACGGATGATGCAGTTTTGCACAGGGTCTAGCGAAGCATTTCAGTCGCACTTGTGGCCGCAGAGCCATTGACATGAAGTGGGCATTTCTGGGTGTCAACTGACCGTTTTCACGGAGTGTTCGTAAAAACGCAGGCATGCCAGTAAAAACGAAGGCGTGGCTGGGCGGGTGTGTGACATCAAAACAGGAACTGAACAGTCTGAAGTGATTGCAAGCGTTGAGTAGGTCTGGAGCTAATCAGAAACTGTACAAAAAAAACTTCGTAGCTTCTCTGCGATCCATTCGTTCGCACTTCTGCTAAGCTAAAATACACTCACAGTGGGCGGCAGCATAATGTTTGCACGGTTGCTACAAACTGCTAGCGAGCATTGAACTCGGAATGACCACCATGATGTGTTTTATATAATGTTGCTATTCGGTTCCCAATCAATGTAACTGCTATAGTTTATGCAGTTTGGTCTCTTCCCTTATCAGAAGAGCTCATAGTGAAACAGAAAAGGCTGCAGTGTGACACTTTATTAGATAAAATGTTATTATTCTATTCACATGCAATGTATCATATATTGTAATTATTTACAGTTTATATCATCCCTATTCAGAGAAATTAGTATGTGCCACTCATCCTATCAAATCAGAATATGGAATGTCTAAAGGTCCGTACACATTAGACAATGTCGCTCTATGAGCGTCGTCTAATGTTTCCCCTCCCCAACCGGTCGACGGCCGACTGTACACACTGAGCGATATGACCGCTCAGTGACGTCAAGCCTCCGCCAGCCCTGCATGCAGGTCCTGGACGACAGTGCAGATCCTGCATACATGCACTGCCGACAGCGATGATCGCTGCCAACCCACGGGGCCGTGCATCGGTCGTCGCTGGCGGCATACACACTTGCCGATAAAATGAGCAACGTCGCTCAGGGAGGGAGCAAATGAGCGACGGCGCCCATTTTATCGGCAAGTGAGTATGGGCATTTAGTCACCCGTTAAAGTACAATTAATGTGGTGTGTTACAATTTTCCAATATGGGATTTAGGAGAAGGGATTATATCACACTCTGTACCATTTAATTAACCACCTCAATATTAGTTCATACATCTAGTGTTGACAATATACTCGAGTAGCTAACTCCATATAGTTATGAGAGCCTATCATGGAGAGTATTTGTATAAGGCAGCTGATGCACACATACGCTATCCCATCCACAGTCTCTGTATCCATCCTGTATAACGTACTGCCTTCATTAAATTTGGCTCATGCAGCTAACTCCATGGGGTATGTTTACTAAGATTCGTATTTGTGGCTATCAGCTCCCCCCATCCGCCGCACTTGGATTGGGAGGACAGCCTCGGGCTTCACCCCTGGCCCTTGGGAGGCTGGAGGTGGGGGGACACCTTAATTTAAGGGGTCCCCACTCCTCCAGGGTACCCCGGCCAGGGGTGACTAGTTGGTGATTTAATGCCAGGGCCGCAGGGACCAAGATAAAAGTGTCCCCCGGCTGTGGCATTATCTCTCTGACTAGTGGAGCCCGGTGCTGGTTTTTAAAATACAGGGGACCCCTACGTCTTTTGTCCCCCATATTTTTTGCACCAGGACCAGGCGCAGAGCCCGGTGCTGTTTGTTAAAATATGGGGGAACCCCTGTAAATTCCTCCCCCCCCCCCGTATTTTTACAACCAGGACCGGCTCAAAGAGCCCAAGGCTGGTTATGCTTAGGAGGGAGGACCCCAAACATTTTTTTTTTCTAATTGTTAACTCTATCCCACTCCTTCCCACTGATAAACATGCACGGATCTGTGCATGCCTATCAGAACACGGTAAAAAAAAGCAGGTCTATTTTAAAACTGCTTTTTTTTACGATTTGTATTTTTTTTTCATGGCAGTGTTTGACTATTGCCGGCAGTGTTTGTGAATTCGAATTTGTAGTAAATTACAGAGTTGTATAAAATAACAGGTGTATTTGACCGATGGTGTATTCATTCGTATTTTTTTTCTTTGACTTCCAAAAAAATATGAATGCCCTCATCACTGCCGAGATTTCAGTTTAGTAAATTCCCGAGATGGACACTTTGAAGAAAAAACAGCAATTCGGTCAAAACCGGGACTTTAGTAAATATACCCCCATGTGTTTGTGAAAACCTATCTGAGGAAATGTTAATAGGAGAGCGCTGGAACATGTAATTATTGAATACTGTCACAAGAAGTGTTCACACCAGTCAGCTAATACATATATGTGCTGTCTCATCCACACTCATTGTATATCCTGTGTGGCGTGCTCGCATAAATTGAATTTTACTCCTATATCTAACTCCGTGTAAACACTAAATTCTGTCCTAGAAAATATTGGTAAGAGGCCACTGAAACATCTAATTATTAAATCTTATCACAGAGAGCATTCATACAAGGCAGCGAACGTGTATGTGTAGCGTGAAGCATTAATTCAATTCAACTCGTATAGCTAACTCTGTGACTTTCAGATCCTATCGTAGGCAATGATCCACAGGGAGCCGCTGAAACACACATACGCTGTGCTGTATTAGGTATAATTCCATTTTGGGCATTACTGACCGCATTGAGTTTATTGAATCCTATCGTAGGAAATATTAACAGAAAGCGGCTAGGATACACATGTGCTGACACATCCACAGCCACAGTTTCTATATCCATCCCATAGGGTATACTATATTGATTGTAGCTCAGTTTGGGTGTAACTGGTCCTATTAAATACTGAACACGCATTTCTTCATATTGCTAAATTGAACATTGATACATACTAACACCGCCCACGTGCACGTTTCACATCAGCTTCGTCAGGGCAAACCCGATTGCCCTACCTGGAATGGTTATAAAGGAAGAGAGAGACAATCGCTGCCGGGTATGTGGTCATATGATCACATATTACATCGTCTCCGACCGGGCTTACATTACTATTATAGCGCCGATTCTCTCATACATGTCACGTGTCTAAAATGTCCAATCCTCACAGATGATTCTCGGATCTTCCCTGGAGCCCGGACACCAGCATAATCGAATATGTAAAGAAATTGGATGACATAATAGTATGATAAGAAAGCGATCATCCATACGCATGCGCAGTTTAGCCCGATGACTAGGTGATCGCAGGACTGCAAAAAAAAACAGCGTGCTATCAGGTCTTAATGATCCCCAATATTCTCTGGGTAGATCTGTATCTGTGATTCTATGCATGTGTGAGACTCTGCTGTGAGTGTGACCCTATGCATGTGAGACCCTGCTGTGAGTGTGACCCTATGCATGTGTGAGACTCTGCTGTGAGTGTGACCCTATGCATGAGACCCTGCTGTGAGTGTGACCCTATGCATGTGAGACCCTGCTGTGAGTGTGACCCTATGCATGTGACCCTGCTGTGAGTGTGACCATATGCATGTGAGACCCTGCTGTGAGTGTGACCCTATGCATGTGAGACCCTGCTGTGAGTGTGACCCTATGCATGTGAGGCCCTGCTGTGAGTGTGACCCTATGCATGTGAGAGCCTGCTGTGAGTGTGACCCTATGCATGTGAGACCCTGCTGTGAGTGTGACCCTATGTATGTGAGAGCCTGCTGTGAGTGTGACCCTTTATGTGAGAGACTGCTGTGAGTGTGACCCTATGCATGTGAGAGCCTGCTGTGAGTGTGACCCTTTATGTGAGAGACTCTGCTGTGAGTGTGACCCTATGCATGTGAGGTCCTGCTGTGAGTGTGACCCTATGCATGTGAGACCCTGCTGTGAGTGTGACCCTTTATGTGAGAGACTGCTGTGAGTGTGACCCTATGCATGTGAGGTCCTGCTGTGAGTGTGACCCTTTATGTGAGAGACTGCTGAGTGTGACCCTATGCATGTGAGAGCCTGCTGTGAGTGTGACCCTTTATGTGAGAGACTGCTGTGAGTGTGACCCTATGCATGTGAGACCCTGCTGTGAGTGTGACCCTATGTATGTGAGAGCCTGCTGTGAGTGTGACCCTTTACGTGAGAGACTGCTGTGAGTGTGACCCTATGCATGTGAGAGCCTGCTGTGAGTGTGACCCTATGCATGTGAGACCCTGCTGTGAGTGTGACCCTATGTATGTGAGAGCCTGCTGTGAGTGTGACCCTTTATGTGAGAGACTGCTGTGAGTGTGACCCTATGCATGTGAGGTCCTGCTGTGAGTGTGACCCTATGCATGTGAGACCCTGCTGTGAGTGTGACCCTTTATGTGAGACCCTGCTGTGAGTGTGACCCTATGCATGTGAGGTCCTGCTGTGAGTGTGACCCTATGCATGTGAGACCCTGCTGTGAGTGTGACCCTTTATGTGAGAGCCTGCTGTGAGTGTGACCCTATGCATGTGAGGTCCTGCTGTGAGTGTGACCCTATGCATGTGAGACCCTGCTGTGAGTGTGACCCTTTATGTGAGAGACTGCTGTGAGTGTGACCCTATGCATGTGAGAGCCTGCTGTGAGTGTGACCCTATGCATGTGAGAGCCTGCTGTGTCCCTATGCATGTGAGGTCCTGCTGTGAGTGTGACCCTATGCATGTGAGGTCCTGCTGTGAGTGTGACCCTATGCATGTGAGGTCCTGCTGTGAGTGTGACCCTATGCATGTGAGAGACCCTGCTGTGTCCCTATGCATGTGAGGTCCTGCTGTGAGTGTGACCCTATGCATGTGAGGTCCTGCTGTGAGTGTGACCCTATGCATGTGAGGTCCTGCTGTGAGTGTGACCCTATGCATGTGAGACCCTGCTGTGAGTGTGACCCTATGTATGTGAGAGCCTGCTGTGAGTGTGACCCTTTACGTGAGAGACTGCTGTGAGTGTGACCCTATGCATGTGAGAGCCTGCTGTGAGTGTGACCCTATGCATGTGAGACCCTGCTGTGAGTGTGACCCTATGTATGTGAGAGCCTGCTGTGAGTGTGACCCTTTATGTGAGAGACTGCTGTGAGTGTGACCCTATGCATGTGAGGTCCTGCTGTGAGTGTGACCCTATGCATGTGAGACCCTGCTGTGAGTGTGACCCTTTATGTGAGAGCCTGCTGTGAGTGTGACCCTATGCATGTGAGGTTCTGCTGTGAGTGTGACCCTATGCATGTGAGACCCTGCTGTGAGTGTGACCCTATATGAGAGAGACCCTGCTGTGAGTGTGATCCTATGCATGTGAGGCCCTGCTGTGAGTGTGACCCTTTATGTGAGAGACTGCTGTGAGTGTGACCCTATGCATGTGAGAGCCTGCTGTGAGTGTGACCCTATGCATGTGAGAGCCTGCTGTGTCCCTATGCATGTGAGGTCCTGCTGTGAGTGTGACCCTATGCATGTGAGGTCCTGCTGTGAGTGTGACCCTATGCATGTGAGGTCCTGCTGTGAGTGTGACCCTATGCATGTGAGAGACCCTGCTGTGTCCCTATGCATGTGAGGTCCTGCTGTGAGTGTGACCCTATGCATGTGAGGTCCTGCTGTGAGTGTGACCCTATGCATGTGAGGTCCTGCTGTGAGTGTGACCCTATGCATGTGAGACCCTGCTGTGAGTGTGACCCTATGCATGTGAGGTCCTGCTGTGAGTGTGACCCTATGCATGTGAGAGCCTGCTGTGTCCCTATGCATGTGAGGTCCTGCTGTGAGTGTGACCCTATGCATGTGAGGTCCTGCTGTGAGTGTGACCCTATGCATGTGAGGTCCTGCTGTGAGTGTGACCCTATGCATGTGAGACCCTGCTGTGAGTGTGACCCTATGCATGTGAGAGACCCTGCTGTGTGACCCTATATGTAACTGAGGGAATAAGAGGACTGTGATACCGCTCTGTATCTGAGGGAATAAGAGGACTGTGATACGTCTCTGTAACTAAGGGAATAAGGAATATGATACCGCTCTGTAACTGAGGGAATAAGAGGACTGTGATACCGCTCTGTAATTGAGGGAATAAGAGGACTACGACACCGCTCCGTAACTGAGGGAATAAGAGGACTGCAACACCGCTCTGTAACTGAGGGAATAAGAGGTCTATGATACCCCTCTGTAATTGAGGTAATAAGAGGACTGCGATATGTCTCAGTAACTGAGGTAATAAGAGGACTGTGGTATCACTCTAACTGAGGGAATAAGAGGACTGTGATACTACTCTGTAACTGAGGGAATAAGAGGACTGCAATACCACTCTGTATCTGAGGGAATAAGGGGTCTATAATACCGCTCTGTAACTGAGGGAATAAGAGGACTGTGATACCACTCTGTAACTGAGGGAATAAGAGAACTGTGATACAGCTCTGTAACTGAGGAAATAGGAGGACTATGATACCGCTCTGTAACTGAGGAAATAGGAGGACTATGATACCGCTCTGTAACTGAGGGAATAAGAGGACTATGATACCGCTCTGTAACTGAGGGAATAAGAGGACTGTGATACTACTCTGTAACTGAGGGAATAAGAGGACTGCAATACCACTCTGTATCTGATAGAATAAGGGGTCTATAATACCGCTCTGTAACTGAGGGAATAAGAGGACTGTGATACCACTCTGTAACTGAGGGAATAAGAGAACTGTGATACTGCTCTGTAACTGAGGGAATAAGAGAACTGTGATACCACTCTGTAACTGAGGGAATAAGAGAACTGTGATACCACTCTGTAACTGAGGGAATAAGAGGACTGTGATACAGCTCTGTAACTGAGGAAATAGGAGGACTATGATACCGCTCTGTAACTGAGGGAATAAGAGGACTGTGATACCGCTCTGTAACTGAGGGAATAAGGAATATGATACCGCTCTGTAACTGAGGGAATAAGAGGACTGTGATACCGCTCTGTATCTGAGGGAATAAGAGGACTGTGATACGTCTCTGTAACTAAGGGAATAAGGAATATGATACCGCTCTGTAACTGAGGGAATAAGAGGACTGTGATACCGCTCTGTAATTGAGGGAATAAGAGAACTACGACACCGCTCCGTAACTGAGGGAATAAGAGGACTACGACACCGCTCTGTAACTGAGGGAATAAGAGGTCTATGATACCCCTCTGTAATTGAGGTAATAAGAGGACTGCGATATGTCTCAGTAACTGAGGTAATAAGAGGACTGTGGTATCACTCTAACTGAGGGAATAAGAGGACTGTGATACTACTCTGTAACTGAGGGAATAAGAGGACTGCAATACCACTCTGTATCTGATGGAATAAGAGGACTGTGATACTGCTCTGTAACTGAGGGAATAAGAGGACTGTGATACCACTCTGTAACTGAGGGAATAAGAGGACTGTGATACTGCTCTGTAACTGAGGGAATAAGAGGACTGCAATACTGCTCTGTAACTGAGGGAATAAGAGGACTGTGATACCGCTCTGTAACTGAGGGAATAAGAGGAATATGATACTGCTCTGTAACTGAGGGAATAAGAGGACTTATACCACTCTGTAACAGTAACTGCATTATTAAAGTAGATAAGAACCAATAGGCCCATCTAGTGTGCCCCATTGTTATTTTTTATCAGTTATTTATATAGTGCGCACATACTCCGCAGCGCTTTACTGAGAATATTTGCCCATTTGCATCAGTCCCTGCCCCAGTGGAGCTTACAATCTATATTCCCTACCACATGTAAATGCACACACATACACACTAGGGTTAATTTTGTTTGGAGCCAATTAACCTACAAGTATATTTTTGGATTGTGGGCGGAACCGGAGTACCCGCAAGCATGGGAAGA
The DNA here is from genome assembly GCF_028390025.1 of Pseudophryne corroboree. Classification (NCBI taxonomy): domain Eukaryota; kingdom Metazoa; phylum Chordata; class Amphibia; order Anura; family Myobatrachidae; genus Pseudophryne; species Pseudophryne corroboree. The sequence goes on along the minus strand of NC_086446.1, from coordinate 25,044,874 downwards.
ATATATAAACTCCACACAGTTACCGCCATGGTGGAAATGGAACCCATGACCTCACTGCTGTGAGGCAGTAATGCTAACCATTACACTGTCCGTGCTGCCCATATTGTTACCTCAAACCCTATTTGTTCATCATTTCTTTGTACGTCTATCCTTATGTGTACTCCCATGCCTGTTTAAATTGCTCTACTGTCTTAGCCTCTACCACCTCCGATGGGAGGCTATTCCACTTGTCCACTACACTTTCTGTGAAGTAATTTTTCATCAAATTTACCATGATCCTCCCTCCCTCCAGTCTCGACGCATGTCCTCTTTTCTAATGCTTCTCCTAATTTGAAGAATATCTCCCTCCTGTACCTTGGTAAAACCCTTGATATATTTAAAAGTTTCTATCCTATCCCCCCTGCATACCTTGGCACTCTGATGGGGACCCAGCCACACTCTCAAAAAACTTCCCGTTTTCTTTTTCTTCTCCAGTATTATGTTTTAGTGTGAAAGGCAGCACTCAAAGTATTCCGCATGAGGTTGTACTAAGCACAAATCTTTGCGCATAGGGGGTGAAATGAAATATTGATTAATGATGCCTATGTTGTAAGATACTTGACTACTTGTTTTATTTCTACCAGATGGGCGCAATACAAAGAATACCTCGGAGGAACATTGCATTTGGTCTCCAGGTTGTAAATTAGAAGATATCGCACGAGGGTCTTCAGACGAAAACCACCTTTCCCTGAATATACATCCAGCGCTTCACAGTGCAAATATATCATCTGATCTCTCTATTCTTGAAGAGTGCTCTCCTGGTGACTCAAATATTGCTTCACATAGTAAAGATCATAGCGGTGATGCAGTAATTTCTTCTTCTGAGTATGGGAAATGTTTTACACACAAATCATCTCTTGTTAGACGTCAGCAATGTCACACAGATGAAAATCCATTTGCATGCTCTGAGTGTGGGAAATGTTTTACACGCAAATCACATCTTGTTAGACATGAGAGATGTCACACAGGTGAGAAACCATTTCCATGCCCCGAGTGTGGGAAATGTTTTACAGAGAAATCAAATCTTCTTGCACATCAACGACGTCACACAGGTGAGAAGCTATTTGAATGCTCTCAGTGTGGGAAATGTTATACACAGAAATCATATCTTGTTATACATCAGATAACTCACACAGGTGAGAAGCCATTTGCATGCTCTGAGTGTGGGAAATGTTATACACAGAAATCATATCTTGTTATACATCAGAGAACTCACACAGGTAAGAAGTCATTTGCATGTACTGAGTGTGGGAAATGTTTTACACAGAAATCACATCTGGTTATACATCAGAGACGTCACACAGGTGAGAAACCATTTCCATGTTCTGAGTGTGGGAAATGTTTTACACAGAAATCACATCTTGTTATACATGAAAGAAATCACACAGGTGAGAGGCCATTTCCATGCTCTGAGTGTGGGAAATGTTTTACACAGAAATCACATCTTGTTATACATGAGAGAAGTCACACAGGTGAGAGGCCATTTGCATGTTCCGAGTGCGGGAAATGTTTTAAAGATAAATCTGGCCTTTGTACACACACACAATTTCACACAGATGTGAAACCATTTCCGTGTTCTAATTGTGATAAGTATTTTACTCAGAAATCATCTCTTGTTACACATCAGAGAATTCACACAGGTGAGAAGCCTTTTCCATGCTCTGAGTGTGGGAAATGTTTTACACAGGCATCATCTCTTGTTACACATAAGAGTAGTCACACAGGTGAGAAGCCATTTCCATGCTCTGAGTGTGGGAAATGTTTTACACGGAAATTACATTGTGTTATACATGAGAGAAGTCACACAGGAGAAAAGCCATTTCCATGCTCTGAGTGTGGGAAATGTTTTACACATAAATCATCTCTTGTTATGCATGAGAGAAGTCACACAGGTGAGAAGCCATTTACATGCTCTGAGTGTGGGAAATGTTTTACACAGACATCATCTCTTCGTAGACATGAGAAGTCACATAGATGAGAACCAGCTATTTTAAGACATCAGATAGTCACAGTTGAATTTCTTTGGTAGACAAGAAACGATGTAGCATTAATATTTACATGTAAGAAAAGTTATAACATTTGTTTATTTAGCACCTTTTTCACTATAAAGTGTTGCTAACACATTGCGCATAGGCCAAAAGCCGTTGAGGGCAGCTCTTAACATGCGATTTTTAGCAGTAGCAGTTTTAAGAAAATGGCAATTTCAGTCTCAATAGCGATCCACGCTGATTGAGGTCCCAAATCCCATATCACACACATTATTGTTTTATTTTTAACCTTTGTTGGAGAAAACCAGAGTAATCAGTGGCAAGCTAAACAAGCAAGAAGAGAACACACAAACTCCACACAAATAGTGCCTTGGTAAGGATCATATCTGAAGCAGCAGTTGTAACCACTATGCAGCCATGAATAGTAATAGTTCTTCCTTTGAATATATGATGAAAGCAGGCATAATTAAATGTGCAGAGTGTATTCAGATCAGCGGCACTGCTATGGGGGTAGTGAATGCCCCCTAATATGAAACTTGTTTCCAGTGGTGGCTTCAGGGGGACAGGATCAACCAAACCCTCACGTTACCATTACTAGCAACACAGTCAGAGGGAGGGGTCTGGTGTGAGGGTGGGGCTACACAGCACATGGTACAGCTCTGGCCCCTGTATACACTATGGTAGATAGAAGGGGGGGGGAGCAGCCGCAGAGTAGCCAATATGCTGCCTGTTGTATAAGAGGGAGGGGGCACTGTATTGTGTATGTGTGTGACCATCTAATTATGGGCCTAATTCAGACCTGATCGCTCGCTAGGCTTTTTTTGCAGTCCTGCGTTCACATAGTCGCTGCCCATAGGGGAGTGTATTTTTGTTTTATGCGAATGCATGTGTAGCAGAGCTGTGTGAACAGATCTTGTGCAGTCTCTGCGCAGCCGAGGACTTACTCAGTCACTGCGATCACTTCAGCCTCTCCGGGACCGGAACTGACGTCCGACACCCGCCCTGTGAACGCTTAGGCACACCTGCGTTTTCCCAACCACTCCCTGAAAACGGTCAGTTGCCACCCACAAACGCCTTCTTCCTCTCAATCTCCTTGCGAACGCCCGTGCGAATGGATTCTTTGCACAAACCCATCGCTGAGTGGCGATCCGCTTTGTACCCGTGGAACGCACCTGTGAATTGCGGTGCATACGCATGATAATCGATAAGGGAGGAGGGGTAATGGATATCTTCTGCACTAGTGAAAAGTCAATTAGTATTTCATTAAATGCAATAAATACCCCATTTATATGGGTGGTCTTCAGTATGCCGGCGGTCGAGCTCCCGGTGACCAGCATACCGGCGCCGGGAGCCCGACAGCCAGCATACTTACACTTATTCTCCCTCGTGGGGGGCCACGACCCCCCTGGAGGGAGAATAAAATAGTGTGGCGCGCGTAGCGAGCCTGCAAGGGGCTCAATTGCGCTCGCCACACTGTCGATAAGCTGGCGGCCGGCCTCCCGGCGCCGGTATGCTGGTCGCCGGGAGGCTGGCCGTCGGCAGATCGTAGTGAACCCCATTTATATATGTATTGCGGTTTAATTCATAATCATATATTGGGGGTGCTGCCATAGACTAGAAGGTAGAAGGTAAGAGTAAGATAGAGAAGATAGTCTCTTGGTTGGCGCACTGTAAGAAGAGAGAATTAATTTGTTTAAAATATAACTTTTAATATTAATCCATTAAAAGTGATGTGAAATATATATGGAAAAAATACAATAAATAAAAGGATATTATATCAATTTAAAAATGTGTTCACTGTCTTATTTGTTCTTGTATCACTTGTAATTGTATTCATTTTTTTGTGAGACCAGACGCACTGAGCAGTTGTCACACAATCCTGCTTTTAATATATTATCTGGCATCAGTAGGATCACCTATACAATTTTGGATCCAACAAAAGATTATAGGATATAATTACAATGTCAGATAGAGTATCATCCTGACTTTTCCCCGTCGACCCAAGTTGTAACTTGTCCTTGGTCCCTTACCTTGTGCCTATGATCACTAATGTGATATTAGATATTAAAATAATATCATAAATCTTGCTTTATGAAACACAGCGTGTTATTTGTAAGTAACTCAGAACAGAAAAGCTGCTCATATAATTTTACCAACACTGGGATCATTAGATCACAGGTTCTCAAACTCGGTCCTCAGGACCCCACACAGTGCATGTTTCGCAGGTCTCCTCACAGAATCACAAGTGAAATAATTAGCTCCACCTGTGGACCTTTTAAAATGTGTCAGTGAGTAATTAATACACCTGTGCACTTACTGGGTTACCTGCAAAACATGCACTGTGTGGGGTCCTGAGGACCGAGTTTGAGAACCACTGCATTAGATGTAAGCAAAATAGCAGAAACATATCTTTTTAGAGCCTGCTGTTAAAGGCTGATTGAGAAAGGCGACACTGTAACATGGGTGGTCATTCCGAGTTGATCGCTAGCTGCATTTGTTCACAGCACAGCGATCAGGCTAAAAAATGGCAGTTCTGCGTATGTGGTGCATCGTACGAGCACAACGGATGATGCAGTTTTGCACAGGGTCTAGCGAAGCATTTCAGTCGCACTTGTGGCCGCAGAGCCATTGACATGAAGTGGGCATTTCTGGGTGTCAACTGACCGTTTTCACGGAGTGTTCGTAAAAACGCAGGCATGCCAGTAAAAACGAAGGCGTGGCTGGGCGGGTGTGTGACATCAAAACAGGAACTGAACAGTCTGAAGTGATTGCAAGCGTTGAGTAGGTCTGGAGCTAATCAGAAACTGCACAAAAAAAACTTCGTAGCTTCTCTGCGATCCATTCGTTCGCACTTCTGCTAAGCTAAAATACACTCACAGTGGGCGGCAGCATAATGTTTGCACGGTTGCTACAAACTGCTAGCGAGCATTGAACTCGGAATGACCACCATGATGTGTTTTATATAATGTTGCTATTCGGTTCCCAATCAATGTAACACTGCTATAGTTTATGCAGTTTGGTCTCTTCCCTTATCAGAAGAGCTCATAGTGAAACAGAAAAGGCTGCAGTGTGACACTTTATTAGATAAAATGTTATTATTCTATTCACATGCAATGTATCATATATTGTAATTATTTACAGTTTATATCATCCCTATTCAGAGAAATTAGTATGTGCCACTCATCCTATCAAATCAGAATATGGAATGTCTAAAGGTCCGTACACATTAGACAATGTCGCTCTATGAGCGTCGTCTAATGTTTCCCCTCCCCAACCGGTCGGCGGCCGACTGTACACACTGAGCGATATGACCGCTCAGTGACGTCAAGCCTCCGCCAGCCCTGCATGCAGGTCCTGGACGACAGTGCAGATCCTGCATACATGCACTGCCGACAGCGATGATCGCTGCCAACCCACGGGGCCGTGCATCGGTCGTCGCTGGCGGCATACACACTTGCCTATAAAATGAGCAACGTCGCTCAGGGAGGGAGCAAATGAGCGACGGCGCCCATTTTATCGGCAAGTGAGTATGGGCATTTAGTCACCCGTTAAAGTACAATTAATGTGGTGTGTTACAATTTTCCAATATGGGATTTAGGAGAAGGGATTATATCACACTCTGTACCATTTAATTAACCACCTCAATATTAGTTCATACATCTAGTGTTGACAATATACTCGAGTAGCTAACTCCATATAGTTATGAGAGCCTATCATGGAGAGTATTTGTATAAGGCAGCTGATGCACACATACGCTATCCCATCCACAGTCTCTGTATCCATCCTGTATAACGTACTGCCTTCATTAAATTTGGCTCATGCAGCTAACTCCATGGGGTATGTTTACTAAGATTCGTATTTGTGGCTATCAGCTCCCCCCATCAGTGTTTGTGAATTCGAATTTGTAGTAAATTACAGAGTTGTATAAAATAACAGGTGTATTTGACCGATGGTGTATTCATTCGTATTTTTTTTCTTTGACTTCCAAAAAAATATGAATGCCCTCATCACTGCCGAGATTTCAGTTTAGTAAATTCCCGAGATGGACACTTTGAAGAAAAAACAGCAATTCGGTCAAAATCGGGACTTTAGTAAATATACCCCCATGTGTTTGTGAAAACCTATCTGAGGAAATGTTAATAGGAGAGCGCTGGAACATGTAATTATTGAATACTGTCACAAGAAGTGTTCACACCAGTCAGCTAATACATATATGTGCTGTCTCATCCACACTCATTGTATATCCTGTGTGGCGTGCTCGCATAAATTGAATTTTACTCCTATATCTAACTCCGTGTAAACACTAAATTCTGTCCTAGAAAATATTGGTAAGAGGCCACTGAAACATCTAATTATTAAATCTTATCACAGAGAGCATTCATACAAGGCAGCGAACGTGTATGTGTAGCGTGAAGCATTAATTCAATTCAACTCGTACAGCTAACTCTGTGACTTTCAGATCCTATCGTAGGCAATGATCCACAGGGAGCCGCTGAAACACACATACGCTGTGCTGTATTAGGTATAATTCCATTTTGGGCATTACTGACCGCATTGAGTTTATTGAATCCTATCGTAGGAAATATTAACAGAAAGCGGCTAGGATACACATGTGCTGACCCATCCACAGCCACAGTTTCTATATCCATCCCATAGGGTATACTATATTGATTGTAGCTCAGTTTGGGTGTAACTGGTCCTATTAAATACTGAACACGCATTTCTTCATATTGCTAAATTGAACATTGATACATACTAACACCGCCCACGTGCACGTTTCACATCAGCTTCGTCAGGGCAAACCCGATTGCCCTACCTGGAATGGTTATAAAGGAAGAGAGAGACAATCGCTGCCGGGTATGTGGTCATATGATCACATATTACATCGTCTCCGACCGGGCTTACATTACTATTATAGCGCCGATTCTCTCATACATGTCACGTGTCTAAAATGTCCAATCCTCACAGATGATTCTCGGATCTTCCCTGGAGCCCGGACACCAGCATAATCGAATATGTAAAGAAATTGGATGACATAATAGTATGATAAGAAAGCGATCATCCATACGCATGCGCAGTTTAGCCCGATGACTAGGTGATCGCAGGACTGCAAAAAAAAACAGCGTGCTATCAGGTCTTAATGATCCCCAATATTCTCTGGGCAGATCTGTATCTGTGATTCTATGCATGTGTGAGACTCTGCTGTGAGTGTGACCCTATGCATGTGAGACCCTGCTGTGAGTGTGACCCTATGCATGTGTGAGACTCTGCTGTGAGTGTGACCCTATGCATGAGACCCTGCTGTGAGTGTGACCCTATGCATGTGAGACCCTGCTGTGAGTGTGACCCTATGCATGTGACCCTGCTGTGAGTGTGACCATATGCATGTGAGACCCTGCTGTGAGTGTGACCCTATGCATGTGAGACCCTGCTGTGAGTGTGACCCTATGCATGTGAGGCCCTGCTGTGAGTGTGACCCTATGCATGTGAGAGCCTGCTGTGAGTGTGACCCTATGCATGTGAGACCCTGCTGTGAGTGTGACCCTATGTATGTGAGAGCCTGCTGTGAGTGTGACCCTTTATGTGAGAGACTGCTGTGAGTGTGACCCTATGCATGTGAGAGCCTGCTGTGAGTGTGACCCTTTATGTGAGAGACTCTGCTGTGAGTGTGACCCTATGCATGTGAGGTCCTGCTGTGAGTGTGACCCTATGCATGTGAGACCCTGCTGTGAGTGTGACCCTTTATGTGAGACACTGCTGTGAGTGTGACCCTATGCATGTGAGGTCCTGCTGTGAGTGTGACCCTTTATGTGAGAGACTGCTGAGTGTGACCCTATGCATGTGAGAGCCTGCTGTGAGTGTGACCCTTTATGTGAGAGACTGCTGTGAGTGTGACCCTATGCATGTGAGACCCTGCTGTGAGTGTGACCCTATGTATGTGAGAGCCTGCTGTGAGTGTGACCCTTTACGTGAGAGACTGCTGTGAGTGTGACCCTATGCATGTGAGAGCCTGCTGTGAGTGTGACCCTATGCATGTGAGACCCTGCTGTGAGTGTGACCCTATGTATGTGAGAGCCTGCTGTGAGTGTGACCCTTTATGTGAGAGACTGCTGTGAGTGTGACCCTATGCATGTGAGGTCCTGCTGTGAGTGTGACCCTATGCATGTGAGACCCTGCTGTGAGTGTGACCCTTTATGTGAGACCCTGCTGTGAGTGTGACCCTATGCATGTGAGGTCCTGCTGTGAGTGTGACCCTATGCATGTGAGACCCTGCTGTGAGTGTGACCCTTTATGTGAGAGCCTGCTGTGAGTGTGACCCTATGCATGTGAGGTCCTGCTGTGAGTGTGACCCTATGCATGTGAGACCCTGCTGTGAGTGTGACCCTATATGAGAGAGACCCTGCTGTGAGTGTGATCCTATGCATGTGAGGCCCTGCTGTGAGTGTGACCCTTTATGTGAGAGACTGCTGTGTGACCCTATGCATGTGAGAGCCTGCTGTGAGTGTGACCCTATGCATGTGAGAGCCTGCTGTGTCCCTATGCATGTGAGGTCCTGCTGTGAGTGTGACCCTATGCATGTGAGGTCCTGCTGTGAGTGTGACCCTATGCATGTGAGGTCCTGCTGTGAGTGTGACCCTATGCATGTGAGAGACCCTGCTGTGTCCCTATGCATGTGAGGTCCTGCTGTGAGTGTGACCCTATGCATGTGAGGTCCTGCTGTGAGTGTGACCCTATGCATGTGAGGTCCTGCTGTGAGTGTGACCCTATGCATGTGAGACCCTGCTGTGAGTGTGACCCTATGCATGTGAGGTCCTGCTGTGAGTGTGACCCTATGCATGTGAGAGCCTGCTGTGTCCCTATGCATGTGAGGTCCTGCTGTGAGTGTGACCCTATGCATGTGAGGTCCTGCTGTGAGTGTGACCCTATGCATGTGAGGTCCTGCTGTGAGTGTGACCCTATGCATGTGAGACCCTGCTGTGAGTGTGACCCTATGCATGTGAGAGACCCTGCTGTGTGACCCTATATGAGAGAGACCGTGCTGTGAGTGTGACCCTATATAAGAGAGACTCTGCTGTGAGTGTGACCCTATATAAGAGAGACTGCTGTGAGTGTGACCCTATAAGAGAGACTCTGCTGTGAGTGTGACCCTATGCATGTGAGACCCTGCTGTGAGTGTGACCCTATATGTGAGAGACTCTGCTGTGAGTGTGACCCTATAAGAGAGACTCTGCTGTGAGTGTGGTATGAGTGGTGTAGCCACAGCCGGTATAAGGGAGGGCAGTAGGTACAGCAGAAGGTGCCTCCAGTGCGTGCTGTAAGTACATGGCTCTGGATGGTGTGACAATGAACTGTCCCCGGCCCATTTGGACAATGTTTTAGTACAGAAGTGAGCAGCCAGCTATCGTTCTTACACAGGGACAGGTGAGATGTTTTATTCTGAGCCAGTCTCATCCTGTAAGGACACTGGGGACAGGAAGCTGGAGACCCTCTGATGTCACAAGTGACTATAAGGGGTCAAAACAAGGAGTGACTGGCTATCACCCACCATCACCAAGATCCCATTGTTATCCCCTAGGGCTGAGTCAGGCACTGGGGCATGAAAACAGCAAGGGGAACTCATCATGACTCATCTCACTGATCTCAACTGTAAAAGTCAATTGATTTTAAAAACAACACAAAATAGTTTGCTGCGGAGGCTAGCTGCGTCTATATGCGTAACGGTTCCACGCACACTAATACTTTAATAGAATAGTGTACTGTTGAACTGAGGTACACCCCATAATCAGTTTTAATATAACTAATAAAAGTATTAAATCGCAATAACAGGTAACAGACATGCAAGTAACAACACCCCATGAGAGACTTACAGTTACAGCCAATATACATACGCATGCACCCCTGGATCCAGGCGATCAGTCTTCAGCAAGGGGACTTCTGAGATAGGAGATCTGCCCTCAGTCTACCCTTTGTCCAAAAGCAGACAATATATCAAGCAAAGTCTTTTAGCATTGGTCTAGGGGTGAGGCATCTCTATAACTCGACGGCCCATAGGCCAGTCCACTGGAGGGAGAAGGCTTTGTTCCTTGAAGGAGACACGTGTTTGCCCTCGGGGTCCCGCTGCGAAAGTGGCTTGAACTGGCTAATATACAAACATTGCTCTGCATATATATATATATATATATATATATATATCAAATATTGCCCATATCATCCGATCGCTGTGTGTGACACTTTGTTCGAAATGACTGGGTTACTGCTAATAACATGCTGGTCAGTAGGACACTAAATATGGGGCAATAATGTGATTTTAACCCTGTGGTATGTGTAATGCTGTTTTACTGATTTATTACTAATGTTGTTATATATTAAAAGAGTGCTCTGGGCGTGTAGTGACTATGTGATATCTACCGTAACGCTTGAAGTGTGCCGTGATCCGCAAAGTACCATAATACGCAAAGTGCATACGTACACAACCGCTAATAAACGCCACAATGTATTCTAATACAGAAATGCAATTTTGACTTTGACACTACCAATCAGGAGACACCATTTCCTGAGACCACCCTTTGCAGGAGGGACTATAGAGGTGGGGATCGGAACCTTTATAAACAGGATGTAAGAGCTGCAGGTGTGTGTTTCACTCTGGAAGCAACTGGTCCTGGAGTCTCGGCCTCTGCCAGTGTGCTGAGGACTGTGCATGGGACTATTGTGACTATTGGAGTACAGGCTTTTCCTGGGATTGCAGACTTGTTGGCTCTGCCTGGTTTATTCTACAATTGTGGACTTGCAGCCTGTGATCCTGCACACTTATACTGCATCCAGTCATTAATCACAGACCGTGCGGGAGAGTTCTGGGGAGTCTAATGGTAAGCTGCTGGTTATTAGGACCTGCTGATCTGCTTTTCATTTCATCTTATTGCTGATTTAGAGAACTTGTATTAAGGGGGTAATTCAGAGTTGATCGCAGCAGCAAATTTGTTAGCAGTTGGGCAGGGGGCAGCAGATATAACATGTCTGGTTATCCTTGGGGGGACCTGCATGTCTTTTTTATTATTTTTTTATTTTTAACACTTTCTTTACTTTTACAGATGGAAGCATACACTGATCTCATTGATCTGTACATGCTTCTGGCTAACTGTACAAAGTAATGAAAATGTGTACTAGAAAAACGCTTGTTTCCTTTACTGAAAATTGCATCAAATTGCATACAACTTCTATTTTAACCTTAAAAATTCGGATCCTATTACATTTTCGATTTTCAGCTAAAATAGCAAATTTCAACCATGTGATTTAATGCTATTTTTAGTACACCTCAAAAACCACACCCTATTACTTCTAGCCCAACAAAGGAAGAAAAGGAGGGTTATTCAGAGCTGTTGGTAAACCAAAACACTTAATTGGACTGTTATATCAAATTAGACAATGGGTTGTTGAAATTATCCAGGTTATAGTTTATCATAGTTTATTTTCACGGTGTATAATTACTATCCACAGACAAGTGACATGTGTCATCAACATAAAGACTGGAACAGATCACTAAATCACAGCATAATTAATAATGGATGCAGCTGTTTCCTGGGCTGAAAGAACATCCATGATAAAACGGCCTATCACAGCACTAGGAACCAGTGACACCCCAGAGTGCAGCTCATCCAGTCACTAAGAACCAGTGACATCACTGAGAGTGCAGCCCATCACTTGACTAGGAACCAGTGACATCACTGAGAGTGCAGCCCATCACTTGACTAGGAACCAGTGACATCACTGAGAGTGCAGCCTATCACTTGACTAGGAACCAGTGACATCACTGAGAGTGCAGCTTATTACTTCACTAGGACCAGTGACATCACTGAGAATGCAGCCTATCACTTCACTAGGAACTAGTGACATCACTGAGAATGCAGCCTATCACTTCACTAGGAACCAGTGACATCACTGAGAATGCAGCCTATCACTTCACTAGGAACCAGTGACATCACTGAGGTATTGCCGGGAGCCCGACAGCCAGCATACTTACAATTATTCTCCCTCGTGGGGGGCCACGACCCCCCTGGAGGGAGAATAAAATAGTGTGGCGCGCGTAGCGAGCCTGCAAGGGGCTCAATTGCGCTCGCCACACTGTCGATAAGCTGGCGGCCGGCCTCCCGGCGCCGGTATGCTGGTCGCCGGGAGGCTGGCCGTCGGCAGATCGTAGTGAACCCCATTTATATATGTATTGCGGTTTAATTCATAATCATATATTGGGGGTGCTGCCATAGACTAGAAGGTAGAAGGTAAGAGTAAGATAGAGAAGATAGTCTCTTGGTTGGCGCACTGTAAGAAGAGAGAATTAATTTGTTTAAAATATAACTTTTAATATTAATCCATTAAAAGTGATGTGAAATATATATGGAAAAAATACAATAAATAAAAGGATATTATATCAATTTAAAAATGTGTTCACTGTCTTATTTGTTCTTGTATCACTTGTAATTGTATTCATTTTTTTGTGAGACCAGACCCACTGAGCAGTTGTCACACAATCCTGCTTTTAATATATTATCTGGCATCAGTAGGATCACCTATACAATTTTGGATCCAACAAAAGATTATAGGATATAATTACAATGTCAGATAGAGTATCATCCTGACTTTTCCCCGTCGACCCAAGTTGTAACTTGTCCTTGGTCCCTTACCTTGTGCCTATGATCACTAATGTGATATTAGATATTAAAATAATATCATAAATCTTGCTTTATGAAACACAGCGTGTTATTTGTAAGTAACTCAGAACAGAAAAGCTGCTCATATAATTTTACCAACACTGGGATCATTAGATCACAGGTTCTCAAACTCGGTCCTCAGGACCCCACACAGTGCATGTTTCGCAGGTCTCCTCACAGAATCACAAGTGAAATAATTAGCTCCACCTGTGGACCTTTTAAAATGTGTCAGTGAGTAATTAATACACCTGTGCACTTACTGGGTTACCTGCAAAACATGCACTGTGTGGGGTCCTGAGGACCGAGTTTGAGAACCACTGCATTAGATGTAAGCAAAATAGCAGAAACATATCTTTTTAGAGCCTGCTGTTAAAGGCTGATTGAGAAAGGCGACACTGTAACATGGGTGGTCATTCCGAGTTGATCGCTAGCTGCATTTGTTCACAGCACAGCGATCAGGCTAAAAAATGGCAGTTCTGCGTATGTGGTGCATCGTACGAGCACAACGGATGATGCAGTTTTGCACAGGGTCTAGCGAAGCATTTCAGTCGCACTTGTGGCCGCAGAGCCATTGACATGAAGTGGGCATTTCTGGGTGTCAACTGACCGTTTTCACGGAGTGTTCGTAAAAACGCAGGCATGCCAATAAAAACGAAGGCGTGGCTGGGCGGGTGTGTGACATCAAAACAGGAACTGAACAGTCTGAAGTGATTGCAAGCGTTGAGTAGGTCTGGAGCTAATCAGAAACTGCACAAAAAAAACTTCGTAGCTTCTCTGCGATCCATTCGTTCGCACTTCTGCTAAGCTAAAATACACTCACAGTGGGCGGCAGCATAATGTTTGCACGGTTGCTACAAACTGCTAGCGAGCATTGAACTCGGAATGACCACCATGATGTGTTTTATATAATGTTGCTATTCGGTTCCCAATCAATGTAACACTGCTATAGTTTATGCAGTTTGGTCTCTTCCCTTATCAGAAGAGCTCATAGTGAAACAGAAAAGGCTGCAGTGTGACACTTTATTAGATAAAATGTTATTATTCTATTCACATGCAATGTATCATATATTGTAATTATTTACAGTTTATATCATCCCTATTCAGAGAAATTAGTATGTGCCACTCATCCTATCAAATCAGAATATGGAATGTCTAAAGGTCCGTACACATTAGACAATGTCGCTCTATGAGCGTCGTCTAATGTTTCCCCTCCCCAACCGGTCGGCGGCCGACTGTACACACTGAGCGATATGACCGCTCAGTGACGTCAAGCCTCCGCCAGCCCTGCATGCAGGTCCTGGACGACAGTGCAGATCCTGCATACATGCACTGCCGACAGCGATGATCGCTGCCAACCCACGGGGCCGTGCATCGGTCGTCGCTGGCGGCATACACACTTGCCGATAAAATGAGCAACGTCGCTCAGGGAGGGAGCAAATGAGCGACGGCGCCCATTTTATCGGCAAGTGAGTATGGGCATTTAGTCACCCGTTAAAGTACAATTAATGTGGTGTGTTACAATTTTCCAATATGGGATTTAGGAGAAGGGATTATATCACACTCTGTACCATTTAATTAACCACCTCAATATTAGTTCATACATCTAGTGTTGACAATATACTCGAGTAGCTAACTCCATATAGTTATGAGAGCCTATCATGGAGAGTATTTGTATAAGGCAGCTGATGCACACATACGCTATCCCATCCACAGTCTCTGTATCCATCCTGTATAACGTACTGGGGGGACACCTTAATTTAAGGGGTCCCCACTCCTCCAGGGTACCCCGGCCAGGGGTGACTAGTTGGTGATTTAATGCCAGGGCCGCAGGGACCAAGATAAAAGTGTCCCCCGGCTGTGGCATTATCTCTCTGACTAGTGGAGCCCGGTGCTGGTTTTTAAAATACAGGGGACCCCTACGTCTTTTGTCCCCCATATTTTTTGCACCAGGACCAGGCGCAGAGCCCGGTGCTGTTTGTTAAAATATGGGGGAACCCCTGTAAATTCCCCCCCCCCGTATTTTTACAACCAGGACCGGCTCAAAGAGCCCAAGGCTGGTTATGCTTAGGAGGGAGGACCCCAAACATTTTTTTTTTCTAATTGTTAACTCTATCCCACTCCTTCCCACTGATAAACATGCACGGATCTGTGCATGCCTATCAGAACACGGTAAAAAAAAGCAGGTCTATTTTAAAACTGCTTTTTTTTACGATTTGTATTTTTTTTTCATGGCAGTGTTTGACTATTGCCGGCGCTGTTTGTGAATTCGAATTTGTAGTAAATTACAGAGTTGTATAAAATAACAGGTGTATTTGACCGATGGTGTATTCATTCGTATTTTTTTTCTTTGACTTCCAAAAAAATATGAATGCCCTCATCACTGCCGAGATTTCAGTTTAGTAAATTCCCGAGATGGACACTTTGAAAAAAAAACAGCAATTCGGTCAAAATTGGGACTTTAGTAAATATACCCCCATGTGTTTGTGAAAACCTATCTGAGGAAATGTTAATAGGAGAGCGCTGGAACATGTAATTATTGAATACTGTCACAAGAAGTGTTCACACCAGTCAGCTAATACATATATGTGCTGTCTCATCCACACTCATTGTATATCCTGTGTGGCGTGCTCGCATAAATTGAATTTTACTCCTATATCTAACTCCGTGTAAACACTAAATTCTGTCCTAGAAAATATTGGTAAGAGGCCACTGAAACATCTAATTATTAAATCTTATCACAGAGAGCATTCATACAAGGCAGCGAACGTGTATGTGTAGCGTGAAGCATTAATTCAATTCAACTCGTACAGCTAACTCTGTGACTTTCAGATCCTATCGTAGGCAATGATCCACAGGGAGCCGCTGAAACACACATACGCTGTGCTGTATTAGGTATAATTCCATTTTGGGCATTACTGACCGCATTGAGTTTATTGAATCCTATCGTAGGAAATATTAACAGAAAGCGGCTAGGATACACATGTGCTGACCCATCCACAGCCACAGTTTCTATATCCATCCCATAGGGTATACTATATTGATTGTAGCTCAGTTTGGGTGTAACTGGTCCTATTAAATACTGAACACGCATTTCTTCATATTGCTAAATTGAACATTGATACATACTAACACCGCCCACGTGCACGTTTCACATCAGCTTCGTCAGGGCAAACCCGATTGCCCTACCTGGAATGGTTATAAAGGAAGAGAGAGACAATCGCTGCCGGGTATGTGGTCATATGATCACATATTACATCGTCTCCGACCGGGCTTACATTACTATTATAGCGCCGATTCTCTCATACATGTCACGTGTCTAAAATGTCCAATCCTCACAGATGATTCTCGGATCTTCCCTGGAGCCCGGACACCAGCATAATCGAATATGTAAAGAAATTGGATGACATAATAGTATGATAAGAAAGCGATCATCCATACGCATGCGCAGTTTAGCCCGATGACTAGGTGATCGCAGGACTGCAAAAAAAAACAGCGTGCTATCAGGTCTTAATGATCCCCAATATTCTCTGGGCAGATCTGTATCTGTGATTCTATGCATGTGTGAGACTCTGCTGTGAGTGTGACCCTATGCATGTGAGACCCTGCTGTGAGTGTGACCCTATGCATGTGTGAGACTCTGCTGTGAGTGTGACCCTATGCATGAGACCCTGCTGTGAGTGTGACCCTATGCATGTGAGACCCTGCTGTGAGTGTGACCCTATGCATGTGACCCTGCTGTGAGTGTGACCATATGCATGTGAGACCCTGCTGTGAGTGTGACCCTATGCATGTGAGACCCTGCTGTGAGTGTGACCCTATGCATGTGAGGCCCTGCTGTGAGTGTGACCCTATGCATGTGAGAGCCTGCTGTGAGTGTGACCCTATGCATGTGAGACCCTGCTGTGAGTGTGACCCTATGTATGTGAGAGCCTGCTGTGAGTGTGACCCTTTATGTGAGAGACTGCTGTGAGTGTGACCCTATGCATGTGAGAGCCTGCTGTGAGTGTGACCCTTTATGTGAGAGACTCTGCTGTGAGTGTGACCCTATGCATGTGAGGCCCTGCTGTGAGTGTGACCCTTTATGTGAGAGACTGCTGTGTGACCCTATGCATGTGAGAGCCTGCTGTGAGTGTGACCCTATGCATGTGAGAGCCTGCTGTGTCCCTATGCATGTGAGGTCCTGCTGTGAGTGTGACCCTATGCATGTGAGGTCCTGCTGTGAGTGTGACCCTATGCATGTGAGGTCCTGCTGTGAGTGTGACCCTATGCATGTGAGAGACCCTGCTGTGTCCCTATGCATGTGAGGTCCTGCTGTGAGTGTGACCCTATGCATGTGAGGTCCTGCTGTGAGTGTGACCCTATGCATGTGAGGTCCTGCTGTGAGTGTGACCCTATGCATGTGAGACCCTGCTGTGAGTGTGACCCTATGCATGTGAGGTCCTGCTGTGAGTGTGACCCTATGCATGTGAGAGCCTGCTGTGTCCCTATGCATGTGAGGTCCTGCTGTGAGTGTGACCCTATGCATGTGAGGTCCTGCTGTGAGTGTGACCCTATGCATGTGAGGTCCTGCTGTGAGTGTGACCCTATGCATGTGAGACCCTGCTGTGAGTGTGACCCTATGCATGTGAGAGACCCTGCTGTGTGACCCTATATGTAACTGAGGGAATAAGAGGACTGTGATACCGCTCTGTATCTGAGGGAATAAGAGGACTGTGATACGTCTCTGTAACTAAGGGAATAAGGAATATGATACCGCTCTGTAACTGAGGGAATAAGAGGACTGTGATACCGCTCTGTAATTGAGGGAATAAGAGGACTACGACACTGCTCCGTAACTGAGGGAATAAGAGGACTACAACACCGCTCTGTAACTGAGGGAATAAGAGGTCTATGATACCCCTCTGTAATTGAGGTAATAAGAGGACTGCGATATGTCTCAGTAACTGAGGTAATAAGAGGACTGTGGTATCACTCTAACTGAGGGAATAAGAGGACTGTGATACTACTCTGTAACTGAGGGAATAAGAGGACTGCAATACCACTCTGTATCTGAGGGAATAAGGGGTCTATAATACCGCTCTGTAACTGAGGGAATAAGAGGACTGTGATACCACTCTGTAACTGAGGGAATAAGAGAACTGTGATACAGCTCTGTAACTGAGGAAATAGGAGGACTATGATACCGCTCTGTAACTGAGGAAATAGGAGGACTATGATACCGCTCTGTAACTGAGGGAATAAGAGGACTATGATACCGCTCTGTAACTGAGGGAATAAGAGGACTGTGATACTACTCTGTAACTGAGGGAATAAGAGGACTGCAATACCACTCTGTATCTGATAGAATAAGGGGTCTATAATACCGCTCTGTAACTGAGGGAATAAGAGGACTGTGATACCACTCTGTAACTGAGGGAATAAGAGAACTGTGATACTGCTCTGTAACTGAGGGAATAAGAGAACTGTGATACCACTCTGTAACTGAGGGAATAAGAGAACTGTGATACCACTCTGTAACTGAGGGAATAAGAGGACTGTGATACAGCTCTGTAACTGAGGAAATAGGAGGACTATGATACCGCTCTGTAACTGAGGGAATAAGAGGACTGTGATACCGCTCTGTAACTGAGGGAATAAGGAATATGATACCGCTCTGTAACTGAGGGAATAAGAGGACTGTGATACCGCTCTGTATCTGAGGGAATAAGAGGACTGTGATACGTCTCTGTAACTAAGGGAATAAGGAATATGATACCGCTCTGTAACTGAGGGAATAAGAGGACTGTGATACCGCTCTGTAATTGAGGGAATAAGAGAACTACGACACCGCTCCGTAACTGAGGGAATAAGAGGACTACGACACCGCTCTGTAACTGAGGGAATAAGAGGTCTATGATACCCCTCTGTAATTGAGGTAATAAGAGGACTGCGATATGTCTCAGTAACTGAGGTAATAAGAGGACTGTGGTATCACTCTAACTGAGGGAATAAGAGGACTGTGATACTACTCTGTAACTGAGGGAATAAGAGGACTGCAATACCACTCTGTATCTGATGGAATAAGAGGACTGTGATACTGCTCTGTAACTGAGGGAATAAGAGGACTGTGATACCACTCTGTAACTGAGGGAATAAGAGGACTGTGATACTGCTCTGTAACTGAGGGAATAAGAGGACTGCAATACTGCTCTGTAACTGAGGGAATAAGAGGACTGTGATACCGCTCTGTAACTGAGGGAATAAGAGGAATATGATACTGCTCTGTAACTGAGGGAATAAGAGGACTTATACCACTCTGTAACAGTAACTGCATTATTAAAGTAGATAAGAACCAATAGGCCCATCTAGTGTGCCCCATTGTTATTTTTTATCAGTTATTTATATAGTGCGCACATACTCCGCAGCGCTTTACTGAGAATATTTGCCCATTTGCATCAGTCCCTGCCCCAGTGGAGCTTACAATCTATATTCCCTACCACATGTAAATGCACACACATACACACTAGGGTTAATTTTGTTTGGAGCCAATTAACCTACAAGTATATTTTTGGATTGTGGGCGGAACCGGAGTACCCGCAAGCATGGGAAGAATATATAAACTCCACACAGTTACCGCCATGGTGGAAATGGAACCCATGACCTCACTGCTGTGAGGCAGTAATGCTAACCATTACACTGTCCGTGCTGCCCATATTGTTACCTCAAACCCTATTTGTTCATCATTTCTTTGTACGTCTATCCTTATGTGTACTCCCATGCCTGTTTAAATTGCTCTACTGTCTTAGCCTCTACCACCTCCGATGGGAGGCTATTCCACTTGTCCACTACACTTTCTGTGAAGTAATTTTTCATCAAATTTACCATGATCCTCCCTCCCTCCAGTCTCGACGCATGTCCTCTTTTCTAATGCTTCTCCTAATTTGAAGAATATCTCCCTCCTGTACCTTGGTAAAACCCTTGATATATTTAAAAGTTTCTATCCTATCCCCCCTGCATACCTTGGCACTCTGATGGGGACCCAGCCACACTCTCAAAAAACTTCCCGTTTTCTTTTTCTTCTCCAGTATTATGTTTTAGTGTGAAAGGCAGCACTCAAAGTATTCCGCATGAGGTTGTACTAAGCACAAATCTTTGCGCATAGGGGGTGAAATGAAATATTGATTAATGATGCCTATGTTGTAAGATACTTGACTACTTGTTTTATTTCTACCAGATGGGCGCAATACAAAGAATACCTCGGAGGAACATTGCATTTGGTCTCCAGGTTGTAAATTAGAAGATATCGCACGAGGGTCTTCAGACGAAAACCACCTTTCCCTGAATATACATCCAGCGCTTCACAGTGCAAATATATCATCTGATCTCTCTATTCTTGAAGAGTGCTCTCCTGGTGACTCAAATATTGCTTCACATAGTAAAGATCATAGCGGTGATGCAGTAATTTCTTCTTCTGAGTATGGGAAATGTTTTACACACAAATCATCTCTTGTTAGACGTCAGCAATGTCACACAGATGAAAATCCATTTGCATGCTCTGAGTGTGGGAAATGTTTTACACGCAAATCACATCTTGTTAGACATGAGAGATGTCACACAGGTGAGAAACCATTTCCATGCCCCGAGTGTGGGAAATGTTTTACAGAGAAATCAAATCTTCTTGCACATCAACGACGTCACACAGGTGAGAAGCTATTTGAATGCTCTCAGTGTGGGAAATGTTATACACAGAAATCATATCTTGTTATACATCAGATAACTCACACAGGTGAGAAGCCATTTGCATGCTCTGAGTGTGGGAAATGTTATACACAGAAATCATATCTTGTTATACATCAGAGAACTCACACAGGTAAGAAGTCATTTGCATGTACTGAGTGTGGGAAATGTTTTACACAGAAATCACATCTGGTTATACATCAGAGACGTCACACAGGTGAGAAACCATTTCCATGTTCTGAGTGTGGGAAATGTTTTACACAGAAATCACATCTTGTTATACATGAGAGAAATCACACAGGTGAGAGGCCATTTCCATGCTCTGAGTGTGGGAAATGTTTTACACAGAAATCACATCTTGTTATACATGAGAGAAGTCACACAGGTGAGAGGCCATTTGCATGTTCCGAGTGCGGGAAATGTTTTAAAGATAAATCTGGCCTTTGTACACACACACAATTTCACACAGATGTGAAACCATTTCCGTGTTCTAATTGTGATAAGTATTTTACTCAGAAATCATCTCTTGTTACACATCAGAGAATTCACACAGGTGAGAAGCCTTTTCCATGCTCTGAGTGTGGGAAATGTTTTACACAGGCATCATCTCTTGTTACACATAAGAGTAGTCACACAGGTGAGAAGCCATTTCCATGCTCTGAGTGTGGGAAATGTTTTACACGGAAATTACATTGTGTTATACATGAGAGAAGTCACACAGGAGAAAAGCCATTTCCATGCTCTGAGTGTGGGAAATGTTTTACACATAAATCATCTCTTGTTATGCATGAGAGAAGTCACACAGGTGAGAAGCCATTTACATGCTCTGAGTGTGGGAAATGTTTTACACAGACATCATCTCTTCGTAGACATGAGAAGTCACATAGATGAGAACCAGCTATTTTAAGACATCAGATAGTCACAGTTGAATTTCTTTGGTAGACAAGAAACGATGTAGCATTAATATTTACATGTAAGAAAAGTTATAACATTTGTTTATTTAGCACCTTTTTCACTATAAAGTGTTGCTAACACATTGCGCATAGGCCAAAAGCCGTTGAGGGCAGCTCTTAACATGCGATTTTTAGCAGTAGCAGTTTTAAGAAAATGGCAATTTCAGTCTCAATAGCGATCCACGCTGATTGAGGTCCCAAATCCCATATCACACACATTATTGTTTTATTTTTAACCTTTGTTGGAGAAAACCAGAGTAATCAGTGGCAAGCTAAACAAGCAAGAAGAGAACACACAAACTCCACACAAATAGTGCCTTGGTAAGGATCATATCTGAAGCAGCAGTTGTAACCACTATGCAGCCATGAATAGTAATAGTTCTTCCTTTGAATATATGATGAAAGCAGGCATAATTAAATGTGCAGAGTGTATTCAGATCAGCGGCACTGCTATGGGGGTAGTGAATGCCCCCTAATATGAAACTTGTTTCCAGTGGTGGCTTCAGGGGGACAGGATCAACCAAACCCTCACGTTACCATTACTAGCAACACAGTCAGAGGGAGGGGTCTGGTGTGAGGGTGGGGCTACACAGCACATGGTACAGCTCTGGCCCCTGTATACACTATGGTAGATAGAAGGGGGGGGGAGCAGCCGCAGAGTAGCCAATATGCTGCCTGTTGTATAAGAGGGAGGGGGCACTGTATTGTGTATGTGTGTGACCATCTAATTATGGGCCTAATTCAGACCTGATCGCTCGCTAGGCTTTTTTTGCAGTCCTGCGTTCACATAGTCGCTGCCCATAGGGGAGTGTATTTTTGTTTTATGCGAATGCATGTGTAGCAGAGCTGTGTGAACAGATCTTGTGCAGTCTCTGCGCAGCCGAGGACTTACTCAGTCACTGCGATCACTTCAGCCTCTCCGGGACCGGAACTGACGTCCGACACCCGCCCTGTGAACGCTTAGGCACACCTGCGTTTTCCCAACCACTCCCTGAAAACGGTCAGTTGCCACCCACAAACGCCTTCTTCCTCTCAATCTCCTTGCGAACGCCCGTGCGAATGGATTCTTTGCACAAACCCATCGCTGAGTGGCGATCCGCTTTGTACCCGTGGAACGCACCTGTGAATTGCGGTGCATACGCATGATAATCGATAAGGGAGGAGGGGTAATGGATATCTTCTGCACTAGTGAAAAGTCAATTAGTATTTCATTAAATGCAATAAATACCCCATTTATATGGGTGGTCTTCAGTATGCCGGCGGTCGAGCTCCCGGTGACCAGCATACCGGCGCCGGGAGCCCGACAGCCAGCATACTTACACTTATTCTCCCTCGTGGGGGGCCACGACCCCCCTGGAGGGAGAATAAAATAGTGTGGCGCGCGTAGCGAGCCTGCAAGGGGCTCAATTGCGCTCGCCACACTGTCGATAAGCTGGCGGCCGGCCTCCCGGCGCCGGTATGCTGGTCGCCGGGAGGCTGGCCGTCGGCAGATCGTAGTGAACCCCATTTATATATGTATTGCGGTTTAATTCATAATCATATATTGGGGGTGCTGCCATAGACTAGAAGGTAGAAGGTAAGAGTAAGATAGAGAAGATAGTCTCTTGGTTGGCGCACTGTAAGAAGAGAGAATTAATTTGTTTAAAATATAACTTTTAATATTAATCCATTAAAAGTGATGTGAAATATATATGGAAAAAATACAATAAATAAAAGGATATTATATCAATTTAAAAATGTGTTCACTGTCTTATTTGTTCTTGTATCACTTGTAATTGTATTCATTTTTTTGTGAGACCAGACGCACTGAGCAGTTGTCACACAATCCTGCTTTTAATATATTATCTGGCATCAGTAGGATCACCTATACAATTTTGGATCCAACAAAAGATTATAGGATATAATTACAATGTCAGATAGAGTATCATCCTGACTTTTCCCCGTCGACCCAAGTTGTAACTTGTCCTTGGTCCCTTACCTTGTGCCTATGATCACTAATGTGATATTAGATATTAAAATAATATCATAAATCTTGCTTTATGAAACACAGCGTGTTATTTGTAAGTAACTCAGAACAGAAAAGCTGCTCATATAATTTTACCAACACTGGGATCATTAGATCACAGGTTCTCAAACTCGGTCCTCAGGACCCCACACAGTGCATGTTTCGCAGGTCTCCTCACAGAATCACAAGTGAAATAATTAGCTCCACCTGTGGACCTTTTAAAATGTGTCAGTGAGTAATTAATACACCTGTGCACTTACTGGGTTACCTGCAAAACATGCACTGTGTGGGGTCCTGAGGACCGAGTTTGAGAACCACTGCATTAGATGTAAGCAAAATAGCAGAAACATATCTTTTTAGAGCCTGCTGTTAAAGGCTGATTGAGAAAGGCGACACTGTAACATGGGTGGTCATTCCGAGTTGATCGCTAGCTGCATTTGTTCACAGCACAGCGATCAGGCTAAAAAATGGCAGTTCTGCGTATGTGGTGCATCGTACGAGCACAACGGATGATGCAGTTTTGCACAGGGTCTAGCGAAGCATTTCAGTCGCACTTGTGGCCGCAGAGCCATTGACATGAAGTGGGCATTTCTGGGTGTCAACTGACCGTTTTCACGGAGTGTTCGTAAAAACGCAGGCATGCCAGTAAAAACGAAGGCGTGGCTGGGCGGGTGTGTGACATCAAAACAGGAACTGAACAGTCTGAAGTGATTGCAAGCGTTGAGTAGGTCTGGAGCTAATCAGAAACTGCACAAAAAAAACTTCGTAGCTTCTCTGCGATCCATTCGTTCGCACTTCTGCTAAGCTAAAATACACTCACAGTGGGCGGCAGCATAATGTTTGCACGGTTGCTACAAACTGCTAGCGAGCATTGAACTCGGAATGACCACCATGATGTGTTTTATATAATGTTGCTATTCGGTTCCCAATCAATGTAACACTGCTATAGTTTATGCAGTTTGGTCTCTTCCCTTATCAGAAGAGCTCATAGTGAAACAGAAAAGGCTGCAGTGTGACACTTTATTAGATAAAATGTTATTATTCTATTCACATGCAATGTATCATATATTGTAATTATTTACAGTTTATATCATCCCTATTCAGAGAAATTAGTATGTGCCACTCATCCTATCAAATCAGAATATGGAATGTCTAAAGGTCCGTACACATTAGACAATGTCGCTCTATGAGCGTCGTCTAATGTTTCCCCTCCCCAACCGGTCGGCGGCCGACTGTACACACTGAGCGATATGACCGCTCAGTGACGTCAAGCCTCCGCCAGCCCTGCATGCAGGTCCTGGACGACAGTGCAGATCCTGCATACATGCACTGCCGACAGCGATGATCGCTGCCAACCCACGGGGCCGTGCATCGGTCGTCGTTGGCGGCATACACACTTGCCTATAAAATGAGCAACGTCGCTCAGGGAGGGAGCAAATGAGCGACGGCGCCCATTTTATCGGCAAGTGAGTATGGGCATTTAGTCACCCGTTAAAGTACAATTAATGTGGTGTGTTACAATTTTCCAATATGGGATTTAGGAGAAGGGATTATATCACACTCTGTACAATTTAATTAACCACCTCAATATTAGTTCATACATCTAGTGTTGACAATATACTCGAGTAGCTAACTCCATATAGTTATGAGAGCCTATCATGGAGAGTATTTGTATAAGGCAGCTGATGCACACATACGCTATCCCATCCACAGTCTCTGTATCCATCCTGTATAACGTACTGCCTTCATTAAATTTGGCTCATGCAGCTAACTCCATGGGGTATGTTTACTAAGATTCGTATTTGTGGCTATCAGCTCCCCCCATCAGTGTTTGTGAATTCGAATTTGTAGTAAATTACAGAGTTGTATAAAATAACAGGTGTATTTGACCGATGGTGTATTCATTCGTATTTTTTTTCTTTGACTTCCAAAAAAATATGAATGCCCTCATCACTGCCGAGATTTCAGTTTAGTAAATTCCCGAGATGGACACTTTGAAGAAAAAACAGCAATTCGGTCAAAATCGGGACTTTAGTAAATATACCCCCATGTGTTTGTGAAAACCTATCTGAGGAAATGTTAATAGGAGAGCGCTGGAACATGTAATTATTGAATACTGTCACAAGAAGTGTTCACACCAGTCAGCTAATACATATATGTGCTGTCTCATCCACACTCATTGTATATCCTGTGTGGCGTGCTCGCATAAATTGAATTTTACTCCTATATCTAACTCCGTGTAAACACTAAATTCTGTCCTAGAAAATATTGGTAAGAGGCCACTGAAACATCTAATTATTAAATCTTATCACAGAGAGCATTCATACAAGGCAGCGAACGTGTATGTGTAGCGTGAAGCATTAATTCAATTCAACTCGTACAGCTAACTCTGTGACTTTCAGATCCTATCGTAGGCAATGATCCACAGGGAGCCGCTGAAACACACATACGCTGTGCTGTATTAGGTATAATTCCATTTTGGGCATTACTGACCGCATTGAGTTTATTGAATCCTATCGTAGGAAATATTAACAGAAAGCGGCTAGGATACACATGTGCTGACCCATCCACAGCCACAGTTTCTATATCCATCCCATAGGGTATACTATATTGATTGTAGCTCAGTTTGGGTGTAACTGGTCCTATTAAATACTGAACACGCATTTCTTCATATTGCTAAATTGAACATTGATACATACTAACACCGCCCACGTGCACGTTTCACATCAGCTTCGTCAGGGCAAACCCGATTGCCCTACCTGGAATGGTTATAAAGGAAGAGAGAGACAATCGCTGCCGGGTATGTGGTCATATGATCACATATTACATCGTCTCCGACCGGGCTTACATTACTATTATAGCGCCGATTCTCTCATACATGTCACGTGTCTAAAATGTCCAATCCTCACAGATGATTCTCGGATCTTCCCTGGAGCCCGGACACCAGCATAATCGAATATGTAAAGAAATTGGATGACATAATAGTATGATAAGAAAGCGATCATCCATACGCATGCGCAGTTTAGCCCGATGACTAGGTGATCGCAGGACTGCAAAAAAAAACAGCGTGCTATCAGGTCTTAATGATCCCCAATATTCTCTGGGCAGATCTGTATCTGTGATTCTATGCATGTGTGAGACTCTGCTGTGAGTGTGACCCTATGCATGTGAGACCCTGCTGTGAGTGTGACCCTATGCATGTGTGAGACTCTGCTGTGAGTGTGACCCTATGCATGAGACCCTGCTGTGAGTGTGACCCTATGCATGTGAGACCCTGCTGTGAGTGTGACCCTATGCATGTGACCCTGCTGTGAGTGTGACCATATGCATGTGAGACCCTGCTGTGAGTGTGACCCTATGCATGTGAGACCCTGCTGTGAGTGTGACCCTATGCATGTGAGGCCCTGCTGTGAGTGTGACCCTATGCATGTGAGAGCCTGCTGTGAGTGTGACCCTATGCATGTGAGACCCTGCTGTGAGTGTGACCCTATGTATGTGAGAGCCTGCTGTGAGTGTGACCCTTTATGTGAGAGACTGCTGTGAGTGTGACCCTATGCATGTGAGAGCCTGCTGTGAGTGTGACCCTTTATGTGAGAGACTCTGCTGTGAGTGTGACCCTATGCATGTGAGGTCCTGCTGTGAGTGTGACCCTATGCATGTGAGACCCTGCTGTGAGTGTGACCCTTTATGTGAGACACTGCTGTGAGTGTGACCCTATGCATGTGAGGTCCTGCTGTGAGTGTGACCCTTTATGTGAGAGACTGCTGAGTGTGACCCTATGCATGTGAGAGCCTGCTGTGAGTGTGACCCTTTATGTGAGAGACTGCTGTGAGTGTGACCCTATGCATGTGAGACCCTGCTGTGAGTGTGACCCTATGTATGTGAGAGCCTGCTGTGAGTGTGACCCTTTACGTGAGAGACTGCTGTGAGTGTGACCCTATGCATGTGAGAGCCTGCTGTGAGTGTGACCCTATGCATGTGAGACCCTGCTGTGAGTGTGACCCTATGTATGTGAGAGCCTGCTGTGAGTGTGACCCTTTATGTGAGAGACTGCTGTGAGTGTGACCCTATGCATGTGAGGTCCTGCTGTGAGTGTGACCCTATGCATGTGAGACCCTGCTGTGAGTGTGACCCTTTATGTGAGACCCTGCTGTGAGTGTGACCCTATGCATGTGAGGTCCTGCTGTGAGTGTGACCCTATGCATGTGAGACCCTGCTGTGAGTGTGACCCTTTATGTGAGAGCCTGCTGTGAGTGTGACCCTATGCATGTGAGGTCCTGCTGTGAGTGTGACCCTATGCATGTGAGACCCTGCTGTGAGTGTGACCCTATATGAGAGAGACCCTGCTGTGAGTGTGATCCTATGCATGTGAGGCCCTGCTGTGAGTGTGACCCTTTATGTGAGAGACTGCTGTGTGACCCTATGCATGTGAGAGCCTGCTGTGAGTGTGACCCTATGCATGTGAGAGCCTGCTGTGTCCCTATGCATGTGAGGTCCTGCTGTGAGTGTGACCCTATGCATGTGAGGTCCTGCTGTGAGTGTGACCCTATGCATGTGAGGTCCTGCTGTGAGTGTGACCCTATGCATGTGAGAGACCCTGCTGTGTCCCTATGCATGTGAGGTCCTGCTGTGAGTGTGACCCTATGCATGTGAGGTCCTGCTGTGAGTGTGACCCTATGCATGTGAGGTCCTGCTGTGAGTGTGACCCTATGCATGTGAGACCCTGCTGTGAGTGTGACCCTATGCATGTGAGGTCCTGCTGTGAGTGTGACCCTATGCATGTGAGAGCCTGCTGTGTCCCTATGCATGTGAGGTCCTGCTGTGAGTGTGACCCTATGCATGTGAGGTCCTGCTGTGAGTGTGACCCTATGCATGTGAGGTCCTGCTGTGAGTGTGACCCTATGCATGTGAGACCCTGCTGTGAGTGTGACCCTATGCATGTGAGAGACCCTGCTGTGTGACCCTATATGAGAGAGACCGTGCTGTGAGTGTGACCCTATATAAGAGAGACTCTGCTGTGAGTGTGACCCTATATAAGAGAGACTGCTGTGAGTGTGACCCTATAAGAGAGACTCTGCTGTGAGTGTGACCCTATGCATGTGAGACCCTGCTGTGAGTGTGACCCTATATGTGAGAGACTCTGCTGTGAGTGTGACCCTATAAGAGAGACTCTGCTGTGAGTGTGGTATGAGTGGTGTAGCCACAGCCGGTATAAGGGAGGGCAGTAGGTACAGCAGAAGGTGCCTCCAGTGCGTGCTGTAAGTACATGGCTCTGGATGGTGTGACAATGAACTGTCCCCGGCCCATTTGGACAATGTTTTAGTACAGAAGTGAGCAGCCAGCTATCGTTCTTACACAGGGACAGGTGAGATGTTTTATTCTGAGCCAGTCTCATCCTGTAAGGACACTGGGGACAGGAAGCTGGAGACCCTCTGATGTCACAAGTGACTATAAGGGGTCAAAACAAGGAGTGACTGGCTATCACCCACCATCACCAAGATCCCATTGTTATCCCCTAGGGCTGAGTCAGGCACTGGGGCATGAAAACAGCAAGGGGAACTCATCATGACTCATCTCACTGATCTCAACTGTAAAAGTCAATTGATTTTAAAAACAACACAAAATAGTTTGCTGCGGAGGCTAGCTGCGTCTATATGCGTAACGGTTCCACGCACACTAATACTTTAATAGAATAGTGTACTGTTGAACTGAGGTACACCCCATAATCAGTTTTAATATAACTAATAAAAGTATTAAATCGCAATAACAGGTAACAGACATGCAAGTAACAACACCCCATGAGAGACTTACAGTTACAGCCAATATACATACGCATGCACCCCTGGATCCAGGCGATCAGTCTTCAGCAAGGGGACTTCTGAGATAGGAGATCTGCCCTCAGTCTACCCTTTGTCCAAAAGCAGACAATATATCAAGCAAAGTCTTTTAGCATTGGTCTAGGGGTGAGGCATCTCTATAACTCGACGGCCCATAGGCCAGTCCACTGGAGGGAGAAGGCTTTGTTCCTTGAAGGAGACACGTGTTTGCCCTCGGGGTCCCGCTGCGAAAGTGGCTTGAACTGGCTAATATACAAACATTGCTCTGCATATATATATATATATATATATATATATATATCAAATATTGCCCATATCATCCGATCGCTGTGTGTGACACTTTGTTCGAAATGACTGGGTTACTGCTAATAACATGCTGGTCAGTAGGACACTAAATATGGGGCAATAATGTGATTTTAACCCTGTGGTATGTGTAATGCTGTTTTACTGATTTATTACTAATGTTGTTATATATTAAAAGAGTGCTCTGGGCGTGTAGTGACTATGTGATATCTACCGTAACGCTTGAAGTGTGCCGTGATCCGCAAAGTACCATAATACGCAAAGTGCATACGTACACAACCGCTAATAAACGCCACAATGTATTCTAATACAGAAATGCAATTTTGACTTTGACACTACCAATCAGGAGACACCATTTCCTGAGACCACCCTTTGCAGGAGGGACTATAGAGGTGGGGATCGGAACCTTTATAAACAGGATGTAAGAGCTGCAGGTGTGTTTCACTCTGGAAGCAACTGGTCCTGGAGTCTCGGCCTCTGCCAGTGTGCTGAGGACTGTGCATGGGACTATTGTGACTATTGGAGTACAGGCTTTTCCTGGGATTGCAGACTTGTTGGCTCTGCCTGGTTTATTCTACAATTGTGGACTTGCAGCCTGTGATCCTGCACACTTATACTGCATCCAGTTATTAATCACAGACCGTGCGGGAGAGTTCTGGGGAGTCTAATGGTAAGCTGCTGGTTATTAGGACCTGCTGATCTGCTTTTCATTTCATCTTATTGCTGATTTAGAGAACTTGTATTAAGGGGGTAATTCAGAGTTGATCGCAGCAGCAAATTTGTTAGCAGTTGGGCAGGGGGCAGCAGATATAACATGTCTGGTTATCCTTGGGGGGACCTGCATGTCTTTTTTATTATTTTTTTATTTTTAACACTTTCTTTACTTTTACAGATGGAAGCATACACTGATCTCATTGATCTGTACATGCTTCTGGCTAACTGTACAAAGTAATGAAAATGTGTACTAGAAAAACGCTTGTTTCCTTTACTGAAAATTGCATCAAATTGCATACAACTTCTATTTTAACCTTAAAAATTCGGATCCTATTACATTTTCGATTTTCAGCTAAAATAGCAAATTTCAACCATGTGATTTAATGCTATTTTTAGTACACCTCAAAAACCACACCCTATTACTTCTAGCCCAACAAAGGAAGAAAAGGAGGGTTATTCAGAGCTGTTGGTAAACCAAAACACTTAATTGGACTGTTATATCAAATTAGACAATGGGTTGTTGAAATTATCCAGGTTATAGTTTATCATAGTTTATTTTCACGGTGTATAATTACTATCCACAGACAAGTGACATGTGTCATCAACATAAAGACTGGAACAGATCACTAAATCACAGCATAATTAATAATGGATGCAGCTGTTTCCTGGGCTGAAAGAACATCCATGATAAAACGGCCTATCACAGCACTAGGAACCAGTGACACCCCAGAGTGCAGCTCATCCAGTCACTAAGAACCAGTGACATCACTGAGAGTGCAGCCCATCACTTGACTAGGAACCAGTGACATCACTGAGAGTGCAGCCCATCACTTGACTAGGAACCAGTGACATCACTGAGAGTGCAGCCTATCACTTGACTAGGAACCAGTGACATCACTGAGAGTGCAGCTTATTACTTCACTAGGACCAGTGACATCACTGAGAATGCAGCCTATCACTTCACTAGGAACTAGTGACATCACTGAGAATGCAGCCTATCACTTCACTAGGAACCAGTGACATCACTGAGAATGCAGCCTATCACTTCACTAGGAACCAGTGACATCACTGAGGTATTGCCGGGAGCCCGACAGCCAGCATACTTACAATTATTCTCCCTCGTGGGGGGCCACGACCCCCCTGGAGGGAGAATAAAATAGTGTGGCGCGCGTAGCGAGCCTGCAAGGGGCTCAATTGCGCTCGCCACACTGTCGATAAGCTGGCGGCCGGCCTCCCGGCGCCGGTATGCTGGTCGCCGGGAGGCTGGCCGTCGGCAGATCGTAGTGAACCCCATTTATATATGTATTGCGGTTTAATTCATAATCATATATTGGGGGTGCTGCCATAGACTAGAAGGTAGAAGGTAAGAGTAAGATAGAGAAGATAGTCTCTTGGTTGGCGCACTGTAAGAAGAGAGAATTAATTTGTTTAAAATATAACTTTTAATATTAATCCATTAAAAGTGATGTGAAATATATATGGAAAAAATACAATAAATAAAAGGATATTATATCAATTTAAAAATGTGTTCACTGTCTTATTTGTTCTTGTATCACTTGTAATTGTATTCATTTTTTTGTGAGACCAGACCCACTGAGCAGTTGTCACACAATCCTGCTTTTAATATATTATCTGGCATCAGTAGGATCACCTATACAATTTTGGATCCAACAAAAGATTATAGGATATAATTACAATGTCAGATAGAGTATCATCCTGACTTTTCCCCGTCGACCCAAGTTGTAACTTGTCCTTGGTCCCTTACCTTGTGCCTATGATCACTAATGTGATATTAGATATTAAAATAATATCATAAATCTTGCTTTATGAAACACAGCGTGTTATTTGTAAGTAACTCAGAACAGAAAAGCTGCTCATATAATTTTACCAACACTGGGATCATTAGATCACAGGTTCTCAAACTCGGTCCTCAGGACCCCACACAGTGCATGTTTCGCAGGTCTCCTCACAGAATCACAAGTGAAATAATTAGCTCCACCTGTGGACCTTTTAAAATGTGTCAGTGAGTAATTAATACACCTGTGCACTTACTGGGTTACCTGCAAAACATGCACTGTGTGGGGTCCTGAGGACCGAGTTTGAGAACCACTGCATTAGATGTAAGCAAAATAGCAGAAACATATCTTTTTAGAGCCTGCTGTTAAAGGCTGATTGAGAAAGGCGACACTGTAACATGGGTGGTCATTCCGAGTTGATCGCTAGCTGCATTTGTTCACAGCACAGCGATCAGGCTAAAAAATGGCAGTTCTGCGTATGTGGTGCATCGTACGAGCACAACGGATGATGCAGTTTTGCACAGGGTCTAGCGAAGCATTTCAGTCGCACTTGTGGCCGCAGAGCCATTGACATGAAGTGGGCATTTCTGGGTGTCAACTGACCGTTTTCACGGAGTGTTCGTAAAAACGCAGGCATGCCAATAAAAACGAAGGCGTGGCTGGGCGGGTGTGTGACATCAAAACAGGAACTGAACAGTCTGAAGTGATTGCAAGCGTTGAGTAGGTCTGGAGCTAATCAGAAACTGCACAAAAAAAACTTCGTAGCTTCTCTGCGATCCATTCGTTCGCACTTCTGCTAAGCTAAAATACACTCACAGTGGGCGGCAGCATAATGTTTGCACGGTTGCTACAAACTGCTAGCGAGCATTGAACTCGGAATGACCACCATGATGTGTTTTATATAATGTTGCTATTCGGTTCCCAATCAATGTAACACTGCTATAGTTTATGCAGTTTGGTCTCTTCCCTTATCAGAAGAGCTCATAGTGAAACAGAAAAGGCTGCAGTGTGACACTTTATTAGATAAAATGTTATTATTCTATTCACATGCAATGTATCATATATTGTAATTATTTACAGTTTATATCATCCCTATTCAGAGAAATTAGTATGTGCCACTCATCCTATCAAATCAGAATATGGAATGTCTAAAGGTCCGTACACATTAGACAATGTCGCTCTATGAGCGTCGTCTAATGTTTCCCCTCCCCAACCGGTCGGCGGCCGACTGTACACACTGAGCGATATGACCGCTCAGTGACGTCAAGCCTCCGCCAGCCCTGCATGCAGGTCCTGGACGACAGTGCAGATCCTGCATACATGCACTGCCGACAGCGATGATCGCTGCCAACCCACGGGGCCGTGCATCGGTCGTCGCTGGCGGCATACACACTTGCCGATAAAATGAGCAACGTCGCTCAGGGAGGGAGCAAATGAGCGACGGCGCCCATTTTATCGGCAAGTGAGTATGGGCATTTAGTCACCCGTTAAAGTACAATTAATGTGGTGTGTTACAATTTTCCAATATGGGATTTAGGAGAAGGGATTATATCACACTCTGTACCATTTAATTAACCACCTCAATATTAGTTCATACATCTAGTGTTGACAATATACTCGAGTAGCTAACTCCATATAGTTATGAGAGCCTATCATGGAGAGTATTTGTATAAGGCAGCTGATGCACACATACGCTATCCCATCCACAGTCTCTGTATCCATCCTGTATAACGTACTGGGGGGACACCTTAATTTAAGGGGTCCCCACTCCTCCAGGGTACCCCGGCCAGGGGTGACTAGTTGGTGATTTAATGCCAGGGCCGCAGGGACCAAGATAAAAGTGTCCCCCGGCTGTGGCATTATCTCTCTGACTAGTGGAGCCCGGTGCTGGTTTTTAAAATACAGGGGACCCCTACGTCTTTTGTCCCCCATATTTTTTGCACCAGGACCAGGCGCAGAGCCCGGTGCTGTTTGTTAAAATATGGGGGAACCCCTGTAAATTCCCCCCCCCCGTATTTTTACAACCAGGACCGGCTCAAAGAGCCCAAGGCTGGTTATGCTTAGGAGGGAGGACCCCAAACATTTTTTTTTTCTAATTGTTAACTCTATCCCACTCCTTCCCACTGATAAACATGCACGGATCTGTGCATGCCTATCAGAACACGGTAAAAAAAAGCAGGTCTATTTTAAAACTGCTTTTTTTTACGATTTGTATTTTTTTTTCATGGCAGTGTTTGACTATTGCCGGCGCTGTTTGTGAATTCGAATTTGTAGTAAATTACAGAGTTGTATAAAATAACAGGTGTATTTGACCGATGGTGTATTCATTCGTATTTTTTTTCTTTGACTTCCAAAAAAATATGAATGCCCTCATCACTGCCGAGATTTCAGTTTAGTAAATTCCCGAGATGGACACTTTGAAAAAAAAACAGCAATTCGGTCAAAATTGGGACTTTAGTAAATATACCCCCATGTGTTTGTGAAAACCTATCTGAGGAAATGTTAATAGGAGAGCGCTGGAACATGTAATTATTGAATACTGTCACAAGAAGTGTTCACACCAGTCAGCTAATACATATATGTGCTGTCTCATCCACACTCATTGTATATCCTGTGTGGCGTGCTCGCATAAATTGAATTTTACTCCTATATCTAACTCCGTGTAAACACTAAATTCTGTCCTAGAAAATATTGGTAAGAGGCCACTGAAACATCTAATTATTAAATCTTATCACAGAGAGCATTCATACAAGGCAGCGAACGTGTATGTGTAGCGTGAAGCATTAATTCAATTCAACTCGTACAGCTAACTCTGTGACTTTCAGATCCTATCGTAGGCAATGATCCACAGGGAGCCGCTGAAACACACATACGCTGTGCTGTATTAGGTATAATTCCATTTTGGGCATTACTGACCGCATTGAGTTTATTGAATCCTATCGTAGGAAATATTAACAGAAAGCGGCTAGGATACACATGTGCTGACCCATCCACAGCCACAGTTTCTATATCCATCCCATAGGGTATACTATATTGATTGTAGCTCAGTTTGGGTGTAACTGGTCCTATTAAATACTGAACACGCATTTCTTCATATTGCTAAATTGAACATTGATACATACTAACACCGCCCACGTGCACGTTTCACATCAGCTTCGTCAGGGCAAACCCGATTGCCCTACCTGGAATGGTTATAAAGGAAGAGAGAGACAATCGCTGCCGGGTATGTGGTCATATGATCACATATTACATCGTCTCCGACCGGGCTTACATTACTATTATAGCGCCGATTCTCTCATACATGTCACGTGTCTAAAATGTCCAATCCTCACAGATGATTCTCGGATCTTCCCTGGAGCCCGGACACCAGCATAATCGAATATGTAAAGAAATTGGATGACATAATAGTATGATAAGAAAGCGATCATCCATACGCATGCGCAGTTTAGCCCGATGACTAGGTGATCGCAGGACTGCAAAAAAAAACAGCGTGCTATCAGGTCTTAATGATCCCCAATATTCTCTGGGCAGATCTGTATCTGTGATTCTATGCATGTGTGAGACTCTGCTGTGAGTGTGACCCTATGCATGTGAGACCCTGCTGTGAGTGTGACCCTATGCATGTGTGAGACTCTGCTGTGAGTGTGACCCTATGCATGAGACCCTGCTGTGAGTGTGACCCTATGCATGTGAGACCCTGCTGTGAGTGTGACCCTATGCATGTGACCCTGCTGTGAGTGTGACCATATGCATGTGAGACCCTGCTGTGAGTGTGACCCTATGCATGTGAGACCCTGCTGTGAGTGTGACCCTATGCATGTGAGGCCCTGCTGTGAGTGTGACCCTATGCATGTGAGAGCCTGCTGTGAGTGTGACCCTATGCATGTGAGACCCTGCTGTGAGTGTGACCCTATGTATGTGAGAGCCTGCTGTGAGTGTGACCCTTTATGTGAGAGACTGCTGTGAGTGTGACCCTATGCATGTGAGAGCCTGCTGTGAGTGTGACCCTTTATGTGAGAGACTCTGCTGTGAGTGTGACCCTATGCATGTGAGGCCCTGCTGTGAGTGTGACCCTTTATGTGAGAGACTGCTGTGTGACCCTATGCATGTGAGAGCCTGCTGTGAGTGTGACCCTATGCATGTGAGAGCCTGCTGTGTCCCTATGCATGTGAGGTCCTGCTGTGAGTGTGACCCTATGCATGTGAGGTCCTGCTGTGAGTGTGACCCTATGCATGTGAGGTCCTGCTGTGAGTGTGACCCTATGCATGTGAGAGACCCTGCTGTGTCCCTATGCATGTGAGGTCCTGCTGTGAGTGTGACCCTATGCATGTGAGGTCCTGCTGTGAGTGTGACCCTATGCATGTGAGGTCCTGCTGTGAGTGTGACCCTATGCATGTGAGACCCTGCTGTGAGTGTGACCCTATGCATGTGAGGTCCTGCTGTGAGTGTGACCCTATGCATGTGAGAGCCTGCTGTGTCCCTATGCATGTGAGGTCCTGCTGTGAGTGTGACCCTATGCATGTGAGGTCCTGCTGTGAGTGTGACCCTATGCATGTGAGGTCCTGCTGTGAGTGTGACCCTATGCATGTGAGACCCTGCTGTGAGTGTGACCCTATGCATGTGAGAGACCCTGCTGTGTGACCCTATATGTAACTGAGGGAATAAGAGGACTGTGATACCGCTCTGTATCTGAGGGAATAAGAGGACTGTGATACGTCTCTGTAACTAAGGGAATAAGGAATATGATACCGCTCTGTAACTGAGGGAATAAGAGGACTGTGATACCGCTCTGTAATTGAGGGAATAAGAGGACTACGACACTGCTCCGTAACTGAGGGAATAAGAGGACTACAACACCGCTCTGTAACTGAGGGAATAAGAGGTCTATGATACCCCTCTGTAATTGAGGTAATAAGAGGACTGCGATATGTCTCAGTAACTGAGGTAATAAGAGGACTGTGGTATCACTCTAACTGAGGGAATAAGAGGACTGTGATACTACTCTGTAACTGAGGGAATAAGAGGACTGCAATACCACTCTGTATCTGAGGGAATAAGGGGTCTATAATACCGCTCTGTAACTGAGGGAATAAGAGGACTGTGATACCACTCTGTAACTGAGGGAATAAGAGAACTGTGATACAGCTCTGTAACTGAGGAAATAGGAGGACTATGATACCGCTCTGTAACTGAGGAAATAGGAGGACTATGATACCGCTCTGTAACTGAGGGAATAAGAGGACTATGATACCGCTCTGTAACTGAGGGAATAAGAGGACTGTGATACTACTCTGTAACTGAGGGAATAAGAGGACTGCAATACCACTCTGTATCTGATAGAATAAGGGGTCTATAATACCGCTCTGTAACTGAGGGAATAAGAGGACTGTGATACCACTCTGTAACTGAGGGAATAAGAGAACTGTGATACTGCTCTGTAACTGAGGGAATAAGAGAACTGTGATACCACTCTGTAACTGAGGGAATAAGAGAACTGTGATACCACTCTGTAACTGAGGGAATAAGAGGACTGTGATACAGCTCTGTAACTGAGGAAATAGGAGGACTATGATACCGCTCTGTAACTGAGGGAATAAGAGGACTGTGATACCGCTCTGTAACTGAGGGAATAAGGAATATGATACCGCTCTGTAACTGAGGGAATAAGAGGACTGTGATACCGCTCTGTATCTGAGGGAATAAGAGGACTGTGATACGTCTCTGTAACTAAGGGAATAAGGAATATGATACCGCTCTGTAACTGAGGGAATAAGAGGACTGTGATACCGCTCTGTAATTGAGGGAATAAGAGAACTACGACACCGCTCCGTAACTGAGGGAATAAGAGGACTACGACACCGCTCTGTAACTGAGGGAATAAGAGGTCTATGATACCCCTCTGTAATTGAGGTAATAAGAGGACTGCGATATGTCTCAGTAACTGAGGTAATAAGAGGACTGTGGTATCACTCTAACTGAGGGAATAAGAGGACTGTGATACTACTCTGTAACTGAGGGAATAAGAGGACTGCAATACCACTCTGTATCTGATGGAATAAGAGGACTGTGATACTGCTCTGTAACTGAGGGAATAAGAGGACTGTGATACCACTCTGTAACTGAGGGAATAAGAGGACTGTGATACTGCTCTGTAACTGAGGGAATAAGAGGACTGCAATACTGCTCTGTAACTGAGGGAATAAGAGGACTGTGATACCGCTCTGTAACTGAGGGAATAAGAGGAATATGATACTGCTCTGTAACTGAGGGAATAAGAGGACTTATACCACTCTGTAACAGTAACTGCATTATTAAAGTAGATAAGAACCAATAGGCCCATCTAGTGTGCCCCATTGTTATTTTTTATCAGTTATTTATATAGTGCGCACATACTCCGCAGCGCTTTACTGAGAATATTTGCCCATTTGCATCAGTCCCTGCCCCAGTGGAGCTTACAATCTATATTCCCTACCACATGTAAATGCACACACATACACACTAGGGTTAATTTTGTTTGGAGCCAATTAACCTACAAGTATATTTTTGGATTGTGGGCGGAACCGGAGTACCCGCAAGCATGGGAAGAATATATAAACTCCACACAGTTACCGCCATGGTGGAAATGGAACCCATGACCTCACTGCTGTGAGGCAGTAATGCTAACCATTACACTGTCCGTGCTGCCCATATTGTTACCTCAAACCCTATTTGTTCATCATTTCTTTGTACGTCTATCCTTATGTGTACTCCCATGCCTGTTTAAATTGCTCTACTGTCTTAGCCTCTACCACCTCCGATGGGAGGCTATTCCACTTGTCCACTACACTTTCTGTGAAGTAATTTTTCATCAAATTTACCATGATCCTCCCTCCCTCCAGTCTCGACGCATGTCCTCTTTTCTAATGCTTCTCCTAATTTGAAGAATATCTCCCTCCTGTACCTTGGTAAAACCCTTGATATATTTAAAAGTTTCTATCCTATCCCCCCTGCATACCTTGGCACTCTGATGGGGACCCAGCCACACTCTCAAAAAACTTCCCGTTTTCTTTTTCTTCTCCAGTATTATGTTTTAGTGTGAAAGGCAGCACTCAAAGTATTCCGCATGAGGTTGTACTAAGCACAAATCTTTGCGCATAGGGGGTGAAATGAAATATTGATTAATGATGCCTATGTTGTAAGATACTTGACTACTTGTTTTATTTCTACCAGATGGGCGCAATACAAAGAATACCTCGGAGGAACATTGCATTTGGTCTCCAGGTTGTAAATTAGAAGATATCGCACGAGGGTCTTCAGACGAAAACCACCTTTCCCTGAATATACATCCAGCGCTTCACAGTGCAAATATATCATCTGATCTCTCTATTCTTGAAGAGTGCTCTCCTGGTGACTCAAATATTGCTTCACATAGTAAAGATCATAGCGGTGATGCAGTAATTTCTTCTTCTGAGTATGGGAAATGTTTTACACACAAATCATCTCTTGTTAGACGTCAGCAATGTCACACAGATGAAAATCCATTTGCATGCTCTGAGTGTGGGAAATGTTTTACACGCAAATCACATCTTGTTAGACATGAGAGATGTCACACAGGTGAGAAACCATTTCCATGCCCCGAGTGTGGGAAATGTTTTACAGAGAAATCAAATCTTCTTGCACATCAACGACGTCACACAGGTGAGAAGCTATTTGAATGCTCTCAGTGTGGGAAATGTTATACACAGAAATCATATCTTGTTATACATCAGATAACTCACACAGGTGAGAAGCCATTTGCATGCTCTGAGTGTGGGAAATGTTATACACAGAAATCATATCTTGTTATACATCAGAGAACTCACACAGGTAAGAAGTCATTTGCATGTACTGAGTGTGGGAAATGTTTTACACAGAAATCACATCTGGTTATACATCAGAGACGTCACACAGGTGAGAAACCATTTCCATGTTCTGAGTGTGGGAAATGTTTTACACAGAAATCACATCTTGTTATACATGAGAGAAATCACACAGGTGAGAGGCCATTTCCATGCTCTGAGTGTGGGAAATGTTTTACACAGAAATCACATCTTGTTATACATGAGAGAAGTCACACAGGTGAGAGGCCATTTGCATGTTCCGAGTGCGGGAAATGTTTTAAAGATAAATCTGGCCTTTGTACACACACACAATTTCACACAGATGTGAAACCATTTCCGTGTTCTAATTGTGATAAGTATTTTACTCAGAAATCATCTCTTGTTACACATCAGAGAATTCACACAGGTGAGAAGCCTTTTCCATGCTCTGAGTGTGGGAAATGTTTTACACAGGCATCATCTCTTGTTACACATAAGAGTAGTCACACAGGTGAGAAGCCATTTCCATGCTCTGAGTGTGGGAAATGTTTTACACGGAAATTACATTGTGTTATACATGAGAGAAGTCACACAGGAGAAAAGCCATTTCCATGCTCTGAGTGTGGGAAATGTTTTACACATAAATCATCTCTTGTTATGCATGAGAGAAGTCACACAGGTGAGAAGCCATTTACATGCTCTGAGTGTGGGAAATGTTTTACACAGACATCATCTCTTCGTAGACATGAGAAGTCACATAGATGAGAACCAGCTATTTTAAGACATCAGATAGTCACAGTTGAATTTCTTTGGTAGACAAGAAACGATGTAGCATTAATATTTACATGTAAGAAAAGTTATAACATTTGTTTATTTAGCACCTTTTTCACTATAAAGTGTTGCTAACACATTGCGCATAGGCCAAAAGCCGTTGAGGGCAGCTCTTAACATGCGATTTTTAGCAGTAGCAGTTTTAAGAAAATGGCAATTTCAGTCTCAATAGCGATCCACGCTGATTGAGGTCCCAAATCCCATATCACACACATTATTGTTTTATTTTTAACCTTTGTTGGAGAAAACCAGAGTAATCAGTGGCAAGCTAAACAAGCAAGAAGAGAACACACAAACTCCACACAAATAGTGCCTTGGTAAGGATCATATCTGAAGCAGCAGTTGTAACCACTATGCAGCCATGAATAGTAATAGTTCTTCCTTTGAATATATGATGAAAGCAGGCATAATTAAATGTGCAGAGTGTATTCAGATCAGCGGCACTGCTATGGGGGTAGTGAATGCCCCCTAATATGAAACTTGTTTCCAGTGGTGGCTTCAGGGGGACAGGATCAACCAAACCCTCACGTTACCATTACTAGCAACACAGTCAGAGGGAGGGGTCTGGTGTGAGGGTGGGGCTACACAGCACATGGTACAGCTCTGGCCCCTGTATACACTATGGTAGATAGAAGGGGGGGGGAGCAGCCGCAGAGTAGCCAATATGCTGCCTGTTGTATAAGAGGGAGGGGGCACTGTATTGTGTATGTGTGTGACCATCTAATTATGGGCCTAATTCAGACCTGATCGCTCGCTAGGCTTTTTTTGCAGTCCTGCGTTCACATAGTCGCTGCCCATAGGGGAGTGTATTTTTGTTTTATGCGAATGCATGTGTAGCAGAGCTGTGTGAACAGATCTTGTGCAGTCTCTGCGCAGCCGAGGACTTACTCAGTCACTGCGATCACTTCAGCCTCTCCGGGACCGGAACTGACGTCCGACACCCGCCCTGTGAACGCTTAGGCACACCTGCGTTTTCCCAACCACTCCCTGAAAACGGTCAGTTGCCACCCACAAACGCCTTCTTCCTCTCAATCTCCTTGCGAACGCCCGTGCGAATGGATTCTTTGCACAAACCCATCGCTGAGTGGCGATCCGCTTTGTACCCGTGGAACGCACCTGTGAATTGCGGTGCATACGCATGATAATCGATAAGGGAGGAGGGGTAATGGATATCTTCTGCACTAGTGAAAAGTCAATTAGTATTTCATTAAATGCAATAAATACCCCATTTATATGGGTGGTCTTCAGTATGCCGGCGGTCGAGCTCCCGGTGACCAGCATACCGGCGCCGGGAGCCCGACAGCCAGCATACTTACACTTATTCTCCCTCGTGGGGGGCCACGACCCCCCTGGAGGGAGAATAAAATAGTGTGGCGCGCGTA
The DNA here is from genome assembly GCF_028390025.1 of Pseudophryne corroboree. NCBI lineage: Eukaryota > Metazoa > Chordata > Amphibia > Anura > Myobatrachidae > Pseudophryne > Pseudophryne corroboree. The sequence goes on along the minus strand of NC_086446.1, from coordinate 25,002,769 downwards.
GCGAGCCTGCAAGGGGCTCAATTGCGCTCGCCACACTGTCGATAAGCTGGCGGCCGGCCTCCCGGCGCCGGTATGCTGGTCGCCGGGAGGCTGGCCGTCGGCAGATCGTAGTGAACCCCATTTATATATGTATTGCGGTTTAATTCATAATCATATATTGGGGGTGCTGCCATAGACTAGAAGGTAGAAGGTAAGAGTAAGATAGAGAAGATAGTCTCTTGGTTGGCGCACTGTAAGAAGAGAGAATTAATTTGTTTAAAATATAACTTTTAATATTAATCCATTAAAAGTGATGTGAAATATATATGGAAAAAATACAATAAATAAAAGGATATTATATCAATTTAAAAATGTGTTCACTGTCTTATTTGTTCTTGTATCACTTGTAATTGTATTCATTTTTTTGTGAGACCAGACGCACTGAGCAGTTGTCACACAATCCTGCTTTTAATATATTATCTGGCATCAGTAGGATCACCTATACAATTTTGGATCCAACAAAAGATTATAGGATATAATTACAATGTCAGATAGAGTATCATCCTGACTTTTCCCCGTCGACCCAAGTTGTAACTTGTCCTTGGTCCCTTACCTTGTGCCTATGATCACTAATGTGATATTAGATATTAAAATAATATCATAAATCTTGCTTTATGAAACACAGCGTGTTATTTGTAAGTAACTCAGAACAGAAAAGCTGCTCATATAATTTTACCAACACTGGGATCATTAGATCACAGGTTCTCAAACTCGGTCCTCAGGACCCCACACAGTGCATGTTTCGCAGGTCTCCTCACAGAATCACAAGTGAAATAATTAGCTCCACCTGTGGACCTTTTAAAATGTGTCAGTGAGTAATTAATACACCTGTGCACTTACTGGGTTACCTGCAAAACATGCACTGTGTGGGGTCCTGAGGACCGAGTTTGAGAACCACTGCATTAGATGTAAGCAAAATAGCAGAAACATATCTTTTTAGAGCCTGCTGTTAAAGGCTGATTGAGAAAGGCGACACTGTAACATGGGTGGTCATTCCGAGTTGATCGCTAGCTGCATTTGTTCACAGCACAGCGATCAGGCTAAAAAATGGCAGTTCTGCGTATGTGGTGCATCGTACGAGCACAACGGATGATGCAGTTTTGCACAGGGTCTAGCGAAGCATTTCAGTCGCACTTGTGGCCGCAGAGCCATTGACATGAAGTGGGCATTTCTGGGTGTCAACTGACCGTTTTCACGGAGTGTTCGTAAAAACGCAGGCATGCCAGTAAAAACGAAGGCGTGGCTGGGCGGGTGTGTGACATCAAAACAGGAACTGAACAGTCTGAAGTGATTGCAAGCGTTGAGTAGGTCTGGAGCTAATCAGAAACTGCACAAAAAAAACTTCGTAGCTTCTCTGCGATCCATTCGTTCGCACTTCTGCTAAGCTAAAATACACTCACAGTGGGCGGCAGCATAATGTTTGCACGGTTGCTACAAACTGCTAGCGAGCATTGAACTCGGAATGACCACCATGATGTGTTTTATATAATGTTGCTATTCGGTTCCCAATCAATGTAACACTGCTATAGTTTATGCAGTTTGGTCTCTTCCCTTATCAGAAGAGCTCATAGTGAAACAGAAAAGGCTGCAGTGTGACACTTTATTAGATAAAATGTTATTATTCTATTCACATGCAATGTATCATATATTGTAATTATTTACAGTTTATATCATCCCTATTCAGAGAAATTAGTATGTGCCACTCATCCTATCAAATCAGAATATGGAATGTCTAAAGGTCCGTACACATTAGACAATGTCGCTCTATGAGCGTCGTCTAATGTTTCCCCTCCCCAACCGGTCGGCGGCCGACTGTACACACTGAGCGATATGACCGCTCAGTGACGTCAAGCCTCCGCCAGCCCTGCATGCAGGTCCTGGACGACAGTGCAGATCCTGCATACATGCACTGCCGACAGCGATGATCGCTGCCAACCCACGGGGCCGTGCATCGGTCGTCGTTGGCGGCATACACACTTGCCTATAAAATGAGCAACGTCGCTCAGGGAGGGAGCAAATGAGCGACGGCGCCCATTTTATCGGCAAGTGAGTATGGGCATTTAGTCACCCGTTAAAGTACAATTAATGTGGTGTGTTACAATTTTCCAATATGGGATTTAGGAGAAGGGATTATATCACACTCTGTACAATTTAATTAACCACCTCAATATTAGTTCATACATCTAGTGTTGACAATATACTCGAGTAGCTAACTCCATATAGTTATGAGAGCCTATCATGGAGAGTATTTGTATAAGGCAGCTGATGCACACATACGCTATCCCATCCACAGTCTCTGTATCCATCCTGTATAACGTACTGCCTTCATTAAATTTGGCTCATGCAGCTAACTCCATGGGGTATGTTTACTAAGATTCGTATTTGTGGCTATCAGCTCCCCCCATCAGTGTTTGTGAATTCGAATTTGTAGTAAATTACAGAGTTGTATAAAATAACAGGTGTATTTGACCGATGGTGTATTCATTCGTATTTTTTTTCTTTGACTTCCAAAAAAATATGAATGCCCTCATCACTGCCGAGATTTCAGTTTAGTAAATTCCCGAGATGGACACTTTGAAGAAAAAACAGCAATTCGGTCAAAATCGGGACTTTAGTAAATATACCCCCATGTGTTTGTGAAAACCTATCTGAGGAAATGTTAATAGGAGAGCGCTGGAACATGTAATTATTGAATACTGTCACAAGAAGTGTTCACACCAGTCAGCTAATACATATATGTGCTGTCTCATCCACACTCATTGTATATCCTGTGTGGCGTGCTCGCATAAATTGAATTTTACTCCTATATCTAACTCCGTGTAAACACTAAATTCTGTCCTAGAAAATATTGGTAAGAGGCCACTGAAACATCTAATTATTAAATCTTATCACAGAGAGCATTCATACAAGGCAGCGAACGTGTATGTGTAGCGTGAAGCATTAATTCAATTCAACTCGTACAGCTAACTCTGTGACTTTCAGATCCTATCGTAGGCAATGATCCACAGGGAGCCGCTGAAACACACATACGCTGTGCTGTATTAGGTATAATTCCATTTTGGGCATTACTGACCGCATTGAGTTTATTGAATCCTATCGTAGGAAATATTAACAGAAAGCGGCTAGGATACACATGTGCTGACCCATCCACAGCCACAGTTTCTATATCCATCCCATAGGGTATACTATATTGATTGTAGCTCAGTTTGGGTGTAACTGGTCCTATTAAATACTGAACACGCATTTCTTCATATTGCTAAATTGAACATTGATACATACTAACACCGCCCACGTGCACGTTTCACATCAGCTTCGTCAGGGCAAACCCGATTGCCCTACCTGGAATGGTTATAAAGGAAGAGAGAGACAATCGCTGCCGGGTATGTGGTCATATGATCACATATTACATCGTCTCCGACCGGGCTTACATTACTATTATAGCGCCGATTCTCTCATACATGTCACGTGTCTAAAATGTCCAATCCTCACAGATGATTCTCGGATCTTCCCTGGAGCCCGGACACCAGCATAATCGAATATGTAAAGAAATTGGATGACATAATAGTATGATAAGAAAGCGATCATCCATACGCATGCGCAGTTTAGCCCGATGACTAGGTGATCGCAGGACTGCAAAAAAAAACAGCGTGCTATCAGGTCTTAATGATCCCCAATATTCTCTGGGCAGATCTGTATCTGTGATTCTATGCATGTGTGAGACTCTGCTGTGAGTGTGACCCTATGCATGTGAGACCCTGCTGTGAGTGTGACCCTATGCATGTGTGAGACTCTGCTGTGAGTGTGACCCTATGCATGAGACCCTGCTGTGAGTGTGACCCTATGCATGTGAGACCCTGCTGTGAGTGTGACCCTATGCATGTGACCCTGCTGTGAGTGTGACCATATGCATGTGAGACCCTGCTGTGAGTGTGACCCTATGCATGTGAGACCCTGCTGTGAGTGTGACCCTATGCATGTGAGGCCCTGCTGTGAGTGTGACCCTATGCATGTGAGAGCCTGCTGTGAGTGTGACCCTATGCATGTGAGACCCTGCTGTGAGTGTGACCCTATGTATGTGAGAGCCTGCTGTGAGTGTGACCCTTTATGTGAGAGACTGCTGTGAGTGTGACCCTATGCATGTGAGAGCCTGCTGTGAGTGTGACCCTTTATGTGAGAGACTCTGCTGTGAGTGTGACCCTATGCATGTGAGGTCCTGCTGTGAGTGTGACCCTATGCATGTGAGACCCTGCTGTGAGTGTGACCCTTTATGTGAGACACTGCTGTGAGTGTGACCCTATGCATGTGAGGTCCTGCTGTGAGTGTGACCCTTTATGTGAGAGACTGCTGAGTGTGACCCTATGCATGTGAGAGCCTGCTGTGAGTGTGACCCTTTATGTGAGAGACTGCTGTGAGTGTGACCCTATGCATGTGAGACCCTGCTGTGAGTGTGACCCTATGTATGTGAGAGCCTGCTGTGAGTGTGACCCTTTACGTGAGAGACTGCTGTGAGTGTGACCCTATGCATGTGAGAGCCTGCTGTGAGTGTGACCCTATGCATGTGAGACCCTGCTGTGAGTGTGACCCTATGTATGTGAGAGCCTGCTGTGAGTGTGACCCTTTATGTGAGAGACTGCTGTGAGTGTGACCCTATGCATGTGAGGTCCTGCTGTGAGTGTGACCCTATGCATGTGAGACCCTGCTGTGAGTGTGACCCTTTATGTGAGACCCTGCTGTGAGTGTGACCCTATGCATGTGAGGTCCTGCTGTGAGTGTGACCCTATGCATGTGAGACCCTGCTGTGAGTGTGACCCTTTATGTGAGAGCCTGCTGTGAGTGTGACCCTATGCATGTGAGGTCCTGCTGTGAGTGTGACCCTATGCATGTGAGACCCTGCTGTGAGTGTGACCCTATATGAGAGAGACCCTGCTGTGAGTGTGATCCTATGCATGTGAGGCCCTGCTGTGAGTGTGACCCTTTATGTGAGAGACTGCTGTGTGACCCTATGCATGTGAGAGCCTGCTGTGAGTGTGACCCTATGCATGTGAGAGCCTGCTGTGTCCCTATGCATGTGAGGTCCTGCTGTGAGTGTGACCCTATGCATGTGAGGTCCTGCTGTGAGTGTGACCCTATGCATGTGAGGTCCTGCTGTGAGTGTGACCCTATGCATGTGAGAGACCCTGCTGTGTCCCTATGCATGTGAGGTCCTGCTGTGAGTGTGACCCTATGCATGTGAGGTCCTGCTGTGAGTGTGACCCTATGCATGTGAGGTCCTGCTGTGAGTGTGACCCTATGCATGTGAGACCCTGCTGTGAGTGTGACCCTATGCATGTGAGGTCCTGCTGTGAGTGTGACCCTATGCATGTGAGAGCCTGCTGTGTCCCTATGCATGTGAGGTCCTGCTGTGAGTGTGACCCTATGCATGTGAGGTCCTGCTGTGAGTGTGACCCTATGCATGTGAGGTCCTGCTGTGAGTGTGACCCTATGCATGTGAGACCCTGCTGTGAGTGTGACCCTATGCATGTGAGAGACCCTGCTGTGTGACCCTATATGAGAGAGACCGTGCTGTGAGTGTGACCCTATATAAGAGAGACTCTGCTGTGAGTGTGACCCTATATAAGAGAGACTGCTGTGAGTGTGACCCTATAAGAGAGACTCTGCTGTGAGTGTGACCCTATGCATGTGAGACCCTGCTGTGAGTGTGACCCTATATGTGAGAGACTCTGCTGTGAGTGTGACCCTATAAGAGAGACTCTGCTGTGAGTGTGGTATGAGTGGTGTAGCCACAGCCGGTATAAGGGAGGGCAGTAGGTACAGCAGAAGGTGCCTCCAGTGCGTGCTGTAAGTACATGGCTCTGGATGGTGTGACAATGAACTGTCCCCGGCCCATTTGGACAATGTTTTAGTACAGAAGTGAGCAGCCAGCTATCGTTCTTACACAGGGACAGGTGAGATGTTTTATTCTGAGCCAGTCTCATCCTGTAAGGACACTGGGGACAGGAAGCTGGAGACCCTCTGATGTCACAAGTGACTATAAGGGGTCAAAACAAGGAGTGACTGGCTATCACCCACCATCACCAAGATCCCATTGTTATCCCCTAGGGCTGAGTCAGGCACTGGGGCATGAAAACAGCAAGGGGAACTCATCATGACTCATCTCACTGATCTCAACTGTAAAAGTCAATTGATTTTAAAAACAACACAAAATAGTTTGCTGCGGAGGCTAGCTGCGTCTATATGCGTAACGGTTCCACGCACACTAATACTTTAATAGAATAGTGTACTGTTGAACTGAGGTACACCCCATAATCAGTTTTAATATAACTAATAAAAGTATTAAATCGCAATAACAGGTAACAGACATGCAAGTAACAACACCCCATGAGAGACTTACAGTTACAGCCAATATACATACGCATGCACCCCTGGATCCAGGCGATCAGTCTTCAGCAAGGGGACTTCTGAGATAGGAGATCTGCCCTCAGTCTACCCTTTGTCCAAAAGCAGACAATATATCAAGCAAAGTCTTTTAGCATTGGTCTAGGGGTGAGGCATCTCTATAACTCGACGGCCCATAGGCCAGTCCACTGGAGGGAGAAGGCTTTGTTCCTTGAAGGAGACACGTGTTTGCCCTCGGGGTCCCGCTGCGAAAGTGGCTTGAACTGGCTAATATACAAACATTGCTCTGCATATATATATATATATATATATATATATATCAAATATTGCCCATATCATCCGATCGCTGTGTGTGACACTTTGTTCGAAATGACTGGGTTACTGCTAATAACATGCTGGTCAGTAGGACACTAAATATGGGGCAATAATGTGATTTTAACCCTGTGGTATGTGTAATGCTGTTTTACTGATTTATTACTAATGTTGTTATATATTAAAAGAGTGCTCTGGGCGTGTAGTGACTATGTGATATCTACCGTAACGCTTGAAGTGTGCCGTGATCCGCAAAGTACCATAATACGCAAAGTGCATACGTACACAACCGCTAATAAACGCCACAATGTATTCTAATACAGAAATGCAATTTTGACTTTGACACTACCAATCAGGAGACACCATTTCCTGAGACCACCCTTTGCAGGAGGGACTATAGAGGTGGGGATCGGAACCTTTATAAACAGGATGTAAGAGCTGCAGGTGTGTTTCACTCTGGAAGCAACTGGTCCTGGAGTCTCGGCCTCTGCCAGTGTGCTGAGGACTGTGCATGGGACTATTGTGACTATTGGAGTACAGGCTTTTCCTGGGATTGCAGACTTGTTGGCTCTGCCTGGTTTATTCTACAATTGTGGACTTGCAGCCTGTGATCCTGCACACTTATACTGCATCCAGTTATTAATCACAGACCGTGCGGGAGAGTTCTGGGGAGTCTAATGGTAAGCTGCTGGTTATTAGGACCTGCTGATCTGCTTTTCATTTCATCTTATTGCTGATTTAGAGAACTTGTATTAAGGGGGTAATTCAGAGTTGATCGCAGCAGCAAATTTGTTAGCAGTTGGGCAGGGGGCAGCAGATATAACATGTCTGGTTATCCTTGGGGGGACCTGCATGTCTTTTTTATTATTTTTTTATTTTTAACACTTTCTTTACTTTTACAGATGGAAGCATACACTGATCTCATTGATCTGTACATGCTTCTGGCTAACTGTACAAAGTAATGAAAATGTGTACTAGAAAAACGCTTGTTTCCTTTACTGAAAATTGCATCAAATTGCATACAACTTCTATTTTAACCTTAAAAATTCGGATCCTATTACATTTTCGATTTTCAGCTAAAATAGCAAATTTCAACCATGTGATTTAATGCTATTTTTAGTACACCTCAAAAACCACACCCTATTACTTCTAGCCCAACAAAGGAAGAAAAGGAGGGTTATTCAGAGCTGTTGGTAAACCAAAACACTTAATTGGACTGTTATATCAAATTAGACAATGGGTTGTTGAAATTATCCAGGTTATAGTTTATCATAGTTTATTTTCACGGTGTATAATTACTATCCACAGACAAGTGACATGTGTCATCAACATAAAGACTGGAACAGATCACTAAATCACAGCATAATTAATAATGGATGCAGCTGTTTCCTGGGCTGAAAGAACATCCATGATAAAACGGCCTATCACAGCACTAGGAACCAGTGACACCCCAGAGTGCAGCTCATCCAGTCACTAAGAACCAGTGACATCACTGAGAGTGCAGCCCATCACTTGACTAGGAACCAGTGACATCACTGAGAGTGCAGCCCATCACTTGACTAGGAACCAGTGACATCACTGAGAGTGCAGCCTATCACTTGACTAGGAACCAGTGACATCACTGAGAGTGCAGCTTATTACTTCACTAGGACCAGTGACATCACTGAGAATGCAGCCTATCACTTCACTAGGAACTAGTGACATCACTGAGAATGCAGCCTATCACTTCACTAGGAACCAGTGACATCACTGAGAATGCAGCCTATCACTTCACTAGGAACCAGTGACATCACTGAGGTATTGCCGGGAGCCCGACAGCCAGCATACTTACAATTATTCTCCCTCGTGGGGGGCCACGACCCCCCTGGAGGGAGAATAAAATAGTGTGGCGCGCGTAGCGAGCCTGCAAGGGGCTCAATTGCGCTCGCCACACTGTCGATAAGCTGGCGGCCGGCCTCCCGGCGCCGGTATGCTGGTCGCCGGGAGGCTGGCCGTCGGCAGATCGTAGTGAACCCCATTTATATATGTATTGCGGTTTAATTCATAATCATATATTGGGGGTGCTGCCATAGACTAGAAGGTAGAAGGTAAGAGTAAGATAGAGAAGATAGTCTCTTGGTTGGCGCACTGTAAGAAGAGAGAATTAATTTGTTTAAAATATAACTTTTAATATTAATCCATTAAAAGTGATGTGAAATATATATGGAAAAAATACAATAAATAAAAGGATATTATATCAATTTAAAAATGTGTTCACTGTCTTATTTGTTCTTGTATCACTTGTAATTGTATTCATTTTTTTGTGAGACCAGACCCACTGAGCAGTTGTCACACAATCCTGCTTTTAATATATTATCTGGCATCAGTAGGATCACCTATACAATTTTGGATCCAACAAAAGATTATAGGATATAATTACAATGTCAGATAGAGTATCATCCTGACTTTTCCCCGTCGACCCAAGTTGTAACTTGTCCTTGGTCCCTTACCTTGTGCCTATGATCACTAATGTGATATTAGATATTAAAATAATATCATAAATCTTGCTTTATGAAACACAGCGTGTTATTTGTAAGTAACTCAGAACAGAAAAGCTGCTCATATAATTTTACCAACACTGGGATCATTAGATCACAGGTTCTCAAACTCGGTCCTCAGGACCCCACACAGTGCATGTTTCGCAGGTCTCCTCACAGAATCACAAGTGAAATAATTAGCTCCACCTGTGGACCTTTTAAAATGTGTCAGTGAGTAATTAATACACCTGTGCACTTACTGGGTTACCTGCAAAACATGCACTGTGTGGGGTCCTGAGGACCGAGTTTGAGAACCACTGCATTAGATGTAAGCAAAATAGCAGAAACATATCTTTTTAGAGCCTGCTGTTAAAGGCTGATTGAGAAAGGCGACACTGTAACATGGGTGGTCATTCCGAGTTGATCGCTAGCTGCATTTGTTCACAGCACAGCGATCAGGCTAAAAAATGGCAGTTCTGCGTATGTGGTGCATCGTACGAGCACAACGGATGATGCAGTTTTGCACAGGGTCTAGCGAAGCATTTCAGTCGCACTTGTGGCCGCAGAGCCATTGACATGAAGTGGGCATTTCTGGGTGTCAACTGACCGTTTTCATGGAGTGTTCGTAAAAACGCAGGCATGCCAATAAAAACGAAGGCGTGGCTGGGCGGGTGTGTGACATCAAAACAGGAACTGAACAGTCTGAAGTGATTGCAAGCGTTGAGTAGGTCTGGAGCTAATCAGAAACTGCACAAAAAAAACTTCGTAGCTTCTCTGCGATCCATTCGTTCGCACTTCTGCTAAGCTAAAATACACTCACAGTGGGCGGCAGCATAATGTTTGCACGGTTGCTACAAACTGCTAGCGAGCATTGAACTCGGAATGACCACCATGATGTGTTTTATATAATGTTGCTATTCGGTTCCCAATCAATGTAACACTGCTATAGTTTATGCAGTTTGGTCTCTTCCCTTATCAGAAGAGCTCATAGTGAAACAGAAAAGGCTGCAGTGTGACACTTTATTAGATAAAATGTTATTATTCTATTCACATGCAATGTATCATATATTGTAATTATTTACAGTTTATATCATCCCTATTCAGAGAAATTAGTATGTGCCACTCATCCTATCAAATCAGAATATGGAATGTCTAAAGGTCCGTACACATTAGACAATGTCGCTCTATGAGCGTCGTCTAATGTTTCCCCTCCCCAACCGGTCGGCGGCCGACTGTACACACTGAGCGATATGACCGCTCAGTGACGTCAAGCCTCCGCCAGCCCTGCATGCAGGTCCTGGACGACAGTGCAGATCCTGCATACATGCACTGCCGACAGCGATGATCGCTGCCAACCCACGGGGCCGTGCATCGGTCGTCGCTGGCGGCATACACACTTGCCGATAAAATGAGCAACGTCGCTCAGGGAGGGAGCAAATGAGCGACGGCGCCCATTTTATCGGCAAGTGAGTATGGGCATTTAGTCACCCGTTAAAGTACAATTAATGTGGTGTGTTACAATTTTCCAATATGGGATTTAGGAGAAGGGATTATATCACACTCTGTACCATTTAATTAACCACCTCAATATTAGTTCATACATCTAGTGTTGACAATATACTCGAGTAGCTAACTCCATATAGTTATGAGAGCCTATCATGGAGAGTATTTGTATAAGGCAGCTGATGCACACATACGCTATCCCATCCACAGTCTCTGTATCCATCCTGTATAACGTACTGCCTTCATTAAATTTGGCTCATGCAGCTAACTCCATGGGGTATGTTTACTAAGATTCGTATTTGTGGCTATCCGCTCCCCCCATCCGCCGCACTTGGATTGGGAGGACAGCCTCGGGCTTCACCCCTGGCCCTTGGGAGGCTGGAGGTGGGGGGACACCTTAATTTAAGGGGTCCCCACTCCTCCAGGGTACCCCGGCCAGGGGTGACTAGTTGGTGATTTAATGCCAGGGCCGCAGGGACCAAGATAAAAGTGTCCCCCGGCTGTGGCATTATCTCTCTGACTAGTGGAGCCCGGTGCTGGTTTTTAAAATACAGGGGACCCCTACGTCTTTTGTCCCCCATATTTTTTGCACCAGGACCAGGCGCAGAGCCCGGTGCTGTTTGTTAAAATATGGGGGAACCCCTGTAAATTCCCCCCCCCCCGTATTTTTACAACCAGGACCGGCTCAAAGAGCCCAAGGCTGGTTATGCTTAGGAGGGAGGACCCCAAACATTTTTTTTTTCTAATTGTTAACTCTATCCCACTCCTTCCCACTGATAAACATGCACGGATCTGTGCATGCCTATCAGAACACGGTAAAAAAAGCAGGTCTATTTTAAAACTGCTTTTTTTTACGATTTGTATTTTTTTTTCATGGCAGTGTTTGACTATTGCCGGCAGTGTTTGTGAATTCGAATTTGTAGTAAATTACAGAGTTGTATGAAATAACAGGTGTATTTGACCGATGGTGTATTCATTCGTATTTTTTTTCTTTGACTTCCAAAAAAATATGAATGCCCTCATCACTGCCGAGATTTCAGTTTAGTAAATTCCCGAGATGGACACTTTGAAAAAAAAACAGCAATTCGGTCAAAATTGGGACTTTAGTAAATATACCCCCATGTGTTTGTGAAAACCTATCTGAGGAAATGTTAATAGGAGAGCGCTGGAACATGTAATTATTGAATACTGTCACAAGAAGTGTTCACACCAGTCAGCTAATACATATATGTGCTGTCTCATCCACACTCATTGTATATCCTGTGTGGCGTGCTCGCATAAATTGAATTTTACTCCTATATCTAACTCCGTGTAAACACTAAATTCTGTCCTAGAAAATATTGGTAAGAGGCCACTGAAACATCTAATTATTAAATCTTATCACAGAGAGCATTCATACAAGGCAGCGAACGTGTATGTGTAGCGTGAAGCATTAATTCAATTCAACTCGTACAGCTAACTCTGTGACTTTCAGATCCTATCGTAGGCAATGATCCACAGGGAGCCGCTGAAACACACATACGCTGTGCTGTATTAGGTATAATTCCATTTTGGGCATTACTGACCGCATTGAGTTTATTGAATCCTATCGTAGGAAATATTAACAGAAAGCGGCTAGGATACACATGTGCTGACCCATCCACAGCCACAGTTTCTATATCCATCCCATAGGGTATACTATATTGATTGTAGCTCAGTTTGGGTGTAACTGGTCCTATTAAATACTGAACACGCATTTCTTCATATTGCTAAATTGAACATTGATACATACTAACACCGCCCACGTGCACGTTTCACATCAGCTTCGTCAGGGCAAACCCGATTGCCCTACCTGGAATGGTTATAAAGGAAGAGAGAGACAATCGCTGCCGGGTATGTGGTCATATGATCACATATTACATCGTCTCCGACCGGGCTTACATTACTATTATAGCGCCGATTCTCTCATACATGTCACGTGTCTAAAATGTCCAATCCTCACAGATGATTCTCGGATCTTCCCTGGAGCCCGGACACCAGCATAATCGAATATGTAAAGAAATTGGATGACATAATAGTATGATAAGAAAGCGATCATCCATACGCATGCGCAGTTTAGCCCGATGACTAGGTGATCGCAGGACTGCAAAAAAAAAACAGCGTGCTATCAGGTCTTAATGATCCCCAATATTCTCTGGGCAGATCTGTATCTGTGATTCTATGCATGTGTGAGACTCTGCTGTGAGTGTGACCCTATGCATGTGAGACCCTGCTGTGAGTGTGACCCTATGCATGTGTGAGACTCTGCTGTGAGTGTGACCCTATGCATGAGACCCTGCTGTGAGTGTGACCCTATGCATGTGAGACCCTGCTGTGAGTGTGACCCTATGCATGTGACCCTGCTGTGAGTGTGACCATATGCATGTGAGACCCTGCTGTGAGTGTGACCCTATGCATGTGAGACCCTGCTGTGAGTGTGACCCTATGCATGTGAGGCCCTGCTGTGAGTGTGACCCTATGCATGTGAGAGCCTGCTGTGAGTGTGACCCTATGCATGTGAGACCCTGCTGTGAGTGTGACCCTATGTATGTGAGAGCCTGCTGTGAGTGTGACCCTTTATGTGAGAGACTGCTGTGAGTGTGACCCTATGCATGTGAGAGCCTGCTGTGAGTGTGACCCTTTATGTGAGAGACTCTGCTGTGAGTGTGACCCTATGCATGTGAGGTCCTGCTGTGAGTGTGACCCTATGCATGTGAGACCCTGCTGTGAGTGTGACCCTTTATGTGAGAGACTGCTGTGAGTGTGACCCTATGCATGTGAGGTCCTGCTGTGAGTGTGACCCTTTATGTGAGAGACTGCTGAGTGTGACCCTATGCATGTGAGAGCCTGTTGTGAGTGTGACCCTTTATGTGAGAGACTGCTGTGAGAGTGACCCTATGCATGTGAGACCCTGCTGTGAGTGTGACCCTATGTATGTGAGAGCCTGCTGTGAGTGTGACCCTTTACGTGAGAGACTGCTGTGAGTGTGACCCTATGCATGTGAGAGCCTGCTGTGAGTGTGACCCTATGCATGTGAGACCCTGCTGTGAGTGTGACCCTATGTATGTGAGAGCCTGCTGTGAGTGTGACCCTTTATGTGAGAGACTGCTGTGAGTGTGACCCTATGCATGTGAGGTCCTGCTGTGAGTGTGACCCTATGCATGTGAGACCCTGCTGTGAGTGTGACCCTTTATGTGAGACCCTGCTGTGAGTGTGACCCTATGCATGTGAGGTCCTGCTGTGAGTGTGACCCTATGCATGTGAGACCCTGCTGTGAGTGTGACCCTTTATGTGAGAGCCTGCTGTGAGTGTGACCCTATGCATGTGAGGTCCTGCTGTGAGTGTGACCCTATGCATGTGAGACCCTGCTGTGAGTGTGACCCTATATGAGAGAGACCCTGCTGTGAGTGTGATCCTATGCATGTGAGGCCCTGCTGTGAGTGTGACCCTTTATGTGAGAGACTGCTGTGAGTGTGACCCTATGCATGTGAGAGCCTGCTGTGAGTGTGACCCTATGCATGTGAGAGCCTGCTGTGTCCCTATGCATGTGAGGTCCTGCTGTGAGTGTGACCCTATGCATGTGAGGTCCTGCTGTGAGTGTGACCCTATGCATGTGAGGTCCTGCTGTGAGTGTGACCCTATGCATGTGAGAGACCCTGCTGTGTCCCTATGCATGTGAGGTCCTGCTGTGAGTGTGACCCTATGCATGTGAGGTCCTGCTGTGAGTGTGACCCTATGCATGTGAGGTCCTGCTGTGAGTGTGACCCTATGCATGTGAGACCCTGCTGTGAGTGTGACCCTATGCATGTGAGGTCCTGCTGTGAGTGTGACCCTATGCATGTGAGAGCCTGCTGTGTCCCTATGCATGTGAGGTCCTGCTGTGAGTGTGACCCTATGCATGTGAGGTCCTGCTGTGAGTGTGACCCTATGCATGTGAGGTCCTGCTGTGAGTGTGACCCTATGCATGTGAGACCCTGCTGTGAGTGTGACCCTATGCATGTGAGAGACCCTGCTGTGTGACCCTATATGAGAGAGACCGTGCTGTGAGTGTGACCCTATATAAGAGAGACTCTGCTGTGAGTGTGACCCTATATAAGAGAGACTCTGCTGTGAGTGTGACCCTATGAGAGACTCTGCTGTGAGTGTGACCCTATGCATGTGAGACCCTGCTGTGAGTGTGACCCTATATGTGAGAGACTCTGCTGTGAGTGTGACCCTATAAGAGAGACTCTGCTGTGAGTGTGGTATGAGTGGTGTAGCCACAGCCGGTATAAGGGAGGGCAGTAGGTACAGCAGAAGGTTCCTCCAGTGCGTGCTGTAAGTACATGGCTCTGGATGGTGTGACAATGAACTGTCCCCGGCCCATTTGGACAATGTTTTAGTACAGAAGTGAGCAGCCAGCTATCGTTCTTACACAGGGACAGGTGAGATGTTTTATTCTGAGCCAGTCTCATCCTGTAAGGACACTGGGGACAGGAAGCTGGAGACCCTCTGATGTCACAAGTGACTATAAGGGGTCAAAGCAAGGAGTGACTGGCTATCACCCACCATCACCAAGATCCCATTGTTATCCCCTAGGGCTGAGTCAGGCACTGGGGCATGAAAACAGCAAGGGGAACTCATCATGACTCATCTCACTGATCTCAACTGTAAAAGTCAATTGATTTTAAAAACAACACAAAATAGTTTGCTGCGGAGGCTAGCTGCGTCTATATGCGTAACGGTTCCACGCACACTAATACTTTAATAGAATAGTGTACTGTTGAACTGAGGTACACCCCATAATCAGTTTTAATATAACTAATAAAAGTATTAAATCGCAATAACAGGTAACAGACATGCAAGTAACAACACCCCATGAGAGACTTACAGTTACAGCCAATATACATACGCATGCACCCCTGGATCCAGGCGATCAGTCTTCAGCAAGGGGACTTCTGAGATAGGAGATCTGCCCTCAGTCTACCCTTTGTCCAAAAGCAGACAATATATCAAGCAAAGTCTTTTAGCATTGGTCTAGGGGTGAGGCATCTCTATAACTCGACGGCCCATAGGCCAGTCCACTGGAGGGAGAAGGCTTTGTTCCTTGAAGGAGACACGTGTTTGCCCTCGGGGTCCCGCTGCGAAAGTGGCTTGAACTGGCTAATATACAAACATTGCTCTGCATATATATATATATATATATATATATCTATCAAATATTGCCCATATCATCCGATCGCTGTGTGTGACACTTTGTTCGAAATGACTGGGTTACTGCTAATAACATGCTGGTCAGTAGGACACTAAATATGGGGCAATAATGTGATTTTAACCCTGTGGTATGTGTAATGCTGTTTTACTGATTTATTACTAATGTTGTTATATATTAAAAGAGTGCTCTGGGCGTGTAGTGACTATGTGATATCTACCGTAACGCTTGAAGTGTGCCGTGATCCGCAAAGTACCATAATACGCAAAGTGCATACGTACACAACCGCTAATAAACGCCACAATGTATTCTAATACAGAAATGCAATTTTGACTTTGACACTACCAATCAGGAGACACCATTTCCTGAGACCACCCTTTGCAGGAGGGACTATAGAGGTGGGGATCGGAACCTTTATAAACAGGATGTAAGAGCTGCAGGTGTGTGTTTCACTCTGGAAGCAACTGGTCCTGGAGTCTCGGCCTCTGCCAGTGTGCTGAGGACTGTGCATGGGACTATTGTGACT
Organism: Pseudophryne corroboree; assembly: GCF_028390025.1. Lineage (NCBI taxonomy): Eukaryota > Metazoa > Chordata > Amphibia > Anura > Myobatrachidae > Pseudophryne > Pseudophryne corroboree. The sequence goes on along the minus strand of NC_086446.1, from coordinate 24,986,268 downwards.
ATTGGAGTACAGGCTTTTCCTGGGATTGCAGACTTGTTGCAGAGGCCTGGTTTATTCTACAATTGTGGACTTGCAGCCTGTGATCCTGCACACTTATACTGCATCCAGTCATTAATCACAGACCGTGCGGGAGAGTTCTGGGGAGTCTAATGGTAAGCTGCTGGTTATTAGGACCTGCTGATCTGCTTTTCATTTCATCTTATTGCTGATTTAGAGAACTTGTATTAAGGGGGTAATTCAGAGTTGATCGCAGCAGCAAATTTGTTAGCAGTTGGGCAGGGGGCAGCAGATATAACATGTCTGGTTATCCTTGGGGGGACCTGCATGTCTTTTTTATTATTTTTTTATTTTTAACACTTTCTTTACTTTTACAGATGGAAGCATACACTGATCTCATTGATCTGTACATGCTTCTGGCTAACTGTACAAAGTAATGAAAATGTGTACTAGAAAAACGCTTGTTTCCTTTACTGAAAATTGCATCAAATTGCATACAACTTCTATTTTAACCTTAAAAATTCGGACCCTATTACATTTTCGATTTTCAGCTAAAATAGCAAATTTCAACCATGTGATTTAATGCTATTTTTAGTACACCTCAAAAACCACACCCTATTACTTCTAGCCCAACAAAGGAAGAAAAGGAGGGTTATTCAGAGCTGTTGGTAAACCAAAACACTTAATTGGACTGTTATATCAAATTAGACAATGGGTTGTTGAAATTATCCAGGTTATAGTTTATCATAGTTTATTTTCACGGTGTATAATTACTATCCACAGACAAGTGACATGTGTCATCAACATAAAGACTGGAACAGATCACTAAATCACAGCATAATTAATAATGGATGCAGCTGTTTCCTGGGCTGAAAGAACATCCATGATAAAACGGCCTATCACAGCACTAGGAACCAGTGACACCCCAGAGTGCAGCTCATCCAGTCACTAAGAACCAGTGACATCACTGAGAGTGCAGCCCATCACTTGACTAGGAACCAGTGACATCACTGAGAGTGCAGCCTATCACTTGACTAGGAACCAGTGAAATCACTGAGAGTGCAGCTTATTACTTCACTAGGACCAGTGACATCACTGAGAATGCAGCCTATCACTTCACTAGGAACCAGTGACATCACTGAGAATGCAGCCTATCACTTCACTAGGAACCAGTGACATCACTGAGAATGCAGCCTATCACTTCACTAGGAACCAGTGACATCACTGAGAATGCAGCCTATCACTTCACTAGGAACCAGTGACATCACTGAGGTATTGTATAAATGGTTCGGTCTATTTTAAATAATACCCACGCAATAACTGCCTGCACTGTGTTGGGGACTGGAATCTGTGTAACACCTCAAACATTACAATATGTCACACATTTACGGATGGATAGTGGATGGTAACCCGTACCTTGGGATGGAGAGAGACCCTGAACAGCAGCATGGAGTCCAATGTGCCGGTGATGTTCACCATGGACCCCGCACGGAGGTTCGGGCTTCACTGTGCCCAACATGCAGGTCGTGGCCCTCTGTCTTGGTTCCAGTGTACAGAGGCTAATATGCACTGGAGCAGGCACTGATAATACGCCGATAGGCAAATCAGAGCCATAACTAGACTTTTTGGTGTCATGTGTCAGAAAGAAAATTGGCACCACCCATTTTCCCAATAGGTACATAAGGCCCATGCCTCGAGGGGTAGGGAATGACAAAACTTGTTGCCATTCAGCCACAATACCCCTCATTAAATAACACATTTCATTATACTGCCGCACCCAGGATTCAAACCCACAACCTGCTGCATCCCAGCCAAACACCTCACCCACCGAGCCACTTGATCCTGCATAAAAATGATGAGATTTCTAACTGTATGAAGCTACCTGTACCCCAGAAAAAAATAACCAGCACCATAATCATGCAGATCCATGCACTGTGCAGCCACACACTACATAGATCTGCCCAGCCATAACGCTGATCCCCCTTCACAAAGTACAAGGTAACCTTCAAATAGTTAGAACTTTCCAACTTAAAATTCTCTACCTTTCCAGCGCAACAGTGTCTGACTGCAATGCCATTGGCAACGGGCTCGAATCCTGGGCACATCAGCATCCCGAAATGCAATAAAGGACAGTGGGACTGAGCAACAAAGAGCTACCAAGTCAAATCCATGAATACTGCATAGGTATTTGCGACGTAAGTGGTGGGGGTAGCAGACAGGGGCGGTCAGGTGATGCTGCGCTTCAAAAAAGGGGGGAAGCTGCAAGTGAAAGTCATTAAAACAAATAATTGACAAGTGCTGCCAACAGCGCCCCCTACCCTGCAGCGCTATGTGCAGTGGCACACTCCGCACACACCTAGTTAAGGCCCTGAGGCAAATGGACACTGGGACGGCAGACTGGGTTGGAGGAGTTCAGTAGAAACAAGGAGTGGCACACAGGAAGGTAGGTACCAGGAGTTGGGCATGGATAAAGGAACCAGGAACAGAGCATTGGAGACAGGAATCAGGAACGGCACAGGAAGACAGTTGTGGCAGGGACAGCATAGTTCCACATGGAGTTAATGTGGGCTATCAGGATTTCCCAGAGTTGGCAGAGCAGCAGCAGCAGGAATGAAGGGTCCAGTCCAAGTTTTGCATCAATCAGTAGTCAGTCAGAAGCTAGGCTGGAGATTATATATATTTATTTTAGGGTAATGTGATGCAATAATTGTCACAGATGTCCCCATACACTGTGTGTCCGACTACTGTATATACCGTATATATTCGAGTATAAGTCGACCCGAATATAAGCCGAGGCACCTAATTCTACCCCAAAAACCTGGGAAAACTTATTGACTCGAGTATAAGCCTAGGGTGGGAAATGCAGCTCTAGCCGTACACAGCCCTCAGTGCCAGATATGCCCTCATACTGCCAGATATGCCCCCACACTGCCAGATATGCCCCCACACTGCCAGATATGCCCCCACACTGCCAGATATGCCCACAGTGTTAGATATGCCCCACAGTGCCTGATGTGCCAGATATGCCCTCATGCTGCCACATATGACCCTCATGCTGCCACATATGCCCCCTCATGCTGCCACATATGCCCCCTCATGCTGCCAGATATGTCCCCTCATGCTGCCAGATATGCCCCCTCATGCTGCCAGATACGTCCCCTCATGCTGCCAGATACGTCCCCTCATGATGCCACATATGCCCCCTCATGCTGCCAGATACGTCCCCTCATGCTGCCACATACGCCCCCTCATGCTGCCACATATGCCCCCTCATGCTGCCACATATGCCCCCTCATGCTGCCACATATGCCCCCTCATGCTGCCAGATATGTCCCCTCATGCTGCCAGATACGTCCCCTCATGCTGCCAGATACGTCCCCTCATGCTGCCAGATATGTCCCCTCATGATGCCACATATGCCCCCTCATGCTGCCAGATACGTCCCCTCATGCTGCCAGATATGTCCCCTCATGTTGCCACATATACCCCCTCATGCTGCCAGATATGCTCCCTCCACAAGTGCCAGGTATGCCCCACAGTGTTGTTACTTACCCCTCCGTCGATCCCGCGCTGTCTTCTGGAGGGACACGAAGCGCACAGCACGCGCATCTCCTGTGTCCCTCCTGCATCTTCGGCGGCCGCGGCGGGTCTATTAAAGGAAGTGCCGGTTCGTGATCAGAGGTCACGAACGGGTACTTCCTGTAATAGAACCGCCGCTGCTGCCGCCGGAGATGCAGGAGGGACACAGGAGAGCCGCGCGCTGTGCGCTGCGTGTCCCTCCTTCACACTGCTCTGCCTCTGCCTGTCACTGACTCGAGTATAACGCGAGGTGGCTTTTTCAGCACAAAATACAGTGCTGAAAAAGTCGGCTTATACTCGAGTATATACGGTACTCTGGTTTCCAGTATATTCTGACATTAGTTCTTGGCTGTTACGGAATATCATGCATGACAACAGTCCTAGAACATCCTCATGTAACAACAGATTGCCATCAACAGTCTCCCAAGTGAGTGAACTGAAGGTTTCTGAGCCAAGAGTCAGGGCAGCTAGAGATGTTTTCAAGCCAGGAAAAAAAATGGAAGGCAAAGAACAACTGTTTGGCCATAGGGTGGGGATGGAACTGATAAAAACACGTGAAGAGTTGTCTTGCGTTGAGGTTAGTGATGTGCAGAACCATGTCAACATTGATGCGATCCCAGCTTCCCATGACCAATGCACAGCATTCAGGGACGTCACACATACAATGGATTTTCTGCTGCGGGGTACACTGGGCTCCACAGGGAATGACATTGGGGGTGTAGAGTAGGATCCTGATCCGAGGCACCAACAGGCTCAAAGCTTTGACTGTTCCCAGAATGCATAGCGCCGCCTTCTCTATAACCCAGCCTCCGTGCACAGGAGCCCAGTTTTGTAGTTGGTGCCATGCAGTAAGCAGGCATACAACAGGGGAGCTGCTCCAGCAGCCCTGAGAAGAGCTTTTAATGAAAAATGAAGGACTTCAAGGCATATCTCTCTCTCACTCTCTCCCTGTCAGCGTTTGGGCGCCATTAGGACAAGCTGAGCTAATCCTGGGACTGTTTGGGCAAATCCTCCTTTGTAAAGCCGCCTGCATGTCAGCGCTGTGCATTTTACAGGACACTTAAGTATTCTACATGTCTGCTGACAGTGTTAGTTAAGAAAAAGTGCATTTAGTCAGGGTTATGTAGTACAGGGACCCTGTGATATACATCCAGTCTTTACTGTGCATTGTTATATCTATTAAGTGTATAGCTTTATCTCTTTGTATTGCTAGTCCATTGCAGTATTATTGGCTGTCATAACTTCTGCATTGTACAATTTGACTGTGTGTGTGTGTGTGCATCTAGCTGCTGTGTGACCTCTATTTCATGTATTTTACTCAGATTGCTATCCCAATATTCTATAACCTGAGGGGGGCTAAGTGCGTCAGGTTTATCATTTAATATAGGTAGTTCACAGGATATACTCAGTGTGTATTTTTCTCTGTGATTTTTACTCACCATATACCTCTTGAATTCCCTGTTTGTGCAGAAATACACTGCACAGGGGGTTCTTGTTAGGTATTGTGCTGCTGATAATGGCCCTCATTCCGAGTTGTTTGCTCGCTAGTTGCTTTTAGCAGCATTGCACACGCTAGGCCGCTGCCCTCTGGGAGTGTATCTTAGCTTAGCAGAATAGCGAATGAAAGATTAGCAGAACTGCTACTAAATAATTTGCTGCAGTTTCTGAGTAGCTCCAGACCTACTCCTAGACTGCGATCACCTCAGTTCGTTTAGTTCCTGGTTTGATGTCACAAACACACTCTGTGTTCGGCCAGCCACTCCTGCGTTTTTATCTGGCACGCCTACGTTTTTTTAGCACACTCCCTGAAAACAGCCAGTTTCCGCCCAGAAACACCCACTTCCTGTCAATCACACTACGATCACTCGAGTTTTGTGGGAAAATACATTTTTGCTGTTTTTTCACTTGATTGCTGCGCTGCGAAAATCAGCAGTGAGCGAACAACTCGGAATGACCACCATTGTATTGTGTTGTCTTGCATTGAGCTTTCGGATATGTCAGCTACAAAGGGCAATGGTGCTGATCCCACATTGAGTGGTGGTGATGCTGCAGACACATAGCAGCTGAGGGTTCTGGTTCTGGGGGTTCTTTACCCTCCAGTGGGACTGTAGCAACGGGGGTGCAAAATGACCCACCTTGGGGTACCTTCTCCACGCTATTAAATACGCTGGTAACTAGACTTACGCCCCCTATGGGACCTCCTGTGCCGGTACAACCGCTTATGGTTCCCGCGGTTAACCCGCCATGGGCAGATCAACTGTCCAATCAGTTACAACAATTAAACCAATCACTGACTACTCAGAAGTGTAACCCTCGCCCACCTAAGTCCAAGGGGTCCTCTAAGCGGGCCAATACTTCCTCACAATCCACCAACGTCCCAGACACCTCGTCTGATGAGTATGGCGTTTATACTGACCCCACAGATTCTGATCCTGATGCTTCTGATGGGGAAGTTGTTTCGCAGGTGGTTGTTCCTGACTTGTTGGAGGCTATCAGGCTCATTCTTCAAATTACTGATGACTCGGAGCCTGATGCTGCCCCTAAGAAACCGGACAGATTTAAACGTCAGAAAGTGGTTAAACAAGTTTTACCTCATTCTGACCATTTAGTTGACATACGTCAGGACTCCTGGGAAAATCCAGGAAAGACATTCACGCCTCACAAGAAGATGCTGGCTCGCTATCCCCTCGCGGCGGAGCCAAGTAAAAATTGGGAGACACCCCCGCCGGTGGATTCGCAGGTGGCGCAGCTGGTGGTATCCTCAGCTCTGCTAGAAACTACCGTCACGTCTCTGAAAGAACCGACGGATAAGCATGTGGAGGGTTGTTTAAAGGCGATTTACACCCTAGCAGGTGCTGCGCATCGGCCCACTATTGCAGCGACATGGGCTGCAGAGGCTATTGAAGCATGAGCTCAGGAGTTGGAAGCTGAAATGTCTTCCAACGCTTCTGATCATGCTAGACAATGATTATCGTATATTAGAGGTAATTCCGAGTTGATCGCAGCATCAAATTTGTTAGCAGTTGAGCAAAACCATGTGCACTGCCGGTGGGGCAGATATAACATTTGCAGGGAGAGTTAGATTTGGGTTGGGTGTGTTCAAACTGAAATCTAAATTGCAGTGTAAAAATAAAGCAGCCAGTATTTACCCCGCACAGAAACGAAATAACCCACCCAAATCTAACTCTCTCTGCACATGTTACATCTGCCCCACCTGCAGTGCACATGGTTTTGCCCAATTGCTAACAAACTTGATGCTGCGATCAACTCAGAATTACCCCCATTGTCACAGCTTCTCATTATGTTAAAGAGGCGGCTTCTGATGCCGGTATTCTGGTGGTCAAGGCTTCTACTACGTCCGTTTGTCACGTCTAGAAGGGTTTGAGGATCCGGTAGCTGAGATTTGCCCGAGGAGGTAGCAGGCTGTGAATGAACCAGATGAGGGCGCTGGATATAGTTCCTTCGCATGGGACACGGAGCAATGAAGAACGTAGGCGGTGTCAAAGTCAGAAAAATATCACTATGCACACTGCCATATTTGCACCTCATACATGTCGGCTCTGCGCATGCGTACACTCTCCCGTGCGTGCGCATACCCGCTGTTACGTGCACCCGCAGGTGCACGGTATGCGTATTTATGGTAGAGTTTATGTGTTCGTAGCGTGCGACTCAATCGTTACATATTTTCACTATATAATGTATTTTGTAGATAATGGTCCCTTTGATAGAATCTGAAAGTTTAGTTAATGTAGCATGTTCCTGGACAAAGAGATCCCTCTTTGTTTGATACGAAGGGTCAGACAGGGGTCATACAGTGGTGTTTAGTATCCATCGGAAGAGTATTTAATTAGCAATATTCCGGTGTTGGTTTGAAGCAGATTAATCGCTCGTGCGAATAGTTATGGACATAAGAAGTTTATGTCCATTTACTATTATTTGCACTTACTTAGCCATGCGGCGGGAAACCTAGTTTCCCACCCACCTGAGCAGTTGGAAATCGTCACAGCCCACCTGTATGAATCAACCTATGACCTTTTGTTATAATGCGAAGACGAATTCCTGTGTCCAATGAACAATGAGATTGTAGGGACCATTGAATTGTATTGTGTGTGGGGCATAAATAGACAAGCCGATCATATCCAGCTCACTCTCTTCAACGGTTCTCATTGCTGATAATCGGGAGCTGGATATCGAGGCGCATGCGATCGTTCCCCTTGTGCGTAAGTTTTCTCCGCAATCATATTGTCTTTATTGTTATTGTGAGCCATTTCTCTCTCTCTCTTCTCCTCTTTCTCTCTTATTTTCCCTTAAACGTAATTGTATTGTATTGTATTTCCTGTGTAGTTATCTGGTTAGTTAGTCTATGTTATATTGTAGTGTATGACTTGTACTGTATTATTCTTTTTGCAAGTATAACATTCATATAAGGCGTTAGACCCTAAGCCCGGTAGTTGTGTATTTCTTATAGTGTTAAGTATTCTCAGAGCGTCGGTGACGCTCAAACAGCTTTTAAGTTAATAAGGTTACACTGTGTTGCATCTACACCCTATCTCTACACTAAGGTTTTACTGCATATTACATTGTTTATGGTTTAGATATAAAGGTTTAACATTGTGAGCGTCTGCGCCGCTGGTGATCTCCTCGTGGTCCCGAGCGTCCGCTACGCTATAGCGAATCATTACGTTAGTCGGCAGCCAATAGCGTGCCTGCCTGTGATCTCTTGGCCGTGAGCGAACGTGACGCTTGAGCGTCTCGACTACGGCTAAGCGATTGTTACGCAACATGCGTACCCTTACGGTACTCCATACGTAGATAGCGTACAGTGTTCTTAGACCTCTTAAAGGGTTTTAAATAAGATAAATATTTAGCTTTATCAATTGGCGGCTCGTCCAGTCCTTCACATATCTCTGCTAGGTAATTTCAGCAGACATTATCCATCAGCAAAGGGCGGGAGATCATATTCCTCGCAGCGCTGTTTGGATAAGCGTCTGCTTCGCTTAGTAAAGGGTGCTGAGGGAATCCGGAACCGGAGGTAAGAACAAAACGTTAGTGTCTTTTAAAACTGTTTATTTCTGTCTTGCGTACGCACATACGCATATCTGCATTTCTTTTTATTCGTGTATTTTCATATATCACTCTCCTGTTTGCCATTTTATAATTGATAAACGTGCTAAGAGAGATTTGTCGCTATTTTATAGTTAAAGTGTAAAAGTAATATATTAAGGGATAAAAGTGTAAAGCACACACGCAGCTCTACCTAAAGATACAAGGAGAGATTGGTGTGGTGCTCGGTAGACGATCGAGGATCATCTACATTGATAAACGTGTTAGTTGTGTTACGGTGGACATTTGCTTTGTGTACACGTGTCTCTAACAAAGGACTGAGACTCGCGTACGCAAAGGCCGACGCACGCAGCGTAAATTACGCAACGGAGCGTCCGGGTACGCCCACGTAACTCAAATCACACGCTAGTGTTATATTTTAGCAGGCGAAGAGGTGGCAACGCGATAAATAGCGCAAGTCTATTTTAGTGTCCGAAATTTAGACTAACAGATCCTTCTCCAAATTTACAACACATCTGGTCTAAAGAAAAATTTCTGCGCAGAAATAGAAATAGAAACAAAAGTGTACATGTGGTGAGTGAGTGTTTTACATATAAGTTTATACAATTTTGAGGTTGAACCACAAAGAAGTCGAGTTCTCGTGAGGTACATGCATGTAAGTGACGTACATGGTGGCTAGGGAGGCATCCCTTGGTTAAACATAAAATTTGAGCATTAGAGTGTAGCAGACCAGGAGGTCATACTGTAGCAGCAGACCAGGAGGTCTTATAACAAGACCAGGAGGTCCAGTTACAGCAGACTAGGAAGTCCGCTATAGAGACGAGTAGCACAACACCAGGAAGGGTTGGTGCGGAACCCATATAGGCCATAAAGCTCTGGCTGAAGGAATTCGCAGCCGAAATTTTCGATTCCGTTGGTCGCTCCGTACATAGGATTAGTTGCTTATGTACTGAACGAGTGTACCGCACGTAATTGTGTGCATTAGTTAGTCTGACCAGTACCATTTGTGTACAAACTGGTCATAAACACTATTTGTACATTCTAACGTGATTTGTGTAAATTTATTTTATTTTAAGGGAAGTTCGCTGGTCACTCAGGAACTATCCAGCAACCAATAGTTACTGGAAAGAGTAAGTGTTCTGCGGATAACCCTCGCATGTTCCAGTAAATAGAGGTTCAGGTCGCAGGGGCCCTGGGTCGAGTACGCCAGCACTAGAGCAGTGTGTAGGTCGTATTGGTCGGCGTGGGCGAGTGAGTGGGGTACTCGGTAAACCGCCACCGTCAGCCTATCTTGAACATTTTGGTTATTGTAAGGGTTCGCTGAAGACCCTGATTGAAGGTCAGAGGTAGTGAAAGCAACACCTGCAGGTATGGGGGCCAATTGTTCAGGTAGGGGGCGATCAACCTCGGTTCGGGTTGATTCAGTGAACCGACCAGTCGGGTCGGCAAGGTACGTAATGTGTGAAAAATACGGTTCACACACAGAAGTTTTATGTGATGAATGGGAGAGAATGACTGTACATGACGGGGAGAAATTCCCAAGAGTAGGCAGCTTTAGCCCAGAAGTGTTACAAAATCTAAGGAGGAGGATATGTCTCATTAAATCAGCAAAGAGACGAATCAAACATTATGATTATTTGCAGTTATGGCAACAAGAGGGTGAAATACAGAGAGGATTGGCTCAGGCGGCGGGATCTAACCCTATCAGGAAACTGATAGCCACGGCCCCACCGCCACCATACATATCAGGAGAGAAATTGGTTGCGGAGAATGACGCACTAGGGTGTAACAAACAAACACTTAGCAACTGTGTAAATGTTAATAAGTTAACCAATGCAAGTATTAACCCGTGCAAGTTGTACCCTGTTTTGAACTTTCCCCAGGAGTGTGATCAAGAGGACGAATCGGCAACAATATCAGCGCTCTCTCTAGCAGCCACCATATCAGAAACAACAGTAGGCACGGGCCAACCCGTAAGATTAGTAACAAAGGCCCCTAGTGGAGGGACAGGTGAGGTCGTATCAACGGGTAAGTACGGCACCATACACTATGCTGAAACTATTTCACCACAGGCTGTAGAATCTACACAAAATGATGTTGCTAGACTTAATCCTGTTAGGGTAATAGCAGTGCCAAATAGGAAAACGGACACTTCAGGAGTCACTCCTGTTAGGAACATTGCCATGTACAGCCCGTTTTCCCGAATGGAATTAAGAACCATAGTGTCTGAATTCCCTGATCCTAGGAAAGATTTAGTTGCTAGCCAAAAATACATCAGAGACCTAGGGAACACTTTAGAGCCAAATAACAAAGACTGGCAGATATTGCTGAGGGCATGCTTACCCTCTAATGTCGACGCAGCTCAATTTTTAGCTGACTGTGGATTAGATCAGGATGTACCTCTTACAGATGTGTACAACAAAGATAATGTAAAAAGAATAAGCTTACAGTTAAAAGAGTATTTCCCAGCTGTAGTTAAATGAAACAAGATATTCTCCATCAAACAAAAAGAGTCAGAAACAGCTGCAGAGTATTTTCACAGGGCATTATTAGAGATGGCAAAATACACAGGTATAGAGGACATTAAAACAAACATAAACCATCGAGAAGTAGCAGTATCTGTACTAATGGATGGTTTAAAAGAAGCATTAAAGACAAGGGTACAGACCACGCAACCATGTTGGCGAGGTCTGTCGGTGGCTACTTTGAGAGAGGCTGCTATTGATCACGACCGGAATATCACCAGACACAGGGAACAACAAGGTGATAAATTAATGGCCGTAAGTATACAGGCCCTGACCACAAGGCAGCCTTTGTTTAAATCACCAAACCCTGTGGGTAAGTCAAATGTGGTAACTTGTTATTCTTGTCATAGACAGGGACACATGGCACGAGACTGTAGAGTGAAAAATTCACAAAACTCATACCAACCCCCTAGACAACGACACGACACACGACATTGGGATCAGGGTCCGCAGAAACGGAGTTATGAGCCACATGCAGGGGAAACAAAAAGATACCCCCCGAACAGAGACTGGCACGCCTCTGGTAGTTCCCAGTTAACTCCTTCACAAATAGTTGCTGCCAGCGGGATTCAGGGAGGTCACCATACCCAATAGGGGTGTGGCCATACCTGTAATCTGCAGCCAGTAAAATTGATTGCAAGTCTTGGAAGTGAACCCGAAATTGCAATTAATGTAGCTGGTAAATCATTAAACTTTCTTGTAGATACGGGGGCGGCCAAATCAGTGATAAATTCGACAGTGGGCATGAGAACCACTGGTAAGACAATTCCAGCCATGGGAGTAACGGGAGTAGTCCAGCACTACCCTGTTAGCAAACCAGCCGAGATTACAATAGGGCCTTTACATACCAAGCATTCCTTTTTGCTGGCTGCATCGGCACCGACTAATCTCCTGGGAAGAGACTTATTGTGTAAAATGGGGTGCGTCATTTATTGTACTCCTGAAGGTGTATTTTTGGACATACCTGAGAATCACGCTCAGGAAGTGCGAGACATGTTAGACTCCCCATCAAAATTAATGTCACATACCATTATGACAAATAGGACTCCATCCCAAGTAGAAGAAATGACATCTCAGATACCAGAGTCACTTTGGACTAAAGATGGGCAGGACACTGGATTAATGGCAAACGTAGCTCCAGTAGTAGTGCAAGTAAAAGATGGTAGGATAGCTCCAAAAATCCCACAGTACCCTCTGAAGCCAGAGGTGGAGTTAGGAGTTTACCCAGTAATAGAGCGCTTGCTACAACAGGGCATTCTGGTAAGAACGTCCAGCACTGCCAATAGTCCCATCTTCCCTGTTAAAAAGAGTGGGGGGAGGGGTTACCGGCTAGTGCAGGATCTAAGGGGGATTAACAAAATAGTTGAGAGTCAGTTCCCCGTAGTGCCAAATCCAGCTGTCATCCTTATGCAAATCCCTCCCACTGCGAAATGTTTCACTGTTATTGACCTCTGCTCCGCTTTCTTTTCGGTACCTCTGTACCCTGACAGCCAATATTTGTTCGCATTTACATATAGAGGAGTCCAATACACATGGACTCGATTACCACAAGGTTTCATAGATAGTCCAAGTATATTTTCCCAGGCTTTGCATGATTGTTTACAGTCTTTCCAACCAGAGAGTGGATCAGTATTGATACAGTATGTGGATGATTTACTGCTGTGTTCAGATTCATTGGAAGCATCCCTGAAGGATACGAAACAGCTCCTGTTTCATCTTTCAGACACAGGACACAAGGTTTCCAAAGACAAGTTGCAATTATGCCAAACTAAAGTAAAATATTTGGGACACTGTCTAACACAAGGACTGAGACACCTGACCGCTGATAGAATTCAAGCAATTAGAGACATGACTCTGCCACAAACCCAGCAACAGATCAGAACGTTTTTAGGAATGTGTGGGTATTGCCGTAACTGGATCTCAGGGTTTTCCATTCTAGCGTTACCTTTGCAGGAGATGGTCTCCTCAAACAAACCGGATCGGATTTTGCATACAGACGAGTCCGAAATGGCATTTGAGAGACTTAAACAGTGCCTAACGCAGGCGCCAGCATTAGGGATGCCAGACTATGGGAAACCCTTTGAGCTGTACGGAACAGAAAGTGCTGGTTGCGCGGCAGGCGTCCTAACCCAAAAGCACGGTGATGCCAGCAGGCCAGTAGCATACTACAGCGCTCAGCTAGACACGGTAGCGCGATCCCTCCCCACATGCTTGCGAAGCGTTGCTGCGATAGCATTGCTAGTAACGAAAAGCGAAGATGTAGTGCTAGGTCACAACCTCACAATCCATACACCACATGCAGTGTCAGCCTTGCTAAATTAGGCTCAAACTAGACACGTCTCATCAGCGCGGTTTACAAGATGGGAATTGGCATTAATGGCCCCCGTAAACATCACCATAAGGAGATGCAGTGCATTAAATCCTGCAACATATCTCCCGGGTGTGCCTGGACAGGCACAAAGGGTGGAGGATGAGAGTGGTGGGGAAGGAGGATTTAATACAAAGGAGGACACACATGATTGTATGGAATATTTGACCCAAAATTTCACCGCAAGGCCTGACATCAGTGACAACCCACTGGAAGATGTAGATCTGACTTTCTACACGGACGGTAGTTGTCACAGACAGTCAGACTCGGGAGACTTGTGTACTGGATACGCAGTCATAGATGACCAAGGCACCATAGAAGCGGAACCGCTAGGCCCACCTCACTCAGCCCAGGTTGCTGAACTGGTCGCCCTACCGCCATACCTGGTGGTATCCTCAGCTCTGCTAGAAACTACCGTCACGTCTCTGAAAGAACCGACGGATAAGCATGTGGAGGGTTGTTTAAAGGCGATTTACACCCTAGCAGGTGCTGCGCATCGGCCCACTATTGCAGCGACATGGGCTGCAGAGGCTATTGAAGCATGAGCTCAGGAGTTGGAAGCTGAAATGTCTTCCAACGCTTCTGATCATGCTAGACAATGCTTATCGTATATTAGAGGTAATTCCGAGTTGATCGCAGCATCAAATTTGTTAGCAGTTGAGCAAAACCATGTGCACTGCCGGTGGGGCAGATATAACATTTGCAGGGAGAGTTAGATTTGGGTTGGGTGTGTTCAAACTGAAATCTAAATTGCAGTGTAAAAATAAAGCAGCCAGTATTTACCCCGCACAGAAACGAAATAACCCACCCAAATCTAACTCTCTCTGCACATGTTACATCTGCCCCACCTGCAGTGCACATGGTTTTGCCCAATTGCTAACAAACTTGATGCTGCGATCAACTCAGAATTACCCCCATTGTCACAGCTTCTCATTATGTTAAAGAGGCGGCTTCTGATGCCGGTATTCTGGTGGTCAAGGCTTCTACTACGTCCGTTTGTCACGTCTAGAAGGGTTTGAGGATCCGGTAGCTGAGATTTGCCCGAGGAGGTAGCAGGCTGTGAATGAACCAGATGAGGGCGCTGGATATAGTTCCTTCGCATGGGACACGGAGCAATGAAGAACGTAGGCGGTGTCAAAGTCAGAAAAATATCACTATGCACACTGCCATATTTGCACCTCATACATGTCGGCTCTGCGCATGCGTACACTCTCCCGTGCGTGCGCATACCCGCTGTTACGTGCACCCGCAGGTGCACGGTATGCGTATTTATGGTAGAGTTTATGTGTTCGTAGCGTGCGACTCAATCGTTACATATTTTCACTATATAATGTATTTTGTAGATAATGGTCCCTTTGATAGAATCTGAAAGTTTAGTTAATGTAGCATGTTCCTGGACAAAGAGATCCCTCTTTGTTTGATACGAAGGGTCAGACAGGGGTCATACAGTGGTGTTTAGTATCCATCGGAAGAGTATTTAATTAGCAATATTCCGGTGTTGGTTTGAAGCAGATTAATCGCTCGTGCGAATAGTTATGGACATAAGAAGTTTATGTCCATTTACTATTATTTGCACTTACTTAGCCATGCGGCGGGAAACCTAGTTTCCCACCCACCTGAGCAGTTGGAAGTAGACACAGCCCACCTGTATGAATCAACCTATGACCTTTTGTTATAATGCGAAGACGAATTCCTGTGTCCAATGAACAATGAGATTGTAGGGACCATTGAATTGTATTGTGTGTGGGGCATAAATAGACAAGCCGATCATATCCAGCTCACTCTCTTCAACGGTTCTCATTGCTGATAATCGGGAGCTGGATATCGAGGCGCATGCGATCGTTCCCCTTGTGCGTAAGTTTTCTCCGCAATCATATTGTCTTTATTGTTATTGTGAGCCATTTCTCTCTCTCTCTTCTCCTCTTTCTCTCTTATTTTCCCTTAAACGTAATTGTATTGTATTGTATTTCCTGTGTAGTTATCTGGTTAGTTAGTCTATGTTATATTGTAGTGTATGACTTGTACTGTATTATTCTTTTTGCAAGTATAACATTCATATAAGGCGTTAGACCCTAAGCCCGGTAGTTGTGTATTTCTTATAGTGTTAAGTATTCTCAGAGCGTCGGTGACGCTCAAACAGCTTTTAAGTTAATAAGGTTACACTGTGTTGCATCTACACCCTATCTCTACACTAAGGTTTTACTGCATATTACATTGTTTATGGTTTAGATATAAAGGTTTAACATTGTGAGCGTCTGCGCCGCTGGTGATCTCCTCGTGGTCCCGAGCGTCCGCTACGCTATAGCGAATCATTACGTTAGTCGGCAGCCAATAGCGTGCCTGCCTGTGATCTCTTGGCCGTGAGCGAACGTGACGCTTGAGCGTCTCGACTACGGCTAAGCGATTGTTACGCAACATGCGTACCCTTACGGTACTCCATACGTAGATAGCGTACAGTGTTCTTAGACCTCTTAAAGGGTTTTAAATAAGATAAATATTTAGCTTTATCAATTGGCGGCTCGTCCAGTCCTTCACATATCTCTGCTAGGTAATTTCAGCAGACATTATCCATCAGCAAAGGGCGGGAGATCATATTCCTCGCAGCGCTGTTTGGATAAGCGTCTGCTTCGCTTAGTAAAGGGTGCTGAGGGAATCCGGAACCGGAGGTAAGAACAAAACGTTAGTGTCTTTTAAAACTGTTTATTTCTGTCTTGCGTACGCACATACGCATATCTGCATTTCTTTTTATTCGTGTATTTTCATATATCACTCTCCTGTTTGCCATTTTATAATTGATAAACGTGCTAAGAGAGATTTGTCGCTATTTTATAGTTAAAGTGTAAAAGTAATATATTAAGGGATAAAAGTGTAAAGCACACACGCAGCTCTACCTAAAGATACAAGGAGAGATTGGTGTGGTGCTCGGTAGACGATCGAGGATCATCTACATTGATAAACGTGTTAGTTGTGTTACGGTGGACATTTGCTTTGTGTACACGTGTCTCTAACAAAGGACTGAGACTCGCGTACGCAAAGGCCGACGCACGCAGCGTAAATTACGCAACGGAGCGTCCGGGTACGCCCACGTAACTCAAATCACACGCTAGTGTTATATTTTAGCAGGCGAAGAGGTGGCAACGCGATAAATAGCGCAAGTCTATTTTAGTGTCCGAAATTTAGACTAACAGATCCTTCTCCAAATTTACAACACATCTGGTCTAAAGAAAAATTTCTGCGCAGAAATAGAAATAGAAACAAAAGTGTACATGTGGTGAGTGAGTGTTTTACATATAAGTTTATACAATTTTGAGGTTGAACCACAAAGAAGTCGAGTTCTCGTGAGGTACATGCATGTAAGTGACGTACATGGTGGCTAGGGAGGCATCCCTTGGTTAAACATAAAATTTGAGCATTAGAGTGTAGCAGACCAGGAGGTCATACTGTAGCAGCAGACCAGGAGGTCTTATAACAAGACCAGGAGGTCCAGTTACAGCAGACTAGGAAGTCCGCTATAGAGACGAGTAGCACAACACCAGGAAGGGTTGGTGCGGAACCCATATAGGCCATAAAGCTCTGGCTGAAGGAATTCGCAGCCGAAATTTTCGATTCCGTTGGTCGCTCCGTACATAGGATTAGTTGCTTATGTACTGAACGAGTGTACCGCACGTAATTGTGTGCATTAGTTAGTCTGACCAGTACCATTTGTGTACAAACTGGTCATAAACACTATTTGTACATTCTAACGTGATTTGTGTAAATTTATTTTATTTTAAGGGAAGTTCGCTGGTCACTCAGGAACTATCCAGCAACCAATAGTTACTGGAAAGAGTAAGTGTTCTGCGGATAACCCTCGCATGTTCCAGTAAATAGAGGTTCAGGTCGCAGGGGCCCTGGGTCGAGTACGCCAGCACTAGAGCAGTGTGTAGGTCGTATTGGTCGGCGTGGGCGAGTGAGTGGGGTACTCGGTAAACCGCCACCGTCAGCCTATCTTGAACATTTTGGTTATTGTAAGGGTTCGCTGAAGACCCTGATTGAAGGTCAGAGGTAGTGAAAGCAACACCTGCAGGTATGGGGGCCAATTGTTCAGGTAGGGGGCGATCAACCTCGGTTCGGGTTGATTCAGTGAACCGACCAGTCGGGTCGGCAAGGTACGTAATGTGTGAAAAATACGGTTCACACACAGAAGTTTTATGTGATGAATGGGAGAGAATGACTGTACATGACGGGGAGAAATTCCCAAGAGTAGGCAGCTTTAGCCCAGAAGTGTTACAAAATCTAAGGAGGAGGATATGTCTCATTAAATCAGCAAAGAGACGAATCAAACATTATGATTATTTGCAGTTATGGCAACAAGAGGGTGAAATACAGAGAGGATTGGCTCAGGCGGCGGGATCTAACCCTATCAGGAAACTGATAGCCACGGCCCCACCGCCACCATACATATCAGGAGAGAAATTGGTTGCGGAGAATGACGCACTAGGGTGTAACAAACAAACACTTAGCAACTGTGTAAATGTTAATAAGTTAACCAATGCAAGTATTAACCCGTGCAAGTTGTACCCTGTTTTGAACTTTCCCCAGGAGTGTGATCAAGAGGACGAATCGGCAACAATATCAGCGCTCTCTCTAGCAGCCACCATATCAGAAACAACAGTAGGCACGGGCCAACCCGTAAGATTAGTAACAAAGGCCCCTAGTGGAGGGACAGGTGAGGTCGTATCAACGGGTAAGTACGGCACCATACACTATGCTGAAACTATTTCACCACAGGCTGTAGAATCTACACAAAATGATGTTGCTAGACTTAATCCTGTTAGGGTAATAGCAGTGCCAAATAGGAAAACGGACACTTCAGGAGTCACTCCTGTTAGGAACATTGCCATGTACAGCCCGTTTTCCCGAATGGAATTAAGAACCATAGTGTCTGAATTCCCTGATCCTAGGAAAGATTTAGTTGCTAGCCAAAAATACATCAGAGACCTAGGGAACACTTTAGAGCCAAATAACAAAGACTGGCAGATATTGCTGAGGGCATGCTTACCCTCTAATGTCGACGCAGCTCAATTTTTAGCTGACTGTGGATTAGATCAGGATGTACCTCTTACAGATGTGTACAACAAAGATAATGTAAAAAGAATAAGCTTACAGTTAAAAGAGTATTTCCCAGCTGTAGTTAAATGAAACAAGATATTCTCCATCAAACAAAAAGAGTCAGAAACAGCTGCAGAGTATTTTCACAGGGCATTATTAGAGATGGCAAAATACACAGGTATAGAGGACATTAAAACAAACATAAACCATTGAGAAGTAGCAGTATCTGTACTAATGGATGGTTTAAAAGAAGCATTAAAGACAAGGGTACAGACCACGCAACCATGTTGGCGAGGTCTGTCGGTGGCTACTTTGAGAGAGGCTGCTATTGATCACGACCGGAATATCACCAGACACAGGGAACAACAAGGTGATAAATTAATGGCCGTAAGTATACAGGCCCTGACCACAAGGCAGCCTTTGTTTAAATCACCAAACCCTGTGGGTAAGTCAAATGTGGTAACTTGTTATTCTTGTCATAGACAGGGACACATGGCACGAGACTGTAGAGTGAAAAATTCACAAAACTCATACCAACCCCCTAGACAACGACACGACACACGACATTGGGATCAGGGTCCGCAGAAACGGAGTTATGAGCCACATGCAGGGGAAACAAAAAGATACCCCCCGAACAGAGACTGGCACGCCTCTGGTAGTTCCCAGTTAACTCCTTCACAAATAGTTGCTGCCAGCGGGATTCAGGGAGGTCACCATACCCAATAGGGGTGTGGCCATACCTGTAATCTGCAGCCAGTAAAATTGATTGCAAGTCTTGGAAGTGAACCCGAAATTGCAATTAATGTAGCTGGTAAATCATTAAACTTTCTTGTAGATACGGGGGCGGCCAAATCAGTGATAAATTCGACAGTGGGCATGAGAACCACTGGTAAGACAATTCCAGCCATGGGAGTAACGGGAGTAGTCCAGCACTACCCTGTTAGCAAACCAGCCGAGATTACAATAGGGCCTTTACATACCAAGCATTCCTTTTTGCTGGCTGCATCGGCACCGACTAATCTCCTGGGAAGAGACTTATTGTGTAAAATGGGGTGCGTCATTTATTGTACTCCTGAAGGTGTATTTTTGGACATACCTGAGAATCACGCTCAGGAAGTGCGAGACATGTTAGACTCCCCATCAAAATTAATGTCACATACCATTATGACAAATAGGACTCCATCCCAAGTAGAAGAAATGACATCTCAGATACCAGAGTCACTTTGGACTAAAGATGGACAGGACACTGGATTAATGGCAAACGTAGCTCCAGTAGTAGTGCAAGTAAAAGATGGTAGGATAGCTCCAAAAATCCCACAGTACCCTCTGAAGCCAGAGGTGGAGTTAGGAGTTTACCCAGTAATAGAGCGCTTGCTACAACAGGGCATTCTGGTAAGAACGTCCAGCACTGCCAATAGTCCCATCTTCCCTGTTAAAAAGAGTGGGGGGAGGGGTTACCGGCTAGTGCAGGATCTAAGGGGGATTAACAAAATAGTTGAGAGTCAGTTCCCCGTAGTGCCAAATCCAGCTGTCATCCTTATGCAAATCCCTCCCACTGCGAAATGTTTCACTGTTATTGACCTCTGCTCCGCTTTCTTTTCGGTACCTCTGTACCCTGACAGCCAATATTTGTTCGCATTTACATATAGAGGAGTCCAATACACATGGACTCGATTACCACAAGGTTTCATAGATAGTCCAAGTATATTTTCCCAGGCTTTGCATGATTGTTTACAGTCTTTCCAACCAGAGAGTGGATCAGTATTGATACAGTATGTGGATGATTTACTGCTGTGTTCAGATTCATTGGAAGCATCCCTGAAGGATACGAAACAGCTCCTGTTTCATCTTTCAGACACAGGACACAAGGTTTCCAAAGACAAGTTGCAATTATGCCAAACTAAAGTAAAATATTTGGGACACTGTCTAACACAAGGACTGAGACACCTGACCGCTGATAGAATTCAAGCAATTAGAGACATGACTCTGCCACAAACCCAGCAACAGATCAGAACGTTTTTAGGAATGTGTGGGTATTGCCGTAACTGGATCTCAGGGTTTTCCATTCTAGCGTTACCTTTGCAGGAGATGTACTCCTCAAACAAACCGGATCGGATTTTGCATACAGACGAGTCCGAAATGGCATTTGAGAGACTTAAACAGTGCCTAACGCAGGCGCCAGCATTAGGGATGCCAGACTATGGGAAACCCTTTGAGCTGTACGGAACAGAAAGTGCTGGTTGCGCGGCAGGCGTCCTAACCCAAAAGCACGGTGATGCCAGCAGGCCAGTAGCATACTACAGCGCTCAGCTAGACACGGTAGCGCGATCCCTCCCCACATGCTTGCGAAGCGTTGCTGCGATAGCATTGCTAGTAACGAAAAGCGAAGATGTAGTGCTAGGTCACAACCTCACAATCCATACACCACATGCAGTGTCAGCCTTGCTAAATTAGGCTCAAACTAGACACGTCTCATCAGCGCGGTTTACAAGATGGGAATTGGCATTAATGGCCCCCGTAAACATCACCATAAGGAGATGCAGTGCATTAAATCCTGCAACATATCTCCCGGGTGTGCCTGGACAGGCACAAAGGGTGGAGGATGAGAGTGGTGGGGAAGGAGGATTTAATACAAAGGAGGACACACATGATTGTATGGAATATTTGACCCAAAATTTCACCGCAAGGCCTGACATCAGTGACAACCCACTGGAAGATGTAGATCTGACTTTCTACACGGACGGTAGTTGTCACAGACAGTCAGACTCGGGAGACTTGTGTACTGGATACGCAGTCATAGATGACCAAGGCACCATAGAAGCGGAACCGCTAGGCCCACCTCACTCAGCCCAGGTTGCTGAACTGGTCGCCCTAACCAGAGCATGTGAATTGGCTAAGGGCAAATCAGCCAATATCTACACCGACTCTAGATACGCATTCGGGGTAGTCCATGATTTCGGAGCCCTATGGCGCCTCAGAAATTTCATGACGGCAGCTGGTACACCGGTAGCGCATGCAGCTCACATCAAAAGGCTTCTAACAGCAATACAGGAACCCGACAGAGTGGCTGTTATCAAGTGTAAAGCACACACATATAGCCAGGACCCAGTATCACTTGGTAACAGCCGAGCAGACGATGCTGCTAAGTTAGCAGCTGGTACCCCCAGACAGACAGACACCACACAACTGATGGTATTTAATACCATCAACACACAGAAGCTGTGTGAAATGCAAAATTTGTGTTCCACACAGGAAAAGGCAGTCTGGAAGGCAAAGGGATATGGCCAGGAGTCCTCAGGACTCTGGACGGATGGACAAGGTAAACCAGTGGCCCCCAGAGCATATCTTCCATGTTTAGCTGAAGCAGCTCACGGGCTGACTCATCTGGGCAAGGAGGGAATGTGCAAGTTGGTAAGAGCATATTGGTGCGCCCCAGGATTTTCATCTCATGCAAGTAAGAGAGCAATGTCATGCCTTACCTGTTTGAGGAAGAATATCAGAAAGGCAATACCAACAGAACCATCTCATATCCCACCTACAGGCGGTCCTTTTCAGGTAATACAGATTGACTTTATTCAATTACCTCCTTGTCGAAATTTGAAATAAGTACTTGTTTGTATAGATGTATTCTCAAATTGGGTCAAAGCATTTCCTGCGGCCACAAATACCGCTATGTTTACTGCTAAGAAAATTGTGCAGGAATTTGTATGTAGATATAATATCCCTAGAATAATTGAAAGTGATAGGGGTACCCATTTTACAGGTGATGTCTTTCAAGGAATGTGTAAGTTGATGGGAACTGATAGCAAGCTGCACACTCCATACCGTCCACAGGCGAGTGCGAAGGTGGAAAGAGTGAACAGCACTATTAAAAATAAACTGAGCAAAGTTATGGCAGAGACTGGATTGACATGGCCAGAAGCTTTACCCATTGTACTATACAGCATCAGAACCACTCCCAGGTCCCCTCTTAATCTGTCTCCCTTTGAAATCTTGTTTGGTCGACAACCGCATGTTATGATTAACCCTCAGGATGATTTGAAGTGTAACAATGAAGTGACTGTAAAATACTTGATTAACATGAGTAAACAGCTAAGGAATCAAAATGATAATTTGAAGTTGGTGATTCCTGATTTACCAGATAGTAATTGTCATGACATTGAACCTGGGGATTATGTAATGATACGGAATTTTCTACGCTCAGGTTGCCTTATTGACAGATGGGAAGGACCATACCAAGTCTTATTGACTAGCACTACAGCATTGAAGGTTGCCGAGAGAGAGACTTGGGTTCATTCGTCCCATTGTAAGAAGGTTGCTGATCCAGAGAGGTCCCGTGATAAGGAACAGACGGTAGAGGAAGTTGTATCACTGGAGTGTCTGTTCCAGGAGGACTGAGGCGGCACCTGAGCATTGAAAATCACAAGACCAAAAGCAGTTGTCGATTCCCTGTTCCCTTTTATTGTTTTTCTCCAACTTCCCATCCCATCTCCCTCAATTATTTCTTTCCCCCTTCTCATTCTTCTCCGTTTCCTCCTATAAGATGGACTTGCCCCAAGAGACTGTGATCCGGATTTTCCTGTTGACCATGATGTTGACCAGAGCAGTCTGTTCCGGCGAGAATACCATGGAGGTCGAGAGAGGTTCTGGAATGGGTTCTGATGACAAAGATGGAGGCGTAGTTTTCCAAGAACAACTTAACCAACAAGTAAAGGCGAGTATCAGAAAACGATCCGATAGCATTGACAATAGAAGGAATTGTGAAGGATTGTTAGCTGAAGAAAACTGTATCTGTAGGCTCTGTGACAATGTAGTTGAGGATGGGTGCATCAAGAAATGCCAATCCAGTTTTAATATCCACATGGACCGGCATCCCTTGAGTGACTATCACTCCTTAGTGGGTAGTGTGTTGAATCAAACAGATTGTTGGGTATGCTCTCAAGTACCTCAAGGTCATAGCAAATCAGGACTAGTACCATTTCCTTTAACGGTAGGGGAGGTACTTGAGCTAAAGGGTGGGAGACCGGTGGACAGGAGGTTTAATATCTCCAGTCCTCCTAGTTTGAAACTCCACCAATATCATGTGGATAGATCCCTAATATGTTTTAACATTACCAATCCCCGAAAGCCGGGAAATTGGGAAGTGTCATGGAGTAACCAAACCATGACCTTTTCATATAGAGCAGATAGAATGCCGACAGATACAGAGCTTATACGCCACATAGCCAGTAGAGAAAAATCTTTCCGATATAGGTATACCCTAGGAAGTAGGATTACGAGAGTTGGAGAGGTATCACCAGGATACTGTGCACATATCGTACAAACTGATACGTGTACTAGACAGATGGGAGAATTAGGGTTAGGAGATTTCACATGGAAGATGTGTAATATGGTTATGTCCTACTCCGTCCCATATGTCCTCCCCGATGATGCATATTTCATATGCGGGAGGAAGGCGTATAAGTGGCTTGCCCCAAACTCTGAAGGATTGTGTTATATTGGAAAAGTACTGCCTGAAGTAATGACTGTATCACATGCCAAAATGAAAGATATACACCGTGGTGCCCAAGCTCCTTATACTCACACCCACTACGAGCACGTAGTTAAAAGGCAACTGACAGAAAGGACAGAGCATCCGGCCTCTGATCTGATCCATGAATCCACCGGGATTCAGGTTCTGCTTGCGTTAGATTTCACTCGCACCGCTCGAGGAGTGATGAACTCTAGATACATCTCTGCGCTTGCCAATTTGTTAGACAATATCACGGAAATGTATGATGACACGTTTAGGTATACTGGAAGAGAACTTCAAGCTTACAAAACAGAACTGGTTCAGCATAGAATGGTTCTTAATTATCTCACAGCAGTGACAGGTGGATATTGTGTCACACTGGCAACGCAGTACGGCGTGAAATGTTGCACATATATAACGAATAGTACCGAGGATCCGGTCGAGGTCATAGACCAAAAGATGGACGATATTCTCCAATTAAAGTGGGAATTTCGCAGGAGACACAATCTCACTCTTGCTGCTGTGGGTAATGAGCTGACTGGTTGGGTGTCATGGTTGAACCCGCGAAATTGGTTCTCTGGTTTAGGAGAATGGGCTCAAGGAGTCATAATGGATGTAGGGAAGTTTCTTCTATGTATCTTAGGTGTTGTCATATCAATTGGCTTGATATTTAGATGCGGTCAGGCTTTAATGAAGTGCAAACGTAGTACCAGGGTAATGAGTCTGAGGAGTGAGGAAGTTGTAATTCCAATGGATTTGATTTATGACCCAACGGTAGAGACAATGATGTGATGAAAATGCGATTATACGGTCCGTTTCTTTCACCTGTTTTTCCGTTTTCTCCAAGGTAAAAAGACCCACTTGGACGAGGAATTTGACGAGCCTGTATACAGACAACTGATGGATTAAAGAAGAAGTTTTGACAACCTTATACACAGATATTTGATGAACTATGCCATAGACCCCCAGTTTCCCTAGAAATTTTAAATTTACGCTAGCCCAACACTTTTGTAAGTCTATGGACATTGACAAAGCTTTTGCTCGCACCCTTTTTGGGCAAAAGCACAAAGAAGACTGCATTCAACAGACACCGAACATGACTTCAACCGACAAATGTTCATTAACCTGACATAGAATACCACTGCATTTACCATAAGTGTTCTTTATCTTCATTTCTACAACCCTCAGGTTATGACACACATAGTCGATAGGGAATACAGGCACAGATATCAGCAATCACATACCTCCCCCATTCATGTATCATCAACTAAAATGTGCTCCCCCATTTTGTTACAACCACAGCCGAAAAGAGCTCGGTAGAGTTTGACAGCCCATCCACAGACCCTTAATACGGGATAAGAAGGAATTCAAATGTATACTTCGCAATACCTCGAAGCTTGATTTACAACACGTACGGCACGATGATACATGACCCCCCAAACATGGATTCATACACACATGCTTCTGCTATCACACTAGGTCATACCCTTTTCACACCTTCCTCTCTCCTCCCCTTCCCAACCATGGAAATGTATTTACACTTGACATATATTTTTCTCTTTTTGAAATGTTTTAGAAGGTGGCAGTTATTGTTGACTGCCAAAGGGTGGACTGTCAAAGTCAGAAAAATATCACTATGCACACTGCCATATTTGCACCTCATACATGTCGGCTCTGCGCATGCGTACACTCTCCCGTGCGTGCGCATACCCGCTGTTACGTGCACCCGCAGGTGCACGGTATGCGTATTTACGGTAGAGTTTATGTGTTCGTAGCGTGCGACTCAATCGTTACATATTTTCACTATATAATGTATTTTGTAGATCATGGTCCCTTTGATAGAATCTGAAAGTTTAGTTAATGTAGCATGTTCCTGGACAAAGAGATCCCTCTTTGTTTGATACGAAGGGTCAGACAGGGGTCATACAGTGGTGTTTAGTATCCATCGGAAGAGTATTTAATTAGCAATATTCCGGTGTTGGTTTGAAGCGGATTAATCGCTCGTGCGAATAGTTATGGACATAAGAAGTTTATGTCCATTTACTATTATTTGCACTTACTTAGCCATGCGGCGGGAAACCTAGTTTCCCACCCACCTGAGCAGTTGGAAGTAGACACAGCCCACCTGTATGAATCAACCTATGACCTTTTGTTATAATGCGAAGACGAATTCCTGTGTCCAATGAACAATGAGATTGTAGGGACCATTGAATTGTATTGTGTGTGGGGCATAAATAGACAAGCCGATCATATCCAGCTCACTCTCTTCAACGGTTCTCATTGCTGATAATCGGGAGCTGGATATCGAGGCGCATGCGATCGTTCCCCTTGTGCGTAAGTTTTCTCCGCAATCATATTGTCTTTATTGTTATTGTGAGCCATTTCTCTCTCTCTCTCTCTTCTCCTCTTTCTCTCTTATTTTCCCTTAAACGTAATTGTATTGTATTTCCTGTGTAGTTATCTGGTTAGTTAGTCTATGTTATATTGTAGTGTATGACTTGTACTGTATTATTCTTTTTGCAAGTATAACATTCATATAAGGCGTTAGACCCTAAGCCCGGTAGTTGTGTATTTCTTATAGTGTTAAGTATTCTCAGAGCGTCGGTGACGCTCAAACAGCTTTTAAGTTAATAAGGTTACACTGTGTTGCATCTACACCCTATCTCTACACTAAGGTTTTACTGCATATTACATTGTTTATGGTTTAGATATAAAGGTTTAACATTGTGAGCGTCTGCGCCGCTGGTGATCTCCTCGTGGTCCCGAGCGTCCGCTACGCTATAGCGAATCATTACGTTAGTCGGCAGCCAATAGCGTGCCTGCCTGTGATCTCTTGGCCGTGAGCGAACGTGACGCTTGAGCGTCTCGACTACGGCTAAGCGATTGTTACGCAACGTGCGTACCCTTACGGTACTCCATACGTAGATAGCGTACAGTGTTCTTAGACCTCTTAAAGGGTTTTAAATAAGATAAATATTTAGCTTTATCAGCGGGGTTTGAGAGTCAATGGAAAGTATTTATTATGTACAGGGTTGAGGTAGAGAACCGAGGCTGAAGCACAATGGTTAAAGACGTGGCTGGAGGTGAAGAACTGTGGACTGTGATTTGAGAGATGAGACTGTAGATGATGAACTGTGGAACTGTTGATGGTAGTTGAAAACGTGGCTGGAGACAAGGACTGTGGACTGTGGTTTGGAAAACGAGGCTTGAAGATAATAATCTGCAGGCTGTGGTCAGTGGTACAAAGGCGTGGCTGGTGAAGGAGATCTGTGGAGTGTGGCTTGAAAGACGAGGCAGAAGACCCGGGGCCGACTGTGCCCAAAGAGTCTTACTGGACCGGGTTTTCCAGGAGCGCTTCCACAGGCAGTAGCAGGCAAGAAACGGCAGGGCTGCAGCAGCAAGAGAGAACCGACCAAGCAGGATCAGGAGGAACCAAAATACAGCAGGAATCCTGGGAGCACAGGCTAGAGCACCTACAACAGGGTTGTAACTTGAAGCACTGGTGTCCCTGTCCTAAACCAGCCCCCTTTAATAGGGAGAGCTTCCCCTGGATTTGCTGGAAGAAACAAGAAACAGGAACTATACTTAAAACTTGGTCTCCAACATAGCGGCGTCCAGTAATGCAGACCTTTTTGCAAAGCCACATTGCTCACTGCCCCTGGTCTCCAAGCAACGGTTCAGCAAGTGCGATCCACTGTAGTGGCGTCCCGCCACCACGAGCGGGCCCCCTCACCGCCGCTACTGCTGCCTATGATCCAGCGCAGCAGCCCACCTCCGCCGCTGCCCGCACAACGCCAAGGAAGCCAGCCCCGCGGCCTCAGTGTACCGGTATGACTCCGGACGCTGACAGTACCCCCCCCCCCCCCCCTTTGCGGGTGGACTCCGGTCACCTATGTGTTTTCGTTGGAAACTTGGCATGAAATGTCCGAAGAAGTCTTGGAGCATGGACATCCTCTGCATCTACCCAAGATCTCTCCTCTGCCCATACCCCTTCCAATCAACAAGGTACTGGATGCGACCATAACGTCTGCGAGAATAGAGGATCTTGTGAATCTCAAATTCATCTCCATGTGCTGATTGGATCTTGAGTGATTTAGGCAGAGCGGCTCTGAACCGATTAAGTACCAGTGGTTTTAAGAGAGAAATATGAAATGCATTAGGAATTCTTAACTGCAGAGGTAATTTCACTTTGTAAGCCACAGGATTCAACACTCTTTCGATTGGGTAAGGCCCAATAAATCTGGGAGCAAACTTTTTTGTAGGAACCTTTAATCTTAGGTTACGTGTGGAAACCCAAACCCGATCTCCTACCTTAAGGCTTGGTACAGCTTTTTGTTTCAGATCTGCATAGGTCTTATATCTCTTGGATGTCTTGAGCAAAGTCTTGTGAACTTGTTTCCAGGCTTCAGTAAATTGACGAAGTGTTGACTCTGCGGCCGGAACCTTGAGCATAGGCAGAAGTTGGAAGTCAGGAACTCTTGGATGGTAACCATAATTAATGAAGAATGGAGAAGATTTTTTGGCAGAGTGATAAAGATTGTTATGGGCAAATTCTGCGAACGGGAGGAAGTCCAGCCAGTCGTCCTGTGAGGACATGAATAAACGCAGAAAAGTCTCCAGATCCTGGTTCACTCTCTCTGTTTGACCATCCGTTTGAGGATGATATCCTAAGAAGTTTAATTTCATGACAAGAGCAGAACATAGGGATCTCCAAAACCTGGCCACAAATTGAGGACCTCTATCAGACACGATTTCCTGGGGTAGACCATGGAGTCAAAAGATCTCTGCTATAAACAATTTTGCCAACTGGGATGCAGATGGAAGATTAGCCAAAGGAACAAAGTGTGCCATTTTAGAGAATCGGTCAACTATGACCCATACGGTGTTCCGCCCACCAGACATAGGTAAATCTGTAATAAAGTCCATAGAAATATGCGTCCTTGGTCTTAGTGGTACCGGCAAAGGATGGAGTAACCCAGCTGGTGGACCTTTGGGACTTTTATGCTGGGCACATTTTGGACAGGCAGCTACAAATTCCTGAACATCAGTCCTGAGATGAGGCCACCAGTAGGAGCGCTGAATGAATTTAAGTGTTTTATGAACACCCGCATGGCCCATGAAGGAGGAGGAGTGAGCCCATATAAGAAGCTTTTTGCGAAGATCTGGTGCAACAAAGATCTTTCCTGGAGGAGGAAGTGGAGAGGTATTAGTTGCAGAAAAAGAGGTGGATTCCAGGATAAATTGCTCTTTTGAATGGTCAGAGGGTTCTTCTGAACTTAGGGAGCGAGATAATGCATCTGCCTTTTTGTTGAAGGAACCTGGTCGGTAACTGAGTTTAAAATTAAAACGGGTAAAGAAGAGTGCCCATCTTGCTTGGCGTGGGTTCAGACATCGGGCTGACTGTAGATACAGGAGGTTCTTGTGATCCGTGGTCGCCGAAATTGGATGCTGAGCTCCCTCCAACAAATACCTCCACTCCTCAAAGGCCAACTTAATTGCCAGTAGTTCCTGTTTCCCAATAGCGTAATTCTGTTCAGCGGGGGAGAATCTTCGCGAGAAGAATGCACAAGGATGGACCTTCTTGTCCTCGAAAAGCTGGGATAATACTGCTCCTACTCCTACAGTAGAGGCATCAACCTACACCAAGAACCGACAGCTGAGATCGGGTTGTCGAAGAACTGGAGCAGTCGTGAAGGCCTCCTTTAAAGATGAAAAAGCTTCCAAAGCCTCCGGAGACCACTTGGCAGGATCAGCTCCCTTCCTAGTTAATGCGGTTATAGGAGCTATGACAGAAGAATAATTTTGAATGAATCTTCGGTAGAAGTTAGCAAACCCCAGGAAATGTTGAATTCCTTTAAGGGTAGCTGGAAGTGCCCAATCCTGAATCGCCTGGACTTTAGCGGGGTCCATCTGTAACCTCTGCCCTGAAAGAATGTAACCGAGGAATGAAATCGTGGGTACTTCAAAGGTGCACTTCTCTAACTTACAGAATAACTGATTCCTTCGTAAACGAGTTAACACTTCTTTGACTTGTTCCCGGTGGGTCTTCAGATCCCTAGAAAAAATGAGGATGTCATCCAGATACACTACCAAGCAGTCATAGAGGAGATCTCTGAAGATTTCGTTAACGAACTCTTGAAAGACGGCTGGGGCGTTACATAGGCCAAAAGGCATTACCAGGTATTCGTAATGGCCGTCGCGGGTATTAAATGCTGTCCTCCATTCGTCTCCTGGGCTCCTTTAACACGGTCAAACAGTTCTGGAATCAGAGGTAACGGATATCTGTTCTTAATTGGTATGTCATTGAGACCTCTATAGTCAATACAGGGCCGCAACCCCCATCCTTCTTTTTGACAAAGAAAAACCCTGCTCCGGCCGGAGATGTAGAAGACCTGATGAACCCTTTCTCCAAGTTCTCCCGTATATACTCCGACATGGCCTGTGTCTCGGGAAGTGAGAGAGGGTAAATTCCACCTTGGGAGGAGTCTTACCGGGTACTAGCTTGATGGGACAATCCCAAGTACGGTGTGGGGGCAAGGTGTCCGCCCCATGCTTACTGAAAACATCTTGAAAAGATTGGTACTCCACAGGAAGGCTGGAAGGGTTGGAAGAACAGAGAGGTCTAACTGAAGGTAAACAGTTCTGAAAGCATTCTTGTCCCCAAGAGAGAACATCCATAGTTTGCCAATCTATGTGGGGATTGTGTATGATTAACCATGGAAACCCTAGGATTAGTTCATGCGAGGCTTTAGGAATTACAAGGAAAGAGATTTCTTCTGAATGGAGAACTCCGACCTTCATCTTGAGAGGAATAGAACGAAAGGATATAATACCCTCTGGGATATAACTTCCATCCACTGCGGTAACAGAAATGGTACGATCCAAAGGAACCGTTTGTATTCCAGATCGTTTGACCAGAGCTGACATAATGAAGCTTTCGGCGGCTCCGGAGTCGAGTAGTGCAGGGATGAGAAGAGAAGAAGAAGGGAGCTCCAATTGGGTTAACAGGACAGACTCTTTCTTGGTATGTAATTCTGAGAGTTCTCCTAGCTTGACCTCTCCAGCACAAACTAGGAGCGGGCGTTTCCCGGACGTAGACTGCAAGTTTTAACAAAGTGATCAGATGCACCACAATACAGGCAGAGGTTACCTTGTCGCCGTCTCTGACGTTCTTCATTGGAGAGGTGGGAGCGATTAATCTGCATGGGTTCCTCCACAGTTAGTGATGATGGTGTTGGTGGAAGAACAACTCTAGGCTTAGGGCGATCTGACCGCAACCTTTCCATACAGCGTTCTCTGTACCTCAGATCTAACTTATTGCATAAAGAAATTAGTTTATTCAACTTATCAGGTACGTCCTGAGTTGCGAGGTCATCTTTGATCTTTTCGGAGAGACCGCTCCAGAAAGCTGCAATGAGAGCCTCCTCGTTCCAGTTCAGTTCTGAGGATAGGGTGCGAAACTGGATTACGTACTGACTGACCGTACGCGTGCCCTGACGCAGGTGCAGGATCTCCAATGAGGCGGCAGAAGTCCTGCCCGGTATATCGAAGATTCTTCTAAAGGTGGCCATGAATTCTGGATAGTTAGATAAGATGGGATCCATCCTCTTCCACAAAGGTGAAGCCCATTCCAACGCTTGCCCGGTAGGTAAAGAAATTATATGCGCTACTTTGGTTCGTGATGATGGGAAGTTGTCCGACTGTAGTTCGAACTGGATTTCGCACTGGTTAAGAAACCTGCGGCATTGTTTTGGATTCCCATCAAATTTACTGGTAGGTGGCAAATGCAACCGTGGAAGTGGTACTGGTACAGGAGGAAGCGGGACCGGAGGTGCCAATGTGGGAGCAGCTGTAGATACTTGAGGGGCCGTCATGGCAACACAGAGAGAATCGAGACGTTCGGACATACTCTGCATGAACTGCACGATTTGAGATTGTGTGGCCTTCTGCTTACTTAAGCGAGAGTGGGATGGCCTGCCTCGCCGGATCAGGTCTCACACGATCTCCTTGTCTCCGGAGGTCCATCTGTCACTGAGCTGGTGGCTTCAGGAATAACGTTTGAGCAGGGGTCGTCCCTTCTGGATCTCCAACTGGGTCCTTCTGACGACGGGTGCCAGTCTGAGAGGTTGGGGCAACACTCCCTTCAGGGTCGGTGGACCAAGGAGGAGTCTCTCCTCCCAATAAACATTCTGGAATTGCGGGCGGTGTTGATCTCATTGAACTTGGACCAACATTTAATACAGAACAGACCTGTTCAAGTACAGTCGGACAATGCCACCATGGTGGCATACATCAATCATCAAGGCGGCACTCTGAGCCGCATTGCAATGAGGGAAGTATCACAGATCCTTCAGTGGGCGGAACACCATATGCCAGCCATATCGGCAGTATTCATTACGGGGGTCCTAAATTGGGAAGCGGACTTTCTCAGTCATCATGACGTACACGCCAGAGAGTGGAGCCTCAATCCCGAAGTGTTTCAACTCCTCATGGACAGGTGGGGCCTTCCAGATGTGGACATGATGACATCTCGACACAATCACAAGGTTCCGGTCTTCGAAGCAAGGACAAGGGATCCTCAAGCAGCATTCATGTATGCACTGGCAATTCCATGGAACTTTCAGCTGCCATACGTGTTCCCTCCGGTGTCACTCCTGCCCAGAATAATACGGAAGTTCAAGCAAGAAGGAGGACTCCTACTTCTGATCGCTCCTGCGTGGCCTTGACGGCATTGGTTCTCAGACCTTCAGGGTCTCTCAATAGAGCATCCCCTTCTACTTCCACAACAACCAGACCTCCTCGTTCAGGGCCTGTGTCTACCAGGATTTGGCCCGACTGGCTTTAACGGCGTGGCTCTTGAAGCTTCTGTCTTGAGGGCCAAAGGATTTTCTGAGGCGGTCATTCAAACCATGTTGAAGGCCCGGAAACCGGCTTCTGCTCAGATTTACCATAGGGTCTGGATTTCTTACTTTGCTTGGTGCGCATCTAACAATCATGACGCTTACATGTTTAGTACGGCCGTATCTATGTAAAGAGGACAGCTCCCATCAGGAAGTCTGATTCTCTCTTTGTACTGTTTGGTTTTCACAAACGTGGCTGCCCTGCTCACAAGCAGACCCTGGCCAGATGGATTAGAATGGTGATTGCACGTTTATGTACAGGCTGGCCTTCCAGCTCCTGCTACCATTAAGGCCCATTCTACTTAGTCTGTTGGACCTTCTTGGGTGGCCCGCCGTGGTGCGACCCTTGAACAATTGTGCAAGGTGGCTACGTGGTCCTCAGTGAACACGTTCATAAGGTTCTATGCCTTTGATACTGCCGCTTCCCAGGATGCTTCCTTTGGATGCCGGGTTCTTGTGCCCGCAACAGTGCGTCCCTTCCCATAAGGAACTGCTTAAGGACATCCCCAATGTCATTCCCTGTGGAGCCTAGTGTACCCCGCAGCAGAAAATTAGATATACGGTAAGAACTTACCGTTGTTAAATCTTTCTGCGAGGTACACTGGGCTCCACAGGGCGCCCACCCTGACGCACTTAGCTTCTTTGGGTTGGTATGGCATTAGCCGGACACTTTCTCCCGTCGTGAGAGTGTGGTGTATGTGGCTAATAACAGTTGTCGTCTCTTTTGCCTGCTACTGCATTGGACTGGTTAACAAAAAACGGGGTTATACAGAAGGCGGCGCTATGCATTCTGGGAACAGTCAAACAGTCAAAGCTTTGAGCCTGTTGGTGCCTCGGATCAAGATCCTACTCTACACCCTCAATGTCATTCCCTGTGGAGCCCAGTGTACCTTGCAGAAAGAGATTTAACAACGGAAAGTTCTTACCATAAATCTCATTTTCAGAGTCTGAAGCAGGCCTGAAGGACACTCTTGCAGAGGCCATAAAGCAAGAATTCACCCAACCATGGAATAATTGACCAATGCTAGTGGGCAGAAGAACAGGACTGATGCTGGCCAAGCGCTACAGTACAATCGTGAACAGCTTATGTATGAATCCACTGAGGTTCAAGTTCCGCACCCACATTATACTGTAATTTCACCTGGACTGTCTCTACACAAGCAATCCTCTACCCAATATCCCCGGTCATATACACTAAGGTGGACCTTTGTTTGCTACAGTGGGGGGGGTGGGGGGGGGGGAGCAACTTGAATAGATATGCCCAGGCAATATTACAAGAGCATGTGTCACATGATAAGTACAAGACTTGGGCCAAGAATGGAAACTGTAATGGGAGGAGGAATACCACTCCATGTGAAGGAAGATATAATAAAGAGAGGTTGCGAGCGATTCCGAATTGGAGCACATGAAATATTCAGGATAAAAGTTACACAGATGGCCAGGGTACAGCCATGGAAGACCGTCATCCTACGCACCAGACAGCAATCTTCAGAATGTGCTTCATCAAACACTAGACTCAAGTATTCACACTGTCGTCATGTGCAGGAAATGCAAGGGCTTATGGTCTTCAAGCAATAAATTGTCCTGCACCCAAACAGTAATATTTGTTGCATAAAGTAGTACTGTGGGGTGTACTGTCATTTGCAGACTGAATATGCAGATATGTCCTCATACCAATTCGTATGAAATCCTGACAGTCGGGATCCCGGAGGTCAGGAGACTGACGCAAGAATCCTATCAGCCAGAATCCTGACAGGCTGAGCACAGGTCACAGCTTCTAAGGATTGTACATGGCACTGCCCGCACCCACTCAGCACTGGTCACAGCTTCTAAGGACTGTACATGGCACTGCCCGCACCCACTCAGCACTGGTCACAGCTTCTAAGGACTGTACATGGCACTACTAGCACCCACTCAGCACTGGTCACAGCTTCTAAGGACTGTACATGGCACTACTAGCACCCACTCAGCACTGGTCACAGCTTCTAAGGACTGTACATGGCACTACCCGCACTCACTCAGCACTGGTCACAGCGTCTAAGGACTGTACATGGCACTACTAGCACCCACTCAGCACTGGTCACAGCTTCTAAGGACTGTACATGGCACTACTAGCACCCACTCAGCACTGGTCACAGGTTCTAAGGACTATACATGGCACTACTAGCACCCACTCAGCACTGGTCACAGCTTCTAAGGACTGTTCATGGCACTACTAGCACCCACTCAGCACTGGTCACAGCTTCTAAGGACTGTACATGGCACTGCCCGCACCCACTCAGCACTGGTCACAGCTTCTAAGGACTGTATATAGCACTGCCCGCACCCACTCAGCATGGGTCACAGCTTATAAGGACTGTACATGGCACTACTAGCACCCACTCAGCACTGGTCACAGCTTCTAAGGACTGTACATGGAACTGCCCGCACCCACTCAGCACTGGTCACAACTTCTAAGGACTGTACATGGCACTACTAGCACCCACTCAGCACTGGTCACAGGTTCTAAGGACTGTACATGGCACTACTAGCACCCACTCAGCACTGGTCACAGGTTCTAAGGACTGTACATGGCACTACTAGCACCCACTCAGCACTGGTCACAGGTTCTAAGGACTGTACATGGCACTACTAGCACCCACTCAGCACTGGTCACAGGTTCTAAGGACTATACATGGCACTACTAGCACCCACTCAGCACTGGTCACAGCTTCTAAGGACTGTACATGGCACTACTAGCACCCACTCAGCACTGGTCACAGCTTCTAAGGACTGTACATGGAACTGCCCGCACCCACTCAGCACTGGTCACAGCTTCTAAGGACTGTACATGGCACTACTAGCACCCACTCAGCACTGGTCACAGCTTCTAAGGACTGTATATAGCACCCACTCAGCACTGGTCACAGCTTCTAAGGACTGTACATGGCACTGCCCGCACCCACTCAGCATGTGTCACAGCTTCTAAGGACTGTACATGGCACTGCCCGCACCCACTCAGCACTGGTCACAGCTTCTAAGGACTGTACATGGCACTGCCCGCACCCACTCAGCACTGGTCACAGCTTCTAAGGACTGTACATGGCACTACTAGCACCCACTCAGCACTGGTCACAGCTTCTGAGGACTGTACATGGCACTGCCCGCACCCACTCAGCACTGGTCACAGCTTCTAAGGACTGTACATGGCACTACTAGCACCCAGTCAGCACTGGTCACAGCATCTAAGGACTGTACATGGCACTACTAGCACCCACTCAGCACTGGTCACAGCTTCTAAGGACTGTACATGGCACTGCCCACACCCACTCAGCACTGGTCACAGCTTCTAAGGACTGTACATGGCACTACTAGCACCCACTCAGCACTGGTCACAGCATCTAAGGACTGTACATGGCACTACTAGCACCCACTCAGCACTGGTCACAGCTTCTAAGGACTGTACATGGCACTGCCCGCACCCACTCAGCACTGGTCACAGCATCTAAGGACTGTACATGGCATTACCAGCACCCACTCAGCACTGGTCACAGCATCTAAGGACTGTACATGGCATTACCAGCAGCCACTCAGCACTGGTCACAGCTTCTCAGGAATGTACATGTCACTGCCCGCACCCACTCAGCACTGGTCACAGCTTCTAAGGACTGTACATGGCACTGCCCGCACCCACTCAGCACTGGTCACAGCATCTAAGGACTGTACATGGCACTGCCCACACCCACTCAGCACGGGTCACAGCTTCTAAGGACTATACATGGCACTGCCCCCACCCACTCAGCACGGGTCACAGCTTCTCAGGGCGGTACGTGGCGCTGCGCGCACCCATTCAGTACTGGTCACAGCGTCTCGAGTCTGTACATGGCACTGCCCGCCTATTGTAATACATTACCAAGTTCTTTTTTGCTACACAAAGTTTTTTTTCCAGTTGTGGTTTATATTGTTATTCGAATATAATTTCTCTTACGTACTAGATGATACTGGGGTCCACATTAGTACCATGGGGGTATAGATGGGTCCAGTAGGAGCCTTGGGCACCTTAAGAAATCAATAGTGTGGGCTGTCTCCTCCCTCTATGCCCCTCCTACCAGACTCAGTTTAGAAAATGTGCCCGGAGGAGCCGGTCACGCATAGGGAAGCTTCGGAAGAGTTTTCTGCATTTATTTTTTCTGTTTGTTATTTTCAGAAAGTGCTATTTGGCACCAGACTGCCTGCTTCGTGGACTTAGGGAGGAGAACGGCCCAACTTCCTAAAGAGTTAATGGTCCTGTTCCCCACTGACAGGACACTAAGCTCCTGAGGGACCTATTCGCAAGCCCCACAATGGCGAGCGTACAGACCCGCAGCACGCCGCCACCCCTAACAGGGCAAGAAGTAAGAAGAGTTGTGAGTATAACGCTGGTGGATCACCAGTGCAAATGGCAGCACATGGGTAGGAGCGCAATGCTGAAAGGCTGCGGCTCCAGACTTCAGTGCACACAGCAGTGTGATCCGCTGTGAGGGGCGAGCTGACAGTCACCAGATACCCAAAACACTGGCAATGCAGCCTTACAGGGGTCTTAACCATCTTGTAAGAAAAAAGTACCTCAGGCCAGTAGAAAATGCGGGAAGACAGTGCGCCATTAAGGGGGCGGGGCCTTCACTATGAGCGGATCCAGCAGCTCACTAGCGCCATTTTCTCTTTGCAGCTAACACAGAAATCACTGGCAGGGAAGCGCTGCCCCTCCACATCAACTCCAGACTACCTCAGCGGTACCAGGGGGTTAAAGAGGGGGGAGGGGGGGAGCAGATTACATCCATACTAATAACCTATTAAGGGTATTTAGTCTGCACCTAGCTAAAGGGGCGCTGTGTGGCTGTTTTCCTCATTCCTCTGTGTCTCTCTAAAGGGCTCTGTGTGGAATTGTGCTTACTGCATATTCTCGTGTGTGTGTGTGTGGGGTAATACCGCACATTACAATGTCCAAGGAGTGTGTTTCCTGCACAGCAGAATGTTTTTCCTCCCCAGGGTGATCACTACAGTGTACTCAGGACAGTACACATTCTCAGGCTACTGGGTCCGAACCTCCGTGGTTGGACTCCATAAAGGGGATGATTACAAATATTTCTAATAAATTATTCCATACTGAGGAGACGCAGTATTTGAGTAGGTCTGTGGATGACCTGATGAATAAAGATTCAGCTCCCACACCTGTGCCTCTAACCCCTTCCATTTATCCACAAAAGCGTACACTGGCCCAGATATTGCAGGCTGACACTGATGACGATGCCTCAGATACAGGGGATGGTGAGGTGGATCTGTGTGTGTGTGTGTGGGGGGGGGGGGGGGGGGGGGGGGGGGGGTTATGTAGCTCTCGCTCAAGGGGTGCAGGCTCTGATAGAAGCCATTAAGGATATATTGCAGATTTCAGAAAAAGTAACCGTAGAAGAGGAAGAATCTTATTTTAATGTAAAAAGGATTGCTCACCTCATTTCCGTTCTCTGAAGATAGGAAGAAATGGGAAAATCCACCGATAGTGGACACCTCAGTATCTAGAGTGTCACGTAAAAATAAGATTTTACTTACCGGTAAATCTATTTCTCGTAGTCCGTAGTGGATGCTGGGGACTCCGTAAGGACCATGGGGAATAGACGGGCTGCGCAGGAGACAGGGTACTTTAAGAAAGAATTTGGATACTGGTGTGCTCTGGCTTCTCCCTCTATGTCCCTCCTCCAGACCTCAGTTAGAGAAACTGTGCCCGGAAGAGCTGACAGTACAAGGAAAGGATTTTGGAATCCAGGGAAAGACTCATACCAGCCACACCAATCACACCGTATAACTTGTGATAAACTTACCCCGTTAACAGTATGAACAACAACAGAGCATCAGATCAACCCTGATGCACTATAACATAACCCTTACGCAAGCAATAACTATACACAAGTATTGCAGAAGAAGTCCGCACTTGGAACGGGCGCCCAGCATCCACTACGGACTACGAGAAATAGATTTACCGGTAAGTAAAATCTTATTTTCTCTAACGTCCTAGTGGATGCTGGGGACTCCGTAAGGACCATGGGGATTATACCAAAGCTCCCAAACGGGTGGGAGAGTGCGGATGACTCTGCAGCACCGAATGAGCAAACACAAGGTCCTCCTCAGCCAGGGTATCAAACTTGTAGAACTTTGCAAAAGTGTTTGAACCTGACCAAGTAGCTGCTCGGCAAAGCTGTAATGCCGAGACCCCTTGGGTAGCCGCCCAAGAAGAGCCCACCTTCCTTGTGGAGTGGGCTTTGACTGATTTTGGCAGCGGCAATTCTGCCGCAGAATGAGCCTACTGAATCGTGTTACAGATCCAGCGAGTAATAGTCTGCTTTGAAGCAGGAGCACCCAGCTTGTTGGAAGCATACAGGATAAACAGCGAGTCAGTTTTCCTGACTCCAGCCGTTCTGGCTACATAAACCTTCAAAGCCCTGACCACATCTAGTAACTCGGAATCCTCCAAGTCACGAGTAGCCACAGGCACCACAATAGGTTGGTTCATATGAAAAGATGACACCACCTTAGGCAGAAATTGTGGACGGGTCCTCAATTCTGCTCTGTCCATATGGAAAACCAGATAGGGGCTTTAATGTGATAAAGCCGCTAATTCTGACACACGCCTAGCCGAAGCCAAGGCTACTAGCATGA
Source organism: Pseudophryne corroboree (assembly GCF_028390025.1). Taxonomy (NCBI): domain Eukaryota; kingdom Metazoa; phylum Chordata; class Amphibia; order Anura; family Myobatrachidae; genus Pseudophryne; species Pseudophryne corroboree. The sequence goes on along the minus strand of NC_086446.1, from coordinate 24,946,563 downwards.
CCACCTTCCACGTGAGATATTTTAACTCCACGGTTTCAAGTGGTTCAAACCAGTGTGACTTCAGGAAACTCAACACCACGTTCAGATCCCAAGGTGCCACTGGAGGCACAAAAGGGGGCTGAATATGCAGCACTCCCTTTACAAACGTCTGCACTTCAGGCAGAGAAGCCAGTTCTTTTTGAAAGAAAATAGACAGGGCCGAAATCTGGACCTTAATGGAACCCAATTTTAGGTCCAAAGTCACTCCCGCCTGTAGGAAGTGAAGGAAACGGCCCAGCTGGAATTCCTCCGTGAGGGCATTCCTGGCCTCACACCAAGCAACATATTTTCGCCATATACCGTGATAATGTTTAGCCGTCACGTCCTTCTTAGCCTTTATCAGGTAGGAATAACTTCATCCGGAATGCCTTTTTCTGCTAGGATACGGCGTTCAACCGCCATGCCGTCAAACGCAGCCGCGGTAAGTCTTGGAACAGACAGGGCCCCTATTGCAACAAGTCCTGTCTTAGAGGCAGAGGCCATGGGTCCTCGGTGAGCATTTCTTGCAGCTCTGGATACCAAGTCCTTCTTGGCCAATCCGGAACAATGAGTATTGTTCTCACTCCTCTTTTTCTTATGATTCTCAGCACCTTGGGTATGAGAGGAAGAGGAGGAAATACATAAACCGACTGGAACACCCACGGTGTCACTAGTGCATCTACAGCTATCGCCTGAGGGTCTCTTGACCTGGCGCAATACCTCTGTAGCTTTTTGTTGAGGCGGGATGCCATCATGTCCACCTGTGGCAGTTCCCACCGACTTGCAATCTGCGTGAAGACTTCTTGATGAAGTCCCCACTCTCCCGGGTGGAGGTCGTGCCTGCTGAGGAAGTCTGCTTCCCAGTTGTCCACTCCCAGAATGAACACTGCTGACAGTGCGCTTACGTGATTCTCCGCCCAGCGAAGAATTCTGGTGGCTTCCGCCATCGCCACCCTGCTCCTTGTGCCGCCTTGGCGGTTTACATGAGCCACTGCGGTGATGTTGTCTGACTGAATCAGAACTGATTGGTCGCGAAGCAGGGTCTCTGCTTGACGTAGGGCGTTGCATATGGCCCTTTGTTCCAGTATATTGATGTGAAGGCAAGTCTCCTGACTTGACCACAGACCTTGGAAATTTCTTCCCTGTGTGACTGCCCCCCACCCTCGGAGGCTTGCATCCGTGGTCACCAGGACCCAGTCTTGAATGCCAAATCTGCGGCCCTCGAGAAGGTGAGCACTCTGCAGCCACCACAGGTGTCCAACAGATCCCATTGAAAGGTCCTCGCATGGAACCTGCCGAAGGGAATGGCCTCGTATGATGCCACCATCATTCCTAGGACTCGCGTGCAGTGATGCACCGGCACCTGTTTTGGTTTTAATAGGTCTCTGACCAGTGTCATGAGCTCCTGAGCCTTCGCGATCGGGAGATAAACCCTCTTCTGGTCTGTGTCCAGAATCATGCCCAGGAAGGGCAGACGAGTCATAGGAATCAGCTGCGACTTCGGAATATTTAGAATCCAGCCGTGCTGTTGTAACACTTCCCGAGAGCGTGCTACACTGATCAGCAACTGCTCTCTGGACCTCGCCTTTATGAGGAGATCGTCCAAGTATGGGATAATTGTGACCCCCTGCTTTCGCAGGAGCACCATCATTTCCGCCAGTACCTTGGTAAATATTCTCGGTGCCGTGGAGAGACCAAACGGCAACGTCTGGAATTGGTAATGACAATTCTGTACCACAAATCTGAGGTACGCCTGATGAGGTGGATAAATGGGGACATGAAGGTATGCATCCTTTATGTCCAGAGACACCATAAAATCCCCCCCTTCCAGGCTTGCGATGACCGCTCTGAGCGATTCCATCTTGAACTTGAACCTTTTCAGGTATATGTTCAGGGATTTTAAATTCAATATGGGTCTGACCGAACTGTCCGGTTTCGGTACCACAAACATGGTCGAATAATAACCCTTTCCTTGTTGAAGGAGGGGAACCTTGACCACCACCTGCTGAAGATACAATTTGTGAATTGCAGCTAACACTATTTCCCTCTCTAAGGGGGAAGCTGGCAGGGCCGATTTGAGGTATCGGTAAGGGGGCATCTCCTCGAATTCCAGCTTGTATCCCTGAGACACAATCTCTATTGCCCAGGGATCCACCTGGGAGTGAACCCACTTGTGGCTGAAATTTCGGAGACGCGCCCCCACCGGGCCTAGCTCCGCCTGTGGAGCCCCAGCGCCATGCGGTGGATTTAGTGGAAGCCGGGGAGGACTTCTGTTCCTGGGAACTAGCTGTGTTGTGCAGCTTCTTTCCTCTGCCCCTGCCTCTGGCAAGAAAGGACGCACCTCTGACTTTCTTGCCTTTTTGTGAACGAAAGGACTGCATTTGGTAATACAGGGCTTTCTTAGGTTGTGAGGGAACATATGGCAAAAAATTTGACTTTCCAGCAGTAGCTGTGGAGACCATCCCCAAACACAAACAATTCCTCACCCTTGTAAGGTAAAAGCTCCATGTGCCGTTTTGAGTCGGCATCGCCTGTCCATTGCCAATTCCACAGGACCCTTCTGGCAGAAATCGACATTGCATTTATTCTAGAGCCCAGTAGGCTAATGTCTCTTTGAGCATCTCTCATATACAGGACAGCGTCTTTTATATGCCCCAGGGTCATTAATATAGTATCCTTGTCCATGGTATCCAGATCCTCAGATAAGGTATCCGACCATGCTGCTACAGCACTACACACCCAGGCCGACGCAATTGCCGGCCTTAGTAAGGTACCTGAATGTGTATAAATGGACTTCAGGGTACCCTCTTGCTTTCTATCCGCAGCATCTTTTAGGGTGGCCGTATCCTGTGACGGTAGGGCCACCTTCTTGGATAAGCGTGTTAGAGCTTTGTCCACCCTAGGGGAGGATTCCCAGCATAGCCTGTCCGTTGGCAGGAAAGGAAACGCCATAAGCATCCATTTGGAAATCTGCAGTTTTTTATCTGGAGATTCCCAAGCTTTTTCACATAACTCATTTAGCTCATGTGAAGGGGGAAAGGTCACCACCTGCCTTTTTTCCCCATACATATAAACCCTCTTGTCAGGGACTGGGGTTTCCTCTGTGATGTGCAACACATCCTTCATTGCTATAATCATATAACGTATAGCTTTAGCCAATTTAGGCTGTAACTTTGCATCATCATAGTCGACACTGGAGTCAGAATCCGTGTCGGTATCTGTGGAGTCACACAGTAACTTAATGTTAACCCAGTAGCTGCTGTATATAATGTTTTTGCGCCTAATTTATGTGCCCCCCCCCCCCTCTCTTTTTACCCTCTTCTACTGTGTATCTGCAGGGGAGAGCCCGGGGAGCTTCCTCTCAGCGGAGCTGTGGAGAGAAAATGGCGCTGGTGAGTGCTGAGGAAGAAGCCCAGCCCCCTCAGCGGCGGGCTTCTGTCCCGCGTTTCTGTGTAAAATTATGGCGGGGGCTCATGCATATATACAGTGCCCAACTGTATATATGCCCAACTTTTGCCAAGAGGTCCTAATTGCTGCCCAGGGCGCCCCCCCCCCCCCCCCCCCTGCGCCCTGCATCCTACAGTGACCGGAGTGTGTGGGTTTAATGTGGGAGCAATGGCGCACAGCTGCAGTGCTGTGCGCTACCTCAGTTTGAAGACTGGAGTCTTCTGCCGCCGATTTTGAAGTCTTCTTGCTTCTTTCACCCGGCTTCTGTCTTCCGGCTCTGCGAGGGGGACGGTGGCGCGGCTCTGGGATCGGACGACAAAGGGTGAGATCCTGTGTACGATCCCTCTGGAGCTAATGGTGTCCAGTAGCCTAAGAAGCAGGACCTATCTTCAGAGAGTAGGGCTGCTTCTCTCCCCTCAGTCCCACGATGCAGGGAGTCTGTTGCCAGCAGAGCTCCCTGAAAATAAAAAAACCTAACAAAATACTTTCTTATAGCAAGCTCAGGAGAGCTCACTAAGTAGCACCCAGCTCGTCCGGGCACAGATTCAAACTGAGGTCTGGAGGAGGGACATAGAGGGAGGAGCCAGAGCACACCAGAATCCAAATTCTTTCTCAAAGTGCCCTGTCTCCTGCGGAGCCCGTCTATTCCCCATGGTCCTTACGGAGTCCCCAGCATCCACTAGGACGTTAGAGAAATAATTTTACCAGTCCCAGGTGCAGCCTCCTTAAAGGATACGGCTGACCGCAAGATTGAGACCACTCTCAAATCTCTGTACACAGCTGCAGGGGTGGCCCAGAGACCCACTATAGCTTGTGCGTGGATCTCTAGGGCCATTGCAAAATGGTCAGGTAATCTAATTGATGGATTAGATTCCTTGTCCAGGGGGGAGATAATTTTACTCCCCCCTGGATATACAGGACTCTGCTAATTTTATGGTGGAGGCCATAAAGGAAATTGGCCTGCTCAACGCATGTGTTACGGCCATGGCAGTGTCAGCGCGCAGAGGCTTATGGCAACGCCAATGGACTGCGGAAGCAGATTCCAGGAGAAGCGTGGAGAGCCTGCCCTTCACAGGTGAGGCCTTGTTCGGAGATTAACTGGATACATGGATATCCAAGGCGACTGCGGGTAAGTCGACATATCTTCCTTCCACAGCTACCCCGGCTAGAAAATCATATTCTGCCCCTACGTTGCAGTCCTTTCGGACAGCAAAATATCAAACAAATCCAAAGGTTCCTCCACTGCCTTCAGAGGTGGTCGAGGAAAATCTAGAAAACCTGCATCTACAGGTTCTCAGGAACAGAGCCCAGGTTCTGCTTCCTCAAAGCCTTCAGCATGATGGTGGACCACACTGCCTGAAGAACAGGCAGGTGGGAGCACGTATAAAGGATTTGTCACATCTGGGCAACATCATGCCTAGATCCCTGGATCAAGGATCTTATTACCCAGGGATACAGACTGGAGTTTCAAGAACTCCAACCTCACAGATTCTTCAAATCAGGCTTACGAGCTTCTCCGGAAGCAAGTACAATCCTGCTAGAGGCAATTCAAGTTGGTACAGACCCAGGTCATTGTCGCAGTTCGACCTCAGCTACAGAACAAGGGTTATTATTCCAACCTGTTTGTGGTACCGAAGCCGAAGGGTTCGGTAAGAGCCATCCTAAACCTAACCCGTATTTACAGGTATTCAAATTCAAGATGGAGTCTCTGAGAGCGGTGATCTCAGGTCTAGAGGAAGGGGAATTCCAGGTGTCTATGGATATCAAGAATGTGTACCTTCATATTCCGATCTGGCCCCCTCATCAGGCTTATCTAAGGTTTGCAATACAGGACTGTCACTACCAGTTCCAGGCCCTGTCATTTGGCCTTTCCACAGCACAGAGGGTGTTCACCAAGGTCATGGCAGAGATGATGCTCCTCCTCCACAAACAGGGAGTGAACATAATTCCATGGACGATCAACTGATAAAGGCATCCTCCAGTGAGAGGTTGTTTGCAAAGCATTGCCTTAGCAATCCGACTACTCCAGGATCACGGGTGGATTCTGAACCCACCAACGTCCCACTGTTCCAGGTTGAGGGACCCACAAGCAGTGGCGGTGGACGCTCTGGTGACTCCATGGGTCTACCAGATGGTTTACGTGTTTCCACCTCTTCCATTGATCCCCAGAATTCTCAAAAGAATAAAAAGGGAAAAGGTTCAAGTAATTCTCATTGCTCCGGACTGGCCAAGAAGAGCTTGGTACGCGGATCTGCTGGAGATGCTCCTAGAGGACCCTTGGCCTCTGCCTCTTCGAGGGGATCTTCTACAACAGGGGCAGTTCGTCTATCAAGACTTAACACAGCTATGTTTGACAGCATGGAGGATGAACATCTAATCCTAGCTCGGAAGGGAATTCCAGACAAGGTTATTCCAACCCTGATCCAAGCCAGGAAAGGGGTAAAGTCTAAACATAACCACCGTATTTGGAAAAAATACGTCTTGTGGTATGAAAATAGGAAATTTCTTACAGTGGAATTTCAACTGGGACGTTTTCTTCTTTTTCTACAGTCAGGTGTGGATGTGGACCTATGTTTGGGCTCCTTAAAAGTCCAGATTTCGGCCTTATACATTTTCTTCCAGAAAAAGTTGGCTTTCCTCCCTGAGGTTCAGACGTTCTTGAAGGGTTTTCTGCACATCCAACCGCCCTTTGTGCTTCCCTCTGCACCTTGGGATCTCAATGTGGTGTTGTAGTTTCTACAATCAGAATGGTTTGAGCCTATACACGAGGTTGACGTAAAGTTTTTTTACGTGGGAGACCGTTACACTGTTCGCCTTAGCTTCAGCAAGGCGTGAGTCGGAACTGGAGGCGTTGTCTCACAAAAGCCCTATTTGATTTTTCATGAAGAAAGAGCTGAACTCAGACCTCATCAGCAATTTCTTCCTAAGGTGGTGTCTGCGTTTCATATCAACCAACCTATTGTGGTTCCGGTGCTTACGGACACCTCTGCTACCTCGAAGTCCTTGGATGTTGTGAGGGCTTTGAAGATCTATGTGAAGCGGACAGCTCGTCACAGAGAATCTGACTCGCTGTTTGTTCTCTATGATCCCAAGAAAATTGGGTGTCTTGCTTCAAAGCAGTCTACTGCTCGCTGGATCAGGCTTACTATCCAGCAGGCTTATTCATCGGCAGGATTGACGGTTCCTAAAGTACAGGCCCACTCTACTAGGTCGGTCAGTTCTTATTGGGCGGCTGCCAGGGGTGTCTCTGCCTTACAGCTCTGCTGAGCAGTACTTGGTCGGGTTCGAACACGTTTGAAAAGTTCTACAAGTTCGATACTTTGGCCTCTGAGGACCTTCAGTTTGGTCAATCAGTTCTGCAGGAACCTCAGCACTCTCCCACCCAGTTTGGGAGCTTTGATACATCCCCATCGTACTAATGTGGACCCCAGTATCCTCTAAGACAGGGGTGGGGAACCTCCGGCCCGCGGGCCGTATAAGGCCCGCGAAGCCGTTTGCTCCGGCCCACTCGCTTCTGTCAGTGAGACACGCCGCCGCTCAGTCCGGCGGCAGCGTGTCTCAGCTGTCAGGACAGGGAGAAGAGCGCGGCGATGTTGGATGACGGCGGCGGCGTGTAGGACTTCAAACTAGCCGCCGCTTCGTGAGCCAATCAGAGCTTGCGGACCGGCAGCCAATCAGGAGCCGCGGCTGCCGGCCCGCGAGCTCTGATTGGCTCTCGCACCGGCGGCTGGTTTGAAGTCCTACACGCCGCCGCCGCCACCCGACATAGCCGCGCTCTCCTCCCTGTCAGCAAGCAGCGGTAAGCAGCACGGGGGGGGGGGGGGCATCTGTATACCTGGCACTGTGGGGGCATCTGTATACCTGGCACTGTGGGGACATCTGTATAGCTGGCACTGTGGGGGCATCTGTATACCTGGCACTGTGGGGGCATCTGTATACCTGGCACTGTGGGGGCATCTGTATACCTGGCACTGTGGGGGCATCTGTATAACTGGCACTGTGGGGGCATCTGTGTACCTGGCACTGTGGGGGCATCTGTGTACCTGGCACTGTGGGGGCATCTGTATAGCTGGCACTGTGGGGACATCTGTATAGCTGGCACTGTGGGGGCATCTGTGTACCTGGCACTGTGGGGGCATCTGTGTACCTGGCACTGTGGGGGCATCTGTATAGCTGGCACTGTGGGGGCATCTGTATAGCTGGCACTGTGGGGGCATCTGTGTACCTGGCACTGTGGGGGCATCTGTATAGCTGGCACTGTGGGGGCATCTGTATAGCTGGCGCTGTGGGGGTCATCTGTATAGCTGGCGCTGTGGGGGCATCTGTATACCTGGCACGGTGAGGGGCATATGTATACCTGGCATGGTGAGGGGCATTTGTATACCTGGCACGGTGAGGGGCATTTGTATACCTGGCACGGTGGGGGGCATTTGTATACCTGGCACTGTGGGGGCATCTGTATACCTGGCACGGTGAGGGGCATATGTATACCTGGCACGGTGAGGGGCATATGTATGCCTGGCACGGTGAGGGACATTTGTATACCTGGCACGGTGAGGGACATTTGTATACTTGGCACTGTGAGGGGCATTTGTATACCTGGCACTGTGGGGGCAATTGTGGATCTGGCACTGCACTATTGGGGGCATATGTGTATCACATCCCATTTTAACTGGCCATACCCATTTTTTGGGGCGCACGCGCCTCCGGCGCGCACACACAGTACCGCTAAGGGGCAGACCTACTGGGGGGCAGGGTAATTTTTTTAAATTGAGAATTTTTGTATGGCCCCCGAAGGATTTTATAAATATCCAAATGGCCCTCGCTAGAAAAAAGGTTCCCCACCCCTGCTCTAAGACGCAAGAGAAAATAGGATTTTAATTACCTACCTGTAAATCCTTTTCTCGTAGTCCGTAGAGGATGCTGGGCGCCCGCCTGGTGCTTCGTGTTTCCTGCACTGTTACTTAGTAAAGTATTATTGTTGGTTCAGCTGTTGCTGTTCCTGTTCCAGTTTGGTTAGCATGGCTTTCCTCTTGTTTGTGTGTGCTGGTTTGAATCTCACCACTGATCTGTTACATCCTTCCTCAGGATATGTCCGGCTCCTCGGGCACACTTTCTAGACTGAGTCTGGTAGGAGGGGCATAGAGGGAGGAGCCAGTGCACACTATTGATTTCTTAAAGTGCCCAAGGCTCCTAGTGGACCCGTCTGTACCCCCATGGTACTAATGTGGACCCCAGTATCCTCTACGGACTACAAGAAAAGGATTTACCGGTAGGTAATTAAAATCCTATTTTTTCTTTAGATTTATTTTTAATAAACTTTATAAATCTTGAAACAGAAGTATTTGTTTAACGCTTGTTTGTGTGTCCTCCATCTTTCCGCTATTTGCCAACCTAGGTGAAGCGGACCTTGCGGGGAGAGCGCACAATTACGGGAGAGAGTGCCTGTATTTTTACGTGTCTCCTGATGTACGTTCCACACTTAGTTGAAACACATTTTCAACTTCATGCTTCACCGCAGCTTGGTTACCTTTAGGTCTATGGTATGGCCGTTGTTTAACTATTACTCCAGGGAATGAGACTATATTGAGCTCTTTATGAGTAGTACGCCTAGAGACAGGAAAGAAGATGTTCCTGGGCATCTTACATTCCGTTGTTTTAATGGCCGTTATTGAATACTTCCTTCTTGAATCCAGTGAGAGTTGGAGCGGTTCCTTTAAGGTTGGACGTTTGGCCAATGTATCAGCAATAGCTTCCTGGAATAAGGGAAAGCCTTGCCACAGAATGAGGGGGTGCGGTAATCTTGTGGCTACTGCAACCACTACCATACATGTTTGCCCTTTTTTTTGTAAGTGGTAGACATACTTACTCCTATTCCTGTGTAGTTCCATGAACGCATAACACTTTCACCTTAGTTTAACCAACCTGGCCGATGTTCCTTTTAGATCGTCATAAATAGACACTATCAGCTCGCTCCCAGAGTCCACCAGGGCTAACACAGCCTGTTAGTCACAACTCCTGCATGCATTGCCAATCCGAGCTGTGTTCTAGATTGCAGGAATGGATCATCTAGTGTTCATTCTAGCACCCTGTACCTTTCAAAACACGTGCAGTTCCACTTTCCTGCCTGGGGTGTCACTCTCTGCTCTTGTGCTTCTCAGAACACTCTGCTCTGTATTTTAGTGCTGAGATACAGAGGAGAGAGCAACACCCCAGGCAGGAAAGAGGAACTGCACGTGTTTTGAAAGTGCAGGGTGCTAGAATGAACACTGATCATCTGCGACACCATTGGCCGGCTGCGTGACCCTTGGGGCCGCGCAAGATGGTTGTTGCAGGTACAGCAACGAGGTCAGGAAATCTCTATCCTCAGATGGCCATCTTGGCCCCATCCCTCCCACAATGGTGGTGACACACCTCTGTTTTGGGAAACGGAGGCCGTCACCATCCCATCCCTGCCCCCAAACAGCACGCGACTGTCAATCTCTGTCCTCTTTTACATGCTTACGATGGGATTCTAGGCTTTACTGCCATGGAGACATATAGCAGGTCACTGAAGATCTCATTCTTGTAGTTCTGGAAAACTGTGGGGACATCACACGTTACCTGCAATGCCTGTACCAAGTGATCATCACTGTTTTCCATTCAGTTACTCTACTAATTCTGATGAGACTGTAAAGCCCCTCGGAGATCCAGTTTAGAGAAAATGGTTCCATTTTACTCAATTGCAGAATTCAGAAATCAATATAAGAGGGATGGGTTTCCACCCAAGATAATACATTGGTGGTGACCTCCATCCTTTTTCTTAGTGAAGAAGAATCCAGCGCCGGCTGGAGAGGTGGAAGGAGGATGAAACCAATGTAAATGTAGATAAATAGAATACAATAAGATACATGTACAATATAGATCAGAATATGACCACATTGTCTCCCATAATGATATAAAATCAGCACTGGGGGGTGACGGAAATATCCACTGACAGGTTCCAGACAATGTATCAGTCTCCACACTGACTACTTTACAAGAAGAGATTTGTATCAGGATAATAGCGGATGTTACACTGTATCAGTCCAGCTGCTGCCAGTAATCAGGATTCCCCTTTACCAGCACTGTAGCAGACAGATGTGACAGTATAGGATGTATCAAAGCCTATTTATATCATTGCTGGAGACAGGATTGTCATAGCGGCATATTACACCTGTATTACGGTAACAGCGGGGTCTGCGCCACCTGTATTACGGTAATGGCGGAGTCTGCGCCACCTGTATTACGGTAACGGAGGGATCTGCGCCACCTGCATTACGGTAACGGCGGTGTCTGCGCCACCTGTATTACGGTAACGGTGGGGTCTGCTCCACCTGTAGTATAGTAACGGCAGGGTCTGCGCCACCTGTATTACGGTAACGGCGGGGTCTGCTCCACCTGTATTACGGTAACCGGGGGGGGGGAGGGCCTGTGCCACCTGTATTACGGTAAAGGCGGGGCCTGCTCCACCTGTATTACGGTAACCGGGGGGGGGGGGGGGGGGGTCTGCGCCACCTGTATTATGGTAATGGCGTGGTCTGCACCACCTGTATTACGGTAACAGCGGGGTCTGCGCCACCTGTATTACGGTAACAGCGGGGTCTGCGCCCCCTGTATTACAGTAATAGGACACTACAGTGTCAGCCACCTGTACAGTGATAGGCTGCTCCAGCTGCATATAACAAGGCACCAGAGGCTGCTCCCCCTGTAGTACAGCAACCTGACACCAGAGCTGTTCAGCCTATAGAATAATAATAATATCATTAGGAAGTGTCTAGTTCCCCTTCCGTAAATGTTAGCCGGTGACATCACAGGCCATGTGACCAGACCAATATCATTACCTGCTGCCAGACACAGCAATGGCTGCTCTCTTCTCCTGCTGCCTTGTGGGAATGATAGAAGGAAGGCGGAGCTCAGACCAGGGGAAAATGGCCGCCGCTCCTGACGTCACTACACGGTCACGGAACCTACTGCTGCCGCCGGACTGGTCTACAAGAAAATGGCCGCCGGCCTCCTGCATTGAGGACATGTATAGTAATAGTCATTGCAGAAGGCGGTGCTGTGGCCGAGGTGGGGGGAGGGGCCAGTACCAGGAAGCAGTCTGCACCAATCACACCCTACTTCCGGATTGTGCGTTCCACCTTACTTCTGGTTACTGCATTCCATTCCACACATTCCACACGCAGGAAGGGAGTTTCCATCGACTGCTGCAGCCTCCCAATGTCCCTAGAGATCAGGTAATGGCGTCTTACTATACAGGAGGAGCAGCCTGTGGTGTCCTGCTATTATTATTAAACAGGGGGAGTAGCCTGTGGTGTCCTGCTATTATTATGATTATTATTATTATACGGGGGGAGCAGCCTATGGTGGCCTGCTATTATTATTATACAGGAGGAGCATCCTGTGGTGCCCTACTATACAGGTCGGTTATGAAATCCGTCGGCTGTGCCTGCCACAGGATAGCCCGTATGGATATTAACTACATCCCCTACTATACAAGTGGAGCAGCTTTTAGTGTCATGTTATTATTATATAGGGGGTGTGGCCTGTGGTGTCCTACTATACAGAAGGAGCAGCCTGTGGTGCCCTACTATACAGGTCGGTTATGAAATCCGTTGGCTGCGCCTGCCACAGGATAGCCTGTATGGATATTAACTGCATCCTCTACTATACAAGTGGAGCAGCCTTTGGTGTCCTGTTATTATTATATAGGGGGTGTGACCTGTGGTGTCCTACTATACAGAAGTAGCAGCCTGTGGTGTACAGGGGAAGCGACCTGTGGCTACTCTTTGTTATTATTATTATTATACAGGAGGAGCAGCCTGTGGTGCCCTGTTATCATTATTATTATTATTACTAAGGAGGAGCGGCCTGTGGTGTCCAGTTATTATTATTATTATTATTATTATTATTATACAGGAGGAGCGGTCTGTGGTGTCCTGTTATTATTATTATTATTATTATGCAAGGGGAGCGGCCTGTGGTGTCCTGTTGTTGTTGTTGTTGTTATAATAATAATAATAATAATAATAATAATAATACAGGGGGAGCAGCCTGTGGTGTCCTGATTATTATTATATAGGGGTAGTGGCCTGTGGTGTCTTATTGTTGTTATTATTGTTACTTTCCAGGTGGAGCATCATGTGGTGTCCAGTTATTATTATTATTATTATTATTATTATTATTATTACTATATAGGGGGAGCAGACTGTTGTGTCATGTTATTATACAGGTTGAGCAGCCTGTGGTGTCCTGTTGTTGTTATTATTATCTTTATTACTATTGTTATACAGGGGGAGCAGCCCGTGCTGTCATGTTATTATTATTATTATTATACAGGGGGAGCAGCCTGTGGTGTCCAGTTTATTATTATTATTATTATTATTATTATAATATAGGGGGTGCATCCTGTGGTGTCCTGTTGTTGTTGTTGTTGTTATTATTATTATACAGGGGGAGCAGCCTGTGGTGTCCAGTTATTATTATTATACAGGGGGAGCAGCCTGTGGTGTCCAGTTATTATTATACAGGGGGAGCATCCTGTGGCGTCGTTATTATTATTATACATGGGAGCAGACTGTGGTGTCCTGTTATTATTATACAGGAGGAGCAGCCTTCGGTGCCCTGTTATCATTTTTATTATAAAGGAGGAGCGGCCTGTGGTGTCCTGTTGTTGTTATTATTATTATTATTATTATTATGCAAGGGGAGCGGCCTGTGGTGTCCTGTTGTTGTTGTTATTATTATACAGGGGGAGCAGCCTGTGGTGTCCTGCTATTATTATTATTTTTATACAGGGGTAGTGGCCTATGGTGTCCTATTTTTGTTATTATTATTACTTTACAGGGGGAGCAGACTGTTGTGTGTGTTTTTTTATTATACAGGGGGAGCATCCTGTGGTGTCCAGTTATTATTATACTGGGGGAGCAGCCTGGGGTGTCCTGTTATTATTACTATACAGGGGGAGCAGACTGTTGTGTAATGTTATTATACAGGGGATGCAGCCCGTGGTGTCCTGTTGTTGTTGTTGTTGTTGTTATTATTATTAATAATATTGTTATACAGGGGGAGCAGCCTGTGCTGTCCTGTTATTATTATTATTATACAGGGGGAGCAGCCTGTGGTGTCCAGTTATTATTATGCAGGGGGAGCATCCTGTGGTGTCCAGTTATTATTCTTAATATTATTATACAGGGGAGCACCCTTTGATGTTTTGTTATTATTATTATACAGGGGGAGCAGCCTGTGGTGTCCTGTTATTATATTGGTGAAGCAGCCTGTGGTGTCCTGTTGTTGTTATTGTTGTTATTATTATTATTATTATTATACAGGGGGCGCATCCTGTGGTGTCCTGTTGTTGTTGTTGTTGTTGTTATTATTATTATTATTATTATTATTATTATTATACAGGGGGAGTAGCCTGTGGTGTCCAGTTATTATTATTATTATTATACAGAGGGATCAGCCTGTGGTGTACAGATATTATTATACAGGGGGAGCATCCTGTGGTGTCCAGTTATTATTATTAATATTATTATTATACAGGGGGAGCACCCTTTGATGTTTTGTTATTATTATTATACAGGGGGAGCAGCCTGTGGTGTCCTGTTATTATTATATAGGGGGAGCAGCCTGTGGTGTCCTGTTGTTGTTGTTATTATTATTATTATACAGGGGGTGCATCCTGTGGTGTCTTGTTGTTGTTGTTGTTGTTGTTGTTGTTGTTATTATTATACAGGGTATCAGCCTGTGGTGTCCAGTTATTGTTATACAGGGGGAGCAGCCTGTGGTGTCCAGTTATTATTATGCAGGGGGAGCATCCTGTGGTGTCCAGTTATTATTCTTAATATTATTATACAGGGGAGCACCCTTTGATGTTTTGTTATTATTATTATACAGGGGGAGCAGCCTGTGGTGTCCTGTTATTATATTGGTGAAGCAGCCTGTGGTGTCCTGTTATTGTTGTTATTATTATTATTATTATTATTATACAGGGGGCGCATTCTGTGGTGTCCTGTTGTTGTTGTTGTTATTATTATACAGGGGGAGTAGCCTGTGGTGTCCAGTTATTATTATTATTATTATACAGAGGGATCAGCCTGTGGTGTACAGATATTATTATACAGGGGGAGCATCCTGTGGTGTCCAGTTATTATTATTAATATTATTATTATACAGGGGGAGCACCCTTTGATGTTTTGTTATTATTATTATACAGGGGGAGCAGCCTGTGGTGTCCTGTTATTATTATATAGGGGGAGCAGCCTGTGGTGTCCTGTTGTTGTTGTTGTTGTTATTATTATTATTATTATTATACAGGGGGTGCATCCTGTGGTGTCCTGTTGTTGTTGTTGTTGTTGTTGTTATTATTATTATTATTATTATTATTATTATTATTATACAGGGGATCAGCCTGTGGTGTCCAGTTATTGTTATACAGGGGGAGCATCCTGTGGTGTCCAGTTATTATTATTATTCAGAGGGAGTAGCCTGTGGTATCCTGGTATTATTATTATACAGGGGGAGCAGCCTGTGGTATCCTGGTATTATTATACAGGGGGAGCAGCCTGTGGTATCCTGGTATCATTATTATACAGGGGGAGCAGCCTGTGGTGTCCTGGTATTATTATAATACAGGGGGTAGACAGGTGTGTACACAGGTGTTATCGCTTATGTAGTAGGTGATTGGAAAATGATAAACCGGTAAAACGTCCACAGGAAACACGTAATGGTGGAGTAATGTGTGGGAGAGTAATACCCCTTTTACACCGCCAGCTAGTAATACGGGTTATTGCACATGAACGTTTATAACCCGTGTTGCTGGCTGGTGTAAAAGCGTTGAGTTGATCTCCAAGCTCCGCCCCCATAGCATCACCGGCAACGTCACCAACTCGGCAATATGCCGAGTTGGTGACTCCGGTCTAAATGGGGGCTGATGCGGGTCGCAGCCGAGTAGCTCCCGTGTCGGGGCTCCCGGCTGCGACCCGCTATACTTGGTGTAAAAGCGGTATAATAGTGGTGTGAAGGGCGTGAGAGTCCAGAGTAGATAAATATAGGGATTAGAGGAACGCTGCCTAGTGATCTTCTCATTCAGACTTTTTTATATCACTCCCTATCTCCCCCCCCCCCCCCCCCCCAATGTCCAGGCTCACTTTTTTTCCAGGCCGAGCCGACCGGGCACATTACTCCTGCCATTGTGGGATCCTGACAGGGGTACTATACTGCATCTGGAATACCGGTGAGGTAGGTGATTCCCACTCTATGGGTGTCCATGAAACCCTTAGAGAGAGAATAGAACCTGTGGTTTATTATTCTGAATAATGAAAAGGTCTAAATCCTAATCCAACTTGATGACTTTGTTTTCCTGTGTGTTACTTTTACATACTGTATAGTATTACAGAACATAAAAATACAATCAGCGAAAAATATACAAATGATTAAAGTGCCGTTTCCAGCTGGTCGTAACTCTGAGCGGTCGTTAAACAGTTAAGTACAGCATTGTGTGACAGTCACTGGGGCGTCTTATGTGTGACTAGGGCTCTATAACATCGGGGTGAGGAGGGTTTATTGGTTACTTATTGCTTTATTTCTACAGTATGTTACTTGTGTACTCTGGTGTTTCTTATACTTATTATACTTCTAGACCACTGAGTGTTTACTAGACGTCACATGAGGATGAGACGTGTCACTGATTCCCTGAGGATGGAGAACGACAGCAGTCACATGACTGAGAGGATACTAAATCTCACCCTGGAGATCATCTACCTACTGACTGGGGAGGTGAGGGTATCTGGGAGCGTCACACTGACATTACTTATATCTATAATAATAATAATAATACAGGGACATGACTGGGGAGGTGAGGGGATCTGGTAGCGTCACAGTGACATCACATATCTATAGTAATACTACAGAGACATGACTGGGGAGGTGAGGGGATCTGGGAGGGTCACACTGACATCACTTATATCTTTAGTAATAATATAGGGACATGACTGGGGAGGTGAGGGGATCTGGGAGTGTCACAGTGACATCAATTATATTTATAGTAATACAGAGACATGACTGGGGAGGTGAGGGTATCTGGGAGCGTGACACTGACATTACTTATATCTATAGTAATAATAATACAGGGACATGACTGGAGAGGAGAGGGGATTTGGGAGCGTCACACTGACATCACTTATATCTTTAGTAATAATATAGGGACATGACTGGGGAGGTGAGGGATCTGGGAGCGTCACAGTGACATCACATATCTATAGTAATAATATAGGGACTTGACTGGGGAGGTGAGGGGATCTGGGAGTGTCACAGTGACATCACTGATATCTATAGTAATAATACAGGGACATGACTGGGGAGTTGAGGGGATCTGGGATTCTATGCAGTAATTGTGTAATTTACCACTTCTTTGTCTCGCACAATACACAGGCTTACACTCTAGTGAAGAAGACATCCAGTGCGTGTGAGACACCCAGCAGCCATCTCCATGTGTCAGGAGGACTGAGCAGGACCCAGAGCCCCATCACGGTGCCTCCACCTCACTCACTGATACATGAGAGACACAATGACCAGAAGATCCTGGAACTCACCAACAAGATCATTCAGCTGATGACTGGAGAGGTGACTGCTGGGAATGAGACATTATACAGTAACACCAGGGGACGTGTCTGGGTGATGACTGGAGAGGTGACTGCTGGGAATGCAACATTGTACAATAACACCAGGGGACGTGTCTGGGTGATGACTGTATCATTGTGTGTGTCAGGTTCCTATAAGGTGTCAGGATGTCACTGTCTATGTCTCCATGCAGGAGGAGGAGTATATAGAGGAACACAGTGGTCTGAACAAGGACGTGATGGAGAATCACCGGCCCCTCACATCACTGGGTAAGAGGAGACTGTCATGTATTGTACAGGGGAGAGCAGGTATGGGGGGGTCTCTATATACACACATCATCTGATAATCACATATATACACTGTACTCAGTCACTGTGTGTCTCCTACAGATGGACCCAGTAACAGAGATACCCCAGAGAGATGTCACTGTCCTCTGTATTCCCAGGATTGTACAGAGGAGAATCACAGGATCCCACAGGAGGATCAGGTAGGTGGGATTTAGGTTATATACCAAAGTAACTTTACACTATATCGGTCATTCTGAACTTGGGGCCTTAATGCATTAATATCTCTATGGGTGATTTAGGGTGAAGATCTTACAAATGTGACTGATATGAAGGCAGAAGATACAGAGGGAGAAGAAGAGACGTATGTGACTGATATGAAGGCAGAAGATATAGAGGGAGAAGAAGAGACGTATTTGACCGATAATAAGGCAGAAGATATAGAGGAAGAAGAAGAGAAGTATATGACTGATATGAAGGCAGAAGATCCAGAGGGAGAAGAAGAGACATATATGACTGATATGAAGGCAGAAGATATAGAGGAAGAAGAGATGTATGTGACTGATATGAAGGCAGAAGATATAGAGGGAGAAGAAGAGACGTATGTGACTGATATGAAGGCAGAAGATATAGAGGAAGAAGAGATGTATGTGACTGATATGAAGGCAGAAGATACAGAGGGAGGAGAAGAGACGTATGTGAGGGGAGATCAGCAGTGTACGGAGGAGGAAATCCCTACAGATATCAGCACAGGTGAGTAATAAGCACTTATTACAGAAAAGAGTCACATGTTCTCCTTGCTCAGTTACTACAGTACTCTCTTATCCTACACCCTCCTCTGTTAGTACAGACTAATGGGAAATTTACATCAGTTGTATACAATGGCGCTAGAATAAACAACACTTCACTTACGATGTTTTTTGTGGAGATTTCCTTCTCTTCAATACCGTAAAGGTCATATGTAAGGAAAAAAAAAAAAATATATCCCTGTGTAATAGAATGGCAATAAATGGTTGCTAAGTTTTTCTCTATCATCCACAGGGGACGCTGGAGTATAGTACCAGGGGGGGTAATGCCACGGCCGCAGGGACCAGTATAAAAGTGTCCCCTGGCTTTGGCATTATCTTCTCGGCTAGTGGAGCTCGGTGCTGGTTTTAAAAATACGGGCAACCCCTATGTCTTTTGTCCCCCGTATGTTTGGAACCAGGGCTGGTCCAAGAGCCGGTGCTGGTTGACTAAATACGGGTGTATCCCAGTCAATTTTTCCCCGGTATTTAAACAACCAGAACCGGCTCAAAGAGCCCGAGGCTGGTTATTCTTAGGAGGGGGGACCCCATCCATTTTTTCTCTAACGTCCTAGTGGATGCTGGGGACTCCGTAAGGACCATGGGGAATAGACAGGCTCCGCAGGAGACAGGGCACTTTAAGAAAGAATTAGGAATACTGGTGTGCACTGGCTCCTCCCTCTATGCCTCTCCTCCAGACCTCAGTTAGAATCTGTGCCCGGACAGAGCTGGGTGCACTTTAGTGAGCTCAACTGAGCTTGCTAATAAGAAAGTATTTTGTTAGGATTTTTTATTTTCAGAGAGATCTGCTGGCAACAGACTCTCTGCTACGTGGGACTGAGGGGAGAGAAGCAGACCTACTAACTGCGGATAGGTCGTGCTTCTTAGGCTACTGGACACCATTAGCTCCAGAGGGATCGAACACAGGAACTCACCCTTGGTCGTCTGATCCCGGAGCCGCGCCGCCGTCCCCCTCGCAGAGCCAGAAGACAGACGCCGGCGTGAGAAGCAAGAAGACTTCAAAATCGGCGGCAGAAGACTCCAGTCTTCATATGAGGTAGCGCACAGCACTGCAGCTGTGCGCCATTGCTCCCACATTACACCCACACACTCCGGTCACTGTAGGGTGCAGGGCGCAGGGGGGGGGCGCCCTGGGCAGCAATTAGAGACCTCTTGGCAAAGTGGGCATATATACAGTTGGGCACTGTATATATGCATGAGCCCCCGCCATTATTCTACACAAAATCGCGGGACAGAAGCCCGCCGCTGAGGGGACGGGGCTTCTTCCTCAGCACTCACCAGCGCCATTTTCTCTCCACAGCTCCGCTGAGAGAAAGCTCCCCAGGCTCTCCCCTGCAGAAGCACGATAGAAGAGGGGGAAAAAGAGAGGGGGGGCACATAAATTTGGCGTAAAAACAATGTATACAGCAGCTACTGGGTTAACACTACGTTACTGTGTGATTCCTGGGTCATATAGCGCTGGGGTGTGTACTGGCATACTCTCTCTCTGTCTCTCCAAAGGGCCTTGTGGGGGAACGGTCTTCAAATAGAGCATCCCCTGTGTGTGTGTGGTGTGTCTGTACGTGTGTGTCGACATGTCTGAGGTAAAAGGCTCCCCTAAGGAGGAGATGGAGCTAATATGTGTGTGAGAGGGTGTCTACGTCGACAACGCCGACACCTGTTTGGATATGTGTAAGTGCTAAGGTGAATTTATTGCACAAAAGATTAGAGAACAGACAGGAAATCTACCCATGTCTGTCCCTATGGCGCAGAGACCTTCAGAGTCTCACAATGCTCACTATCCAAAATAATAGACACTGATATCGACACGGAGTTTGACTACTGTGTCGACTACGATAATGCAAAGTTACAGCCAAAGTGGCAGAAAAGTATTCAATATATGATTATTGTAATAAAGATGATTTGCATATCACTGATGACTCATCTGTCCCTGACACAAGGGTACACATTTTAAGGGGAAGAAAGCTGAGGTAAATTTCCCTCCTCTCATGAGGAAAAAGAGCGGGAATCTCCAGACAAGAGACTGCAGCTTCCCACAAAGAATTCTCAGGCAGTTTCCTTTCCCCACTAGGGTCAGGATGTGTTGGGAATCTTCCCCTAGGGTGTCACGTTTGCCCAAAGGGTAGCCCTAGCTATTCTCAGGGATCCTGCAGATAGCGTGCACATTTTGATACACTACTCAGACCGGCGATTGTGTCGGCATGGGTTTATAGCGCTGTGGCGGCGTGGACAGGTACCTTATCAGCAGAAATTGAGACCCTAGTATGTATATGTGTGTATATATATATATATAGATCATGCATGGCCCGGCACTCCTCCTCCGAATAGAGCGCCCCGGTGCCCTCAGCAACAAATGTGGATAGTCAGAAAGGAAGACTGCGGCACTCAGGGTCTTGTATTAATATAAAGATTTATTACAAATACATTACAGAAAACATCAACGTTTCGGGGTGTCTAACCCCTTTGTCACATCTTGACAAAGGGGTTAGACACCCCGAAACATTGATGTTTTCTGTAATGTATTTGTAATACATCTTTATATTAATACAAGACCCTGAGTGCCGCAGTCTTCCTTTCTGACTATATATATATATATATATATATATATATATGTATAGAGATATGTATATATATATATATATTAAAGATGCTGTCTTAAGAGATATATATCATAAAACATGCCCAAAGAGACATGAGTATACTGGGTCCTAGAGGCAAAGCTATGTCGATTTCTGCTTGACGTGTCCTGTAGAATATGCAATGGACAGATGCCAACTTAAGTGGCATATGGAAGGCTGAGGATTGTGTGGAGAAGTGTTCTCGGACCTGGTCTCCACAGCTATAGCTGGTAATTCTGATATTTTGCCTTATATTCCTGCACAGCCTAGGAAAGCACGTCATTATCAAATGCAGCCTTTCGAACAAAGAAACAAGAAAGTCCGAGGTGCGTCCTTTCTTGCCAGAGGCGGGGGCAGAGGAAGCCAGCTGCACAACACAGCTAGTTCCCAGGAACAGAAGTCCTCCCCGGCCTCTACGAAAATCCACCGCATGTCGCTGGGGCTCCACAGGCGGAGCTAGACCCGGTGGGGGCACGCTTTCGTGAGTTCAGCCACAAGGGGGTTCACTCCCTGTTAGATCCCTGGGAAATAGATATTGTGTCTCAGGGATACAAGCTGGACTTTGAGAAAAAAAAAAGAAAAAGAAAAAAAAAAGATGCCTCCTCATTGACGGCCCTGCCGGCTTCCCCCCACGAGAGGGAAACAGGGTTAACTGCAATTCACAAATTGTATCTTCAACAGGTGGTGGTCAAGGTTCCCCTCCTTCAACAAGGAGGGGGTTATTATTCGACCATGTTGTAGTCCCGAAACCAGATGGTTCGGTCAGACCCATATTGAATTTAAAATCCCTGAACATATACTTGAAAAGTTCAAGTTCAAGATGGAATCGCTCAGAGCGGTCATCGCAAGGGAGGGGGATTTTATGTTGTCTCTGGACATAAAGGATGCTTACCTTCATGTCCCCATTTATCCACCTCATCAGGAGTACCTCAGATTTGTGGTACAGGATTGTCATTACCAATTCCAGACGTTGCCGTTTGGTCTGTCCACGGCACCGAGAATATTTACCAAGGTAATGGCAGTAATGATGGTGCTCCTGCGAAAGCAATTATCCCATACTTGGACGATCTCCTCATAAAGGCGCGGTCCAGAGAGCAGTTGCTGATTAGTGTAGCACGCTCTCGGGAAGTGTTACAACAGCACGGCTGGATTCTGAATATTCCGAAGTCGCAGCTGATTCCTACGACGAGTCTGCCCTTCCTGGGCATGATTCTGGACACAGACCAGAAGAAGGTTCTTCTTCCGATGGAGAAGCCTCAGGAACTCATGACACTGGTCAGAGACATCTTAAAACCAAAACAGGTGTCGGTGCATCACTGCACGAGAGTCCTGGGAAAGATGGTGGCGTCATACGAGGCCATTCCCTGCGGCAGGTTCCATGCGAGGACCTTTTCAATGGGATCTGTTGGACAAGTGGTCCGGATCGCATCTACAGATACATCGGCTGATCACCCTATCCCCCAGGGCCAGGGTGTCTCTTCTGTGGTGGCTGCAGAGTACTCACCGTCTCGAGGGCCGCAGGTTCGGCATTCAGGACTGAGTCCTGGTGACCACGGATGCAAGCCTCCGAGGGTGGGGGGCAGTCACTCAGGGAAGAAGTTTCCATGGGCTGTGGTCAAGTCAGGAGACTTGCCTTCACATCAATATCCTGGAACTAAGGGCCATATACAACGCCCTAAGTCAAGCGGAGACCCTGCTTCGCAACCAATCGGTGCTGATTCAATCAGACAACATCACCGCAGTGGCTCATGTAAACCGCCAAGGCGGCACAAGGAGCAGGGTGGCGATGGCGGAAGCCACCAGAATTCTTCGATGGGCGGAGAATCACGTACGAGCACTGTCAGCAGTGTTCATTCCGGGAGTGGACAACTGGGAAGCAGACTTCCTCAGCAGGCACGACCTCCACCCGGGAGAGTGGGGACTTCATCAAGAAGTCTTCGCGCAGATTGTAGGTCGGTGGGAACTGCCACAGGTGGACATGATGGCATCCCGCCTCAACAAAAAGCTACAGAGGTATTGCGCCAGGTCAAGAGACCCTCAGGCGATAGCTGTAGACGCACTGGTGACACCGTGGATGTTCCAGTCGGTTTATGTGTTTTCTCCTCTTCCTCTCATACCCAAGGTGCTGAGAATCATAAGGAAAAGAGGAGTGAGAACAATACTCATTGTTCCGGATTGGCCAAGAAGGACTTGGTATCCAGAGTTGCAAGAAATGCTCACAGAGGACCCATGGCCTCTGCCTCTAGGGCAGGATCTGTTGCAGCAGGGACCTTGTCTGTTCCAAGACTTACCGCAGCTGCGTTTGACGGCATGGCGGTTGAACGCCGGATCCTAGTAGAAAAAAGGGATTCCGGATGAGGTTATTCCTACGCTAATAAAGGCTAGGAAGGACGTGACGGCTAAACATTATCACCGTATACGGTGAAAATATGTTGCTTGCTGTGAGGCCAGGAATGCCTCTACAGAGGAATTCCAGCTGGGCCGTTTCCTTCACTTCCTACAGTCGGGAGTGACTATGGGCCTAAAATTGGGGTCCATTAAGGTCCAGATTTCGGCCCTATCCATTTTCTTTCAAAAAGAACTAGCTTCTCTACCTGAAGTTCAGACGTCTGTAAAGGGAGTGCTGCATATTCAGCCCCCGTTTGTGCCTCCAGTGGCACCTTGGGATCTTTACGTGGTGTTGAGTTTCCTGAAATCACACTGGTTTGAGCCGCTTAAAACCGTGGAGTTAAAATATCTCACGTGGAAGGTGGTCATGCTATTAGCCTTGGCTTCGGCTAGGCGTGTGTCAGAATTGGTGGCTTTGTCACATAAAAGCCCCTATTTGGTTTTCCATATGGACAGGGCAGAATTGCGGACTTGTCCGCAATTTCTGCCAAATGTGGTGTCATCTTTCATATGAACCAACCTATTGTGGTGCCTGTGGCTGCTCGTGACCTTGGAGGATTCCGAGTTACTGAATGTAGTCAGGGCTTTGAAGGTTTATGTAGCCAGAACGGCTAGAGTCAGGAAAACTGAGTCGCTGTTTATCCTGTATGCATCCAACAAGCTGGGTGCTCCTGCTTCAAAGCAAACTATTGCTTGCTGGATCTGTAACTCGATCCAGCAGGCTCATTCTGCGGCTGGATTGCCGCTTCCAAAATCAGTAAAAGCCCACTCCACAAGGAAGGTGGGCTCTTCTTGGGCGGCTGCCCGAGGGGTCTCGGCATTACAGCTTTGCCGAGCGGCTACTTGGTCAGGTTCAAACACCTTTGCAAAGTTCTACAAGTTTGATACCCTGGCTGAGGAGGACCTTGTGTGCTCATTCGGTGCTGCAGAGTCATCCGCACTCTCCCGCCGTTTGGGAGCTTTGGTATAATCCCCATGGTCCTTACGGAGTCCCCAGCATCCACTAGGACGTTAGAGAAAATAAGATTTTACTTACCGGTAAATCTATTTCTCGTAGTCCGTAGTGGATGCTGGGCGCCCGTCCCAAGTGCGGACTTCTTCTGCAATACTTGTATATAGTTATTGCTTAAATAAGGGTTATGTTATGGTTGCATCAGGTTTTTCTGATGCTCTGTTGTTGTTCATACTGTTAACTGGGTATAGTATCACGAGTTATACGGTGTGATTGGTGTGGCTGGTATGAGTCTTACCCTGGATTCCAAAATCCTTTCCTTGTACTGTCAGCTCTTCCGGGCACAGTTTCCTTAACTGAGGTCTGAAGGAGGGGCATAGAGGGAGGAGCCAGTGCACACCAATATTCCTAATTCTTTCTTAAAGTGCCCTGTCTCCTGCGGAGACCGTCTATTCCCCATGGTCCTTACGGAGTCCCCAGCAACCACTACGGACTACGAGAAATAGATTTACCGGTAAGTAAAATCTTATTTTTTAACACTTTTAACTGTTTTGACTCTTTTAATACTGTACACATTGAAGCCCTGCACGGATCTCACTGATCCGGCCGGGATTCATTGTGTTATGTCCGACAGTGTATTACTCATCACTCCCGTAAAACACGGCCCGACAATACGAATAACATCGACATCGGAAAATACGAAAAACGAAAACTCGGCAGCTTAGTAAATTCCCGAAAATGATTACAAAAAGTTGCAGAAAAATACGTCAGAAAAAATTCGAGTTTAAACTCCCACCAATTCGGCAGAAACACGAATCTTAGTAAATATACCCCCAGGTATTTGCAGGGTCCGAGTAAAAGTTGCATTGCAGGTATTTTTTGCAGAAAGTGAATGTATAGTTTCCTGAGAAAGTGAGATTGGAGAATATTAGAAGTGAACATACATTTGTAGCTGCAGTCCAAGTATTGGTGGATTGTGAAGGTTTTTTTTTTCACACTTGTTTGTAGTTTCCTTTCAGTTTTCGTCCAGTTTAAGTCCAGTATAAGTCACAGACGACATGCTTTTGAAAACGTTCATCCCAAACTGATTCAGCTAGACTACACACTAATATTAAGACCAACAAACATGTGTATGTAAGCACATTGATTGATTGGACCCACCCCTAGCCCATCACTCATTTGAAGCAATAAAACTTACACAAACAAATGGTGTGTGTGGGGATGAAACCATCACACATTCCCCAAGTAATATTAAAACCTGCTTAAAGCTGCTAATAATAATTAATCCACTATTCATACCTATAGCTAAGCATTCATGGTATTCATATGTGATAATTAGCAGATGCCATACAGCTTGCTGATAATTGTTGTTCCACTATTCATACCTATAGCTAAGCATTCATGGTATTCATATGTGATAATTAGCAGATGCAGTACAGCTTGCTGGTAATTGTTGTTTCACTATTCATACCTGCAGGTAAGAGAACAATGAGATATGAAGTTACTTCATAGTCCTTGCATATTGATCATAAAATTATCCAGTATAAGTCACAGATGACATCCTTAGAAACATTCATCCTTTGAAAACTTTCATCCCAAAGTTCTCCACGTGCCTAAAGACTAAACCCCTACCTATAGCTTATTTAAAAGGAGTACTCCTGTACGGCATTAATAAGAAGTAGGAGGTTGGAGGCACTGAAATATACATGGAGATTAATGCTTGTGTGATAATATAATTACTATAGACACAATATAGAACTCTCAACAATAGAACCATTACTCATATCATGTCTCCCAATTAGAATTAAAATTGGTTGTCACATCAGTTTGTACTCTTAACCTCTAAATCATAAGGAGCATTCCTTGAGGTATTCAATAGTGAGTATTAAACTGGTGAACACGCTATATATATGGGAGACAACCAGGATACATCTTGTTAAAGATTCTATATACCTAGGGTGTTCAGTGGAACACATATAATGATTAAAGAGACGGAATTATTTTTCTGAGAACTTAGTATTTGTGTCTGATTGTGATGATTATTGTAACTCTTCATGTGTCTAAATATTAACCCCTACGTGTAGCCTTAATAAGGAGCACTCTTATACGGCAATAATTAGCAAGTGGGAGGTTTGTTACACTCAAAATGAGGTTTTTTGGTACTTACCAGATCAATCCTTTTCTTTGAATCCACAGGGGGGGACTGGAGTACTCTTGGGATATGGACGGGGCGTTAGCAGGGATAGGCATATTTAAATTAGTAACCCTCCACCCCCTCCATACTCCCAAGATGCCTCAGTGTTTTTTTACTGAGCCGAACAGGAGCGAAAGAGGATGAACAATGGAGAATTACATATAAAATTATACCATAACGGACAACTAGAAAGTTGACACGACAATAGATGACAAATACCTTAACATTTCAACAAGTCAGTGAGAAAGTGTTACCATAAGATTTACTGAACTTACCATAAGCCAGGTGAAACTGCTCTGGGTGGGCGTCCAGTTGCCCCCTGTGGATTCAAAGAAAAGGATTTATCTGGTAAGTACTAAAATCCTCTTTTCTTTTTCATCCACTAGGGGTCACTGGAGTACTCTTGGGACGTACCAAAGTTTCCCCCTTGGACGAGAGAGCTGGTTGGCACCTGTAACACTAGACGGCCAAAGCTAGATGCTGATGCTGCAATTGTATCAAACTTCTAAAAGCGCACAAACCTGTGCACTGATGACCATGTAGTCGCACGGCAAAGTTGCGTCGTAGAAGCTCCACGACCTGCTGCCCATGACGTTCCCACAGAACGTGTGGAATGTGCTGAAACAGATGCAGGCAGTTTTAGACCAGGATGAAAGTCATGAAATGGTCAGCTTAATCCATCTAGCCAAGGTCTGTTTAGATTCAAGTCCCATGGAGCTATAGGTGGGATGAATAGAGGTTGAACTCTAAGAACACCTTGCACGAAAGTGTGAACTATTGGCAAAAGAGCCAAACGCCTTTGAAAGAAAATTGACAAGGCAGAGACCTGCACTTTTAGTGTAGCTAAACGTAGTCCTACTTCTAACCCCGCCTGTAAAAATAGTAAAAGATGGGATAACTTGAAAGAAGATGTCGGAAACTGTGATAATGAGCTGCTGTAACGGGCTTCCTAGCACGTAACATGGTTGGTATAACCGACTCTGGAATGCCCTCTCGTCTTAAGAAAGCAGTTTCAACAGCCACGCCATCAAACGCAGCTGTGCTAAATTGGGGTTAAGGAACGGACCCTGTTGTAGTAACATAGAAACATAGAATTTGACGGCAGATAAGAACCACATGGCCCATCTAGTCTGACCTTTTTTTCTTTTTTACCATTTTTTTTTTTTTTAGCTCAAACCTTATTTGATCCTCATTTCTTTATAAGGATATCCTTATATCTATCCCATGCATGTTTAAATTGCTCTACTGTCTTAGCCTCTACCACCTCTGATGGGAGGCTATTCCACTTGTCCACTACCCTTTCTGTGAAGTAATTTTTCCTTAAAGGTCTGGTAGGCCTGGACGTAGCAGAAGCAGCCATGGATCATCTGCGATTAGACCGCGGAGATCCAAGAACTACGCTCTCCGAGGCCAATGAGGTGCCACTAGTATGACGGTCATGGATTCTCTTTTGATCTGCTTTAGCAACCGAGGAAGCAGCGGAAATGGTGGAAGAACAGATATACAAGGCTGTACGGCCAAGCTATTGTGAGAGCATCCACTGCCACTGCCTTTGGATCTCTTGTTCTGGACACATACTGGGGAGTTTGATGATTTTGGCGAGATGCCATTAGATCTACCTGTGGGTAACCCCACCGCTGTACCAACATCTGGAACATCTCTGGATGTAAAGCCCATTCTCCTGGATGAAAATCCTGATGGCTGAGATAATCTGCTTCCCAGTTGTCCACTCCTGGAATGAACACTGCCAACAATGGGGGTCATTCCGAGTTGATCGCTCGCTGCCAATTTTCGCAGTGCAGCGATCAGGGCAAAAAATGGCATTTCTGCGCATGCGTATGCCCCGCAATGCGCATGTGCGACGTTCGGGTACAACAGACGATGTGATTCTGAACAGGCTCTAGCGAAGAATTAAGTCGCACTGACGGCCGCAGAGTGATTGACATGAAGTGGGCATTTCTGGGTGTCAACTGACCGTTTTCAGGGACTGTTTGTAAAAACGCAGGCGTGCCAGCAAAAACGCAGGCGTGGCTGGATGAACGCTGGGCGGGTGTGTGACGTCAAATCCGGGCACAAATAGGCTGAAATAATCGCAAGCTGTGAGTAAGTTCTGAGCTACTCTGAAACTGCACAAACTGTTTTTGCAGAGCGCGGCTGCACAAGCGTTCGCACTTCTGCTAAGCTAAAAATACACTCCCCAGTGGGTGGCGGCATAGCGTTTGCACGGCTGCTAAAAACTGCTAGCGAGCGATCAACTCGGAATGACCCCCAGTATCACTTGGTGATGCTCGACCCATTTCAGGATTATATGCGACTGCCGTTGCGTTGTCTGACTGAACCTGAACAGTGTGAGACTGGAGTATTTGTACTGCCTGACGCAAAGCATTGTAGATTGCCCTACAATGTAGATTGAGTTCCAGGACATTTATTGACAGTAATCTCTCTCGGTCTCACCAGAGACCCTGAAATTGACGATGTAGGACCACTGCTCCCCAACCTCTGAGACTTGCATCCGTCATCAGAATTATCCAATTTCAGACTCCGAACCATCTTCCCGCCGTGAGATGTTGTACTTGGAGCCACCAGAGTAGTGATGCTCCTGGCCCTTGGAGACAACCTCACCATTTGACGAATTTGGAGATGAGAGCCTGGCCACTGTGCTAGAAGTTCTAGCTAAAAAGGATGTGAGTGAAATCTTCCGAACTGGAGTGCTTGGAAAGACGCCACCATCTTTCCTAACAGTTGAATGCACAAGTGCACCGAGACTGTCCGTGGTTTGAGCACTAACTATACTAGATGACGAACACTTTGTGCTTTCTCCTTTGGCAGGTAAATTTGTTGATCCACCATATCCAGTATCCAGAATCATTCCTAGGAATTTAATTCTTTGACACGGAACCAGGCTTGATTTCTTGAAGTTGACAATCCAACCGTGCTGAACTAGTACATTGTACGTCAGTAAGGCATGTTGAAGGAGTATTTGTTGAGACGGAGCCTTCATGAGAAGGTCGTCTAAGAACTGAACTATTGGGCGTGGCTTGGATCGGCATGGAGTAGCTGTGTGCAGCCTTAGCTCTCCGCAAAAAATCCTGTAAACCCATCCGTTTTCCCCAACCCGTGGATCCTGCTCCCTGCCAGCTGGCCCCTGAGTGTGTGCTGCCTCTGCTGCTGCCCTTGCTGACCCGTTGTGCGGCGCGGTTGTGCTGCTGTGGACCTTCCAGCGTGGTCCACGGCTCCCTGCCTCCCCGCCGGCCGCCGCCGGAGCTCCGGGAGCGGCGCGTGTCCGCGCGCCCGGCGGTGCCTTGCGCTGGTCCTATGGCTGGGGGCTGCAGGGGAGAGGGCCCTACTGTCTGCTGGGTCCGGTGGGGGTGCATGCCTGAAGCCCCGCTGCGGCGACGCTGGAGACCAAGCCCGGGTGAAAAAAGCCAGCGAAAAGCCGCCATTTTTAGTCCCGCTGCTCCTTCTCCTCCTGCGGTGCTGTGCAGAGCGATGACTGTGGTTACCATCCTGTCTCCCTCCTGGGCTTAATACTTCCACGAGACTTCGCAAAGCCAGTGTCCTTTATATTTTCTCTTGGATGGACTGTATATACTTCACTGAAATCGGCTACCCTACATTAGCTGCCTGTTATCCTGTGGTGATAGCCTGGGTGTCCCTGACTCAGCTTTTCTTCTGCTGCAATTTACACAACGTACACCTGCTTCCTGACTATCTGCAGTGTGCCCACATACTTGTTCCGTTTATTTGGGGTGCCATATCTGCCTGGCCCGGGCGGCCCTGACCCGTGTGCTGAACCTGCTGTAATAGTCCTGTGGATCTGCATTCCCGTCCAGGGATACCATGGTGAGGGGAGGTGAGTGCGGCTAACGCTGCTGCGAAACTGGAGAAATTTGCCAGATCACAGCAGGCATCTACGTCGGCAAAGCGGGGTGAAGCCGGCCCGCCCTCGCCTGCGGCCGAGGTGGACACCTCCGACCACGATGAGCAGGTGCATTCTACCCAGCAAATATTGCAGGCTATCTCTGCGTCCGAACAGAGGGTTACGGACCGGATTGGGCAAGTACAAATGGATGTTTCTCTGATAAGGCAGGATATGCAGAAGATCCGAGAGCGTGTGGGTGAAACTGAACATCGGATATCGGCTTTGGCGGATGCTGCTCCACCCTTGCAGTTGAGAGTGGCGGACCTGTCTACCCAAGTGACCTCTATGCAGGCTAAAATGTCAGATATAGAAGGGAGATTGCGGCGCAACAACGTCCGATTTGTCGGGTTGCCCAAGAGAGCGGAGGGCAATTCCCCGGAGTCATTTCTTGAAGGGCGGCTTATTGATCTGTTTGGCAAGGAGGCATTTACCTCTCAATTTGCGGTGGAGAGGGCGCACAGGCTCCCGCCTAGCCCGCCGCCACCGGGAGCCCCGGCTAGAACATTTATTGCACGCTTCTTGCATTTCAAGGACCGTGATACTGTACTCCGTCTGGCCCGAACAAAGGGCCCTATCCAACAAGATGGACATAATATTTCCGTATTTCCTGATTTTGCCCTGGAGGTGCAAAAGAGCCGATCTCAATTTATTCAAGTCAAGCGTCAGCTCAGAGACCGCAATATACAATATGCTATGATGTTTCCAGCCAAGTTGCAGGTGGTGCTTAACAACACCACACATTTTTTCACATCTCCTCAAGATGCTGGTGCATGGCTGGAGCGTCAACCACGTTCTCCTGGATGATGTGTTGTTGCTCTGAGGCTGCTTTCAGTTTTTTTTGCACCGCTGTTTCTATTTATCTAATGCATATTCCTGTGAATATAAATGCAATGTGAGTATTTATGCAATGTGGGGCGTATGGGAGTGGGGCAAATTTATGTTATTGCTCGCTATGCATCGTTATGATATGGCGGTAACGGTCAGTCCCACATTATTTTACTGCTGTTTGATGGCATGTGATGGGGCATGTGCCTGGCTATGTTGTTTTTTTTTTTTTCTCTCTTTTTTCAGGGTTGGGGTACTACTTTTTTCTACGAGTTGTGGAGAGCTCTTACCGAAAATAGTGTAAGGGCTTTTCCTTAGGTTCTTTGGTTAGGCCCTTATCCCTTAGTTTGGTTAATTAATGGGAGTTATGGGATCCAGGTATGCCTTAAGTTTGCGAGGTGATACAGGGTGGGTGCGGGGGGGGGGGTTAGTTTGTTTTTTTCTAAGCCATCATTTTTTAGTTCTGTGCGTACTTTGCAATGACGCGTTATTTCTGTATGATATTGCTCTGTGCTCTTTTGCCTCCTGGGACGTAGGGGGACTGGTTGCTCCTGTCCCTGTTTATTGTTTGCTCAGCCTTGCTATGTTGCGATGCCAGGTTTTGCTGTATGTCTCTTTGATCTATCCTGTTAACCCTTTCCATTACGATTTCTATGTCTGCTGTTTCTGAGGGGCTCCGTCTGCTCAGCTGGAACGTTCGGGGATTGAATGAAAAAATCAAAAGATCGTTGGTCCTGACTCAGGTTAAAAAATACCAGGCGGACATAATTTGTCTTTCTGAAACACATTTGCATGGAGGTAGGGTGTTGGCACTTAAAAAACCATGGGTTAGTCACGTGTATCATTCCACTTTCTCTGCCAGTGCCAGAGGCGTTTCTGTAATGATTAGAAAGTCCGTACAATTTCACCTGGATGACTGTGAAACTGACCAATATGGCAGATACGTCTTCCTACGAGCCCATATTAACTGCAGATTGTTTCATATATTAGCAGTATATGTCCCCCCGCCATATAATAATGAGGTTCTCCGTCACGCTGCCCGTTTCCTGGCCCGGTCCCCTGCTACCCCTGTGATATGCCTAGGGGATTTTAACAATGTTATGGATGGTGGTATGGACAGGTGGAGGGAGACTGTTGCGTCTTCCCCTCCCCTGGCGTCCCCTACCTCATTCGCGAGACTAGTGGGGGAGCTGGGGCTGGAGGATGTATGGAGATGTCGTAATCCCGCGGCCACTCGTTTCTCCTGTCAGTCCGCTACCCATCATGCCTTTTCTCGTATTGATTTGGTTTTAGTTTCTCCTGATTTATCCCCGGACGTGCTGGCGGTGGATTATCTCCCTAGGGGCATATCGGATCACTCTCCTGTTTTAGTTACAGTTAATATTGGTTGGGAGCGGGGTGCAAAAATGTGGAAGCTTAACCGCTTTTGGTTGACTCTACTGGGGGGGGGGGGGGGGGGGGGGTGCGGATCTGATTGCCGCCTGGGAAGGGTTCCAGGAAGATAATTTACTATACAGTGTTCTGTCGCTGAAGCATGATGCCTTTAAAGCGTTTTTGCGGGGCTCCTTTATAAAGCGGATCTCTGAAGTTAAAGCGTTCAGTAAGAGGGAGGAGGTGCGGTTGGAATCTTTGTGCCAGCAGCTGGAATCTCAATATCTTATTACCCATTTGCGGTCTGATGAGTTGTTGTGGAAGAACGCGCAGAGTGAGTGGTCGGATTGTTTATTTGAGAAATCCAGGCGTAGACTCCTTTTTGCAGGACATGAGCAGTATTTTCGGGCGGAGATGAATGGCAGCTACTTGGCCTTTTTGGCCCGGTCTGATTCCCCTAGAACAGTGATTCAGTGTGTGAGGAACTCTGCTGGCCAACTGTGTTATTCTGGATCAATGGTGGCGGAGACCTTCCGTAGTTATTATTCCTCGCTTTATGCCTCCCGAGCCGGTTACTCTGATGATCAGCTTGGGGAGTTTTTGGCTCAGTTGACCTTGCCATGCTTGTCCCGGGAGGACTCGGGGGCTCTGGATGCACCTATCACGTTGGAGGAGGTGGAGGCTGCGATCCTGTCTCTCCCGGCGTCTAAGGCACCGGGATCCGATGGACTCCCGGGTGAAGTCTATAAAAAATACAGTACGTTTTTTGCCCCCTATCTCTTACAATTGTTTGAACTACTCTTAGAGGGTGGGGCTCTCCCGCGTTCTATGGCCGAGGCCAATATAATTGTCCTGTTGAAACCAGGGAAAGACCCCTGCTCCCCGAGTCTTATCGACCCATCTCCCTCCTCAATACTGATGTCAAGATACTGGCAAAAATCTTGGCATCTCGATTGAATTTGGTAATTGCAACAATAATTCATCCAGACCAGACTGGCTTTATGCCGGGTAAATCCATGGCCCAGAATCTGCGTAGATTGTTCTGTCATTTCCAGAGAGGTGATATGGTGGGGTCGGACGCGGTGGTGGTGTCCCTTGATGCGGCCAAAGCGTTCGACTCCGTAGAATGGAGGTACCTGTGGGGGGTGCTGGAGAAATTTGCTTTTGGCCCTCGATTTATTAGCTTTATCCAGTTGTTGTATTCCTTGCCTGTGGCTCGTGTGACGGCCAATGGTTTCACGTCTGAGCTTTTTGCATTGGAGAGGGGCACTCGACAGGGTTGCCCCCTATCTCCTGCACTGTTTGCGATCGCCGTGGAGCCGTTGGCCGCCCTGCTGCGCAGTAATGGCGGGGTCAAGGGAGTTGAGATTGGGGGTCATGTAGATGTGGTGGCGCTATACGCGGATGACATGCTCCTTTTCCTGCAGGACTCTGATGACTCCCTACAAACAGTGTTACAGGTAGTGGAGAATTTTGGTATCTTTTCCGGTCTGCTAGTTAACTGGGACAAATCCCACATTTTTCCTATTTCTGGCCTTCTCCCTGAAACACGGGGGGGTGTATCCTTTGCAATGGACACTGCGGTTCAAGTATTTAGGCATCTGGATTACTCCTATGGCGCGTAGCTATGTGGCCCAAAATATCGACCCCATATTAGCGACATTTAAAGAGAAGGCTCATAGCTGGAAAAAATTACCATTGTCTGTCCTGGGTAGGGTTAATTTATTTAAAATGGTGATGCAGCCAAAGTTCCTTTATGTTCTGCACAATTCTCCGGTCTACCTTCCCAAGAAGATCTTTACTGTTATTGAGGGAGTTTTATCCTCATTTATATGGAGTGGCAGGCCAGCGCGGGTCTCTATCAGAACACTATGCAGGTCTCAGATGTCCGGCGGGGCAAGTCTCCCGGATCTCAGACTATACTATGTGGCGGCTCAGCTGGCCCATCTGAGTGAATGGACCGGGGATTCTCTGGGTACTACGGTGAGGGGGTTTCTGGCTGAGCGGACGGAGCGTTCTCCTGCTTTCTCTCTCTCTCCTCTTCAGCTTCTCCTTTCTGGTCTCTCAACGTCTGGCTTGCCTCCCCTGTTGCGTCAAGCCTTGCTTATCTGGCGCTATGCGCACACTTTATATGATTGGGAGGGACATGATACCTGTACCCCACTGTGGTTCAATAGTGCATACCCTGAGCTATATGAGATGTCGCTAGATAATATATGGATTGCTAGGGGAGTCATAGCACTGGGTCAGCTATACCACGGTGGAGTGCTGAAGTAATTTCAGCAACTGAAGATCGAATTTGATGTACCTAACACTGCTATGTTCCGGCATTTTCGGCTTAGACATGCTGTACAGACCCAATTCCCTCACGGCCCACCATTGATTGTTGACTCACCTGTTAGGACGCTGCTTACTTCTTTGAGTCGGAGGGGGAAGGTGTCTACCATATATGCTGCTTTAAATAATAATAGCTATCCCGATCTATTAATTAATCTCCGTATTAAATGGGAGACTGATTTGGGGCAGTTGTCCCATGAGCAATGGCTCCAGATTATGAGTTCCCTTAAATATACTACGCCATGTATAAGGTATAAACAGGTTTTTTTCTACATTCTACACAGGGCCTATCGCACTCCGGTTACTATGCAGAGGGCTGGTCTTAGGGAAGATTCTAACTGCCCCAGGTGTCGGGCAGCCGATGCCGGATTTTGGCACCTACTGTGGGATTGCCCTGAGATTTCCCTTTTCTGGCGTAAAGTGTGGTGTGATGTGATCATGACAGCACCGTCCCTCCCTACATTAGATCCTGGTATATGTTTATTTGGGTTAGATTTGGAGGAAACACACTCTGTTTTACTGTACAAATATGTCCTGTGTCTCACTACGCTAGCTAAGGTGGTTATCGCTAGGGTCTGGTTCTCTGCTGGAGTACCTAGGGTGGAGCACTGGAGGGCGTTGGTGAACGAGGTAATTCGTCATGAAAGACATATGTATAAAATACGGGGTTCCACCTCTCGATTTACGGAGATGTGGGATCGCTGGAGTAGCACAAGGCTGGGCGGGCAGGTATTAAGCACCTGAGCGACATTTGTAATAATATGGATACTCTTTGTCGTGGATATATATACGTTAGAATTAAAACGCACACCAAATTGTGATCTGAAAATATCTGTTTATTGATGGCAATTGTTATTGTTATAGTTAATTTTCAATGTTGATGTTTTGTTATGTTTCTGTGACATAAAACTTAATAAAAATCACTTGATTTAAAAAAAGAACGGAACTATTATTACACCCAGGATTCTGAGATGAGCTATCATCACAGACATCACCTTTGTGAATACCCGATGCGCTGATGAGAGACCAAACGGTAGTGTCTGAAATTGATAATGGTTTTGTTGTACTGCAAACCTTAAGTAGGCCTGATGCAGTGGACAAATTGGAATGTGTAAGTACGCATCCTTGAGATCCAGTGAAACCATGAATTCCTGTGGTTCTAAACCTGCAATCACCGACCACAGGGATTCCATCTTGAATCTGTAGTAAGACACGTACAGCCCTTCAGGTTCAGTATTGGTCTGACCGAGCCGTCCTTCTTTGGTACTACAAAAAGATTGGAATAATAACGGGTATGGGTCATTAGTTCGACCACACTTAGGTCGACAGTCATTAGGCCGACCACTATTGGCCTACATGCATTAGGTCGACATGGTCATGGTCGACATGGAAAAAGGTCAACATGAGGTTTTTTTTTTTTGGTGTCGTTTTTTTCGTAAAGTGACTGGGAACCCCAATTAGTGCACCGTGTCCCCTCACATGACTCGCTTCGCTTGTCATGCTTCGGTCAAGGTGTGCTCGGCACAGGTTACTATTCACAATCGTAGTCCATGTAGATCGTGAAGTATGAAACAGTTCAAAAAATGAAAGGAAAAAAAAGTGAAAAAAGCATGTCGACCTTTTTCCATGTCAACCTAGTACATGTCGACCCAGTGGCCATGTAGACCTAGGACCATGTCGACCTAATGCATGTCGACCAATAGTGGTCGACCTAATGACTGTCGACCTAAGTGTGGGCGACCTAATGACCGTATCCCATAATAACCTTGACCCTGTTGGTGAACTGGAGCCTGAATCAAAACTGCTGACTCTACGAGAGACTGAATCGCGGTCTGCAGAGCCGCCTTTTTGTCTCCTGACACAGGCAGGCCTGTCTTGAAAAACCACATTGGTGGTAGACAATCGAATTTTATTTTGTAACCTTTAAACACTAAATTGCGGATCCACCAATCTGTGGATGTCTGAAACCACGCCAAGTGAAACGGCTGAAGGCGTGCTCCCACAACTGACGATCTGAGATGGGCTGGAAGCCCTTCATGCCACTGGCTTGTCAGTGTCCTTTGTGTCCTGACAACGGTTAGGGGTTTGTTGAAAACCACGTCCTCTACCACGTCTACCCTGTATGGTTGTTCCACTCGCATGGCCTCGAAAAGACTGAGGTCTAAAAGATTTGAATGCTGGTCCAGCGTATTTCCATTTAGGAACTGGTGCGGGCAATGGCAGGAAAACAGACTTTCTCCCAGTAGCCTGAGAAATCCATTTGTCCAATTCAGTACCAAATAACATATTGCCAGTGTAAGGCAACGCTTCTATTCCTCGTTTTGCCTCTGCCTGCCAAGAACGCAGCCAAAGTGCCCATCGGGCCCTAATTAGT
Source organism: Pseudophryne corroboree (assembly GCF_028390025.1). Classification (NCBI taxonomy): domain Eukaryota; kingdom Metazoa; phylum Chordata; class Amphibia; order Anura; family Myobatrachidae; genus Pseudophryne; species Pseudophryne corroboree. The sequence goes on along the minus strand of NC_086446.1, from coordinate 24,909,383 downwards.
GAAGCTGAAAGCCGAGAACTAACCTGGCCGACGTCCATAGAAGCCGTACCTAAATACTCAGCAGATTCACAGATGTGATCAGCAAGAAGTATAAGCTGGTCTAAGGAAAGATCCTGTTATAGGACTAACTTGAGCTGTGTTGCCTATGCAATTACAGCCTTGTTGACCCAAACACCCACTAAAGCAGGTCTAAGCAACACCCCACTGCTGTATACATTGACTTTAGAATAGCTTCTAGTTACGCTCTGATGAGTCTTTAAGCGTTATTGCAGCGGGGACTGAATGGTTAACTTTTTTTAAAGTTTTGAAACAGGAATCCACTGTTGGTGGATTTTCCCATTTAGTTGTCAGACTCTGGAAACGGATTGTTAGACAGAAACCGTCAAGGCATAGAAAACCGTTTATCTGGATTTTTTCATGCTTCCGTTAACTGCTTATTAAGAGAATCTGAATAAGGAAAACACACAGTTGATCTGTTTTTTAGCAAATAAAATTGAATCATTTGGTAGAGGTTCCTCAGTCTCAGTAAAATTTAGAACCTGGTGTACCACCCTGATAAGATTATCAATGGCCGGGATATCAGTAACCTCACTATCTGACTCCTGGCCCAGTTCACCTTTCTCCTGTTCCTCCTGACATATAAGGTCTGGCATTGAATCATCAGAATGCAACACAGCTGAAACCAGTAAATTATGAGCCAAACTGGGACTACTTTTAGCAATTGAGCTAGACCTGGACTTTTGTAAATTATTCAAAGTCCTTGACATATCCTGAGCCCACTCTGGCAGCTCAGACGGTATTAACCTAGAATCAGACCTAGCCGCCTCACGATCTTTTTGCGCAGCGGCAAGCTCTGATTTTAACTCAGACATCACACCCATCATAGCCCAAGGAGGATCAGGGTAGAGGTTCATATTTGGACCCATATTTGCAATACACACTGTGCAAGTTCCATCAGGAAACACACTCTCACAGACATTGCAGACAAGCTGCTTTTTTGATTTTGCATTAGCTTTACTCATTATGCACACAGACAGACAGGTATACAGTGAAACAAGTCCTGATGACTCAGTAAAAATTTTAATTAAAGTGTGTAAAAGTCCGAAGTGCACAGCACCTGAAACACACTAAATGTGTTAAATATGTGCTTCACTGCAATTCCTACTAACACCCCTGCACCCTTCAGTGGCTGAGTGTTGTAGGACCGAGCAAATTCCTGTAGAAAGAAACAAACATTTAAAATGGTGTTCCACCATGTGCTTTTTTTTTTCATGTAAAACATATACATACAATAGACCCTTAATAGGTCTACACATGCTCCCAAACACAGTTCCAGACTTTGTAGCCTGGATTACCTGACAATCCATTGCCATCACCCCATATATGTGGGAAACGCTGGACTAGGGACTTCATCACCTGTCCCCCACTATTTGCTGCTACTGTAGATATGGTTATTTACTCCCAAAAGCATTACATCCCCCCTTTTCCTCTCCCCGTACCTCTGAGAGACAATGGCGGGGAAGAGACTGCGAGCCGCGGCATCAGAGGGAGCTGCCCGCGGACAACAAGCATAACAGTGCCGGCGGCAGTGAGAGCAGGGGTGACGGGCGGCCAGCGCGGGAGTTCAACGCCTGTGAGCCAGAACAGCGGGTGCCCAGTGGCGGCAGCATGGCTGTCCGCGACTGGGCAATCAGGGACAGAGCGTGCACCCGGCAGCGTCAGCGTGAACGCTGACTGCTGCCGGGCTGGAGAGTGCATACAAGCAAATTAAAACTCCCCCCACAACCCAATTTTAGGCCCAAATTCACTCCGGACTGTAGGAAGTGGAGGAAACGGCCCAGCTGGAATTCCTCCGTAGGAGCATTCCTGGCCTCACACCAGGAAACATATTTTCTCCATATACGGTGATAATGTTGAGCTGTCGCGTCCTTCCTAGCCTTTATCAGCGTAGGAATGACCTCCTCCGGAATGCCTTTCTCCGCTAGGATCCGGCGTTCAACCGCCATGCCGTCAAACGCAGCCGCGGTAAGTCTTGGAACAGACAGGGCCCCTGCTGCAACAGGTCCTGTCTTAGAGGAAGAGGCCACGGGTCCTCTGTGAGCATTTCTTGCAGATCTGGATACCAAGTCCTTCGTGGCCAATCTGGAACAATGAGGATTGTTCGCACTCCTCTTTTTCTTATTATCCTCAGCACCCTGGGAATGATAGGAAGAGGAGGAAACACATAAACCGACTGGAACACCCATGGTGTCACCAGGGCGTCCACAGCTACCGCCTGAGGGTCTCTTGACCTGGCGCAATACCTCTGTAGCCTTTTGTTGAGGCGGGATGACATCATGTCCACCTGTGGCAGTTCCCACCGCGTTGTAATCTGTGCGAAGACTTCCTGATGAAGTCCCCACTCTCCCGGGTGGAGGTCGTGCCTGCTGAGGAAGTCTGCTTCCCAGTTGTCCACTCCCGGGATGAACACTGCTGACAGTGCGCTTACGTGATTTTCCGCCCAGCGAAGAATTCTGGTGGCTTCCGCCATCGCCACCCTGCTCCTTGTGCCGCCTTGTCGGTTTACATGAGCCACAGCGGTGATGTTGTCTGACTGAATCAGAACCGGTTGGTCGCGAAGCAGGGTCTCCGCTTGACTTAGGGCGTTGTATATGGCCCTTAGTTCCAGGATGTTGATGTGAAGGCAAGTCTCCTGACTTGACCACAGACCTTGGAAATTTCTTCCCTGTGTGACTGAGCCCCAACCTCGGAGGCTTGCATCCGTGGTCACCAGTACCCAGTCCTGAATGCCGAACCTGCGGCCCTCGAGAAGGTGAGCACTCTGCAGCCACCACAGGAGCGACACCCTGGCCCTGGGGGATAGGGTGATTAACCGATGCATCTGAAGATGTGATCCGGACCACTTGTCCAGTAAGTCCCATTGAAAGGTCCTCGAATGGAACCTGCCGAAGGGAATGGCCTCGTATGATGCCACCATCTTTCCCAGGACTCGCGTGCAGTGATGCACAGACACCTGTTTTGGTTTTAATAGGTTCCTGACCAGTGTCATGAGTTCCTGAGCTTTCTCTATCGGGAGAAAAACCCTTTTCTGGTCTGTGTATAGGATCATGCCCAGGAAAGGCAGACGAGTCGTAGGGACCAACTGCGACTTTGGAATATTTAGGATCCAGCCGTGTTGCCGTAACACTTCCAGAGAAAGTGCTACGCTGATCAGCAACTGCTCTCTTGATCTCGCTTTTATGAGGAGATCATCCAAGTATGGGATAATTGTGACCCCTTGCTTCCGCAGGAGTACCATCATTTCCGCCATTACCTTGGTAACTATTCTCGGTGCCGTGGAGAGACCAAACGGCAACGTCTGAAATTGGTAATGACAATCCTGTACCACAAATCTGAGGTACGCCTGATGAGGCGGATAAATGGGGACATGAAGGTATGCATCCTTTATGTCCATAGACACCATAAAATCCCCCCCTTCCAGGCTTGCGATAACCGCTCTCAGCGATTCCATCTTGAACCGGAACCTTTTCAGGTACATGTTCAGGGATTTTAAATTCAATATGGGTCTGACCGAACCGTCCAGTTTCGGGACTACAAACATGGTCGAATAATAACCCCTTCCTTGTTGAAGGAGGGGAACCTTGACCACCACCTGTTGAAGATACAATTTTTGAATTGCAGTTAACACTAATTCCCTCTCGTGAGGGGAAGCTGGCAGGGCCGATTTGAGGTATCGGTGAGGGGGCATCTCTTCGAATTCCAGCTTGTATCCCTGAGACAAAATCTCTATTGCCCAGGGATCCAACTGGGAGTGAACCCACTTGTGGCTGAAATTTCGAAGACGCGCCCCCACCGGGCCTAGCTCCACCTGTGGAGCCCCAGCGTCATGCGGTGGATTTTTTAGAGGCCGGGGAGGACTTTTGTTCTTGGGAACTAGCTGTGTTATGCAGCTTCTTTCCTCTGCCCCTGCCTCTGGCAAGAAAGGACGCACCTCGGACTTTCTTGTTTTTCTGAGATCGAAAGGACTGCATTTGATAATACGGTGCTTTCTTAGGCTGTGAGGAAATATATGGCAAAAAATTTGACTTTCCAGCAGTAGCTGTGGAGACCAGGTCCGAGAGACCCTCCCCAAACAATTCCTCACCCTTGTAAGGTAAAACCTCCATATGCCTTTTTGAGTCGGCATCACCTGTCCATTGCCGAGTCCACAGGACCCTTCTGGCAGAAATCGACATAGTATTTATTCTAGAACCCAGCAGACTAATGTCTCTTTGAGCATCTCTCATATATAGGACAGCGTCCTTAATATGCCCCAGGGTCATTAATATAGTATCCTTGTCTAAGGTATCAAGTTCCCCAGATAAAGTATCCGTCCATGCTGCTACAGCACTACACACCCAGGCCGACATGATTGCCGGCCTCAGTAAGGTACCTGAATGTGTATAAATGGACTTCAGGGTACCCTCCTGTTTTCTATCCGCAGCATCTTTGAGGGTAGCCGTATCCTGTGATGGCAGGGCTACCTTCTTGGACAAGCGTGTTAAAGCCTTGTCCACTCTAGGGGAGGATTCCCAGCGTAACCTGTCCGTTGGCGGGAAGGGATACGCCATAAGAATCCTTTTGGAAATCTGCAGTTTTTTATCTGGAGATTCCCAAGCCTTTTCACATAACTAAAACAAAAGAAATACAGACAGCGCTTGCAGATTTCTTATTACAATAAATTTATTAATTAACTTTTATCTCGATGATAATTCTCCACTAGTACTATTATAGTACCAAGGATATAAATTAATAAAAAATCTTTCCCTTGCCTTAACAACAAATTTGCATAAAAAAAACTAAAACCACATTGACATCAATTAATAATATATAAAAAATGCTCTGCTCCACAGATTGGTTTAGCTAGCCCTCTTAAGGGGGGTACTCACGGGAGAGATGTGTGCTGAGCGATCTTAACACAGACCGCTCACCACACATCTCTCACCCCGCTCAGCACAGCGCGATGTGCTGAGCGAGGGGGAAAGCCGACGGGGGGCCGCTCACTTCACACAACGGTGAAGTGAGCGACCCGCTAGATTGAGCCTGCATGCAGGCTCAATCTAGCATCGGCGATAGCGATGTGCGGGGCCGCGCATCGCTATCGCTGGAGGGCATACACACGGCAGATCCGTGCTTAAAATCTAAGCAATCTAGCAAGATTGCTTAGATTTTAAGCACGGATCTCTCCGTGTGTACCCCCCTTTAGTGCAAAAAAGATACAATAGTTTCAATAAGTCCCAGTGTTTCACTTAATTGCTACAAAGCTGCAACAGCTGAGTCCATTATCTGGTTAATTATTTTCACTTGGTTTACTGCTGTTTCCTATCTTTGATGATTTTAATCTTGAGGTAGATGTTATAGCACTAAATAATGTATGATATATATAGAATAGGGCTTGCTTTCAATCACACATAATACGTATAGTGTTTAGCAGCTTTTTTTCTCACTTTAAATGACGCTGATCAGGTTAGCAGCAATTTAATCATGTAAAACTCTTGAAGCAGTGAGATTAATGGATATAGTCACGATTTTTATAAAACATGGCCATGTTAAGTTTTAGTTACCACTCCGCCTCAGGTTTCCGTTTTTGTAGTCCTCCCGGCTCTGGTGCTAATTAACCATTCAAGATGAGCCTTATCCGGAGATACGTCCAAATTCCTCCTGATGCTCGGCGTAGGTGGTAAAGTAGGTTGTCACTGGCAGGTACAAATACAAAGACGCGTTTCACTGCCTCCTGGCATCGGCAGCTTCCTCAGTTCGTGTGAGGGGGGAAAAGTTACCTGCGGCTTCTTTTCCCCATATATATGAACCCTCCTGTCAGGGACTGGGGTTTCCTCTGTGATGTGCAACACATCCTTAATTGCTATAATCATATAACTGATGGATTTAGCCAATTTTGGCTGTAACTTTGCATCATCGTAATCGACACTGGAGTCAGAATCCATGTCTGTATCCGTGTCAACAATTTGGGATAGTGGGTGCTTCTGAGACCCTGACGGCCTCTGCGACATAGGATCAGGCATGGGTAGGGACCCTGACTGTCCTGAGGCTTCAGCTTTATCTAACCTTTTATGTAAGGAATTCACACTATCATTTAAAACCTTCCACATATCCATCCAATCAGGTGTCGGCGGAGACACCACATTCATTTTCTCCCGCTCTGCTTCCACATAGCCTTCCTCATCAGACATGTCGACACAAGCGTACCGACACACCACACACACAGGGAATGCCCTTTTTGAAGACCGTTCCCCCACAAGGCCCTTTGGAGAGACAGAGAGAGAGTATGCCAGCACACACCCCAGCGCTATAACCCAGGAATAACACAGTAACTTAATGTTAACCCAGTAGCTGCTGTATATTGTGTTTTTTGCGCCTAATTTATGTGCCCCCCCCCCTCTCTTTTTACCCTCTTCTACCGTTAATCTGCAGGGGAGAGCCTGGGGAGCTTCTTCTCAGCGGAGCTGTGGAGAAAAAATGGCGCTGGTGAGTGCTGAGGGAGAAGCCCCGCCCCCTCAACGGCGGGCTTCTGTCCCGCTCAAATATGCATTTTCTTGGCGGAGGCTCATACATATATACAGTGCCCAACTGTATATATGTGTACTTTTGCCAAAAGAGGTCCATATGCTGCCCAGGGCGCCCCCCCTGCGCCCTGCACCCTTACAGTGACAGGAGTATGTGAGGTGTGTGGGAGCAATGGCGCACAGCTGCAGTGCTGTGCGTTACCTCAGTGAAGAACGGAGTCTTCTGCCGCCGATTTTGAAGTCTTCTTGCTTCTCATACTCACCCGGCTTCTGTCTTCCGGCTCTGCGAGGGGGACGGCGGCGCGGCTCTGGGATCGGATGGCGAGGGTGAGATCCTGCGTACGATCCCTCTGGAGCTAATGGTGTCCAGTAGCCTAAGAAGCAGAACCTATCTGCAGAGAGTAGGGCTGCTTCTCTCCCCTCAGTCCCTCGATGCAGGGAGTCTGTTGCCAACAGAGCTCCCTGAAAATAAAAAACCTAACAAAATACTTTCTCACAGCAAGCTCAGGAGAGCTCACTGAACAGCACCCAGCTCGTCCGGGCACAGTCTCAAACTGAGGTCTGGAGGAGGGACATAGAGGGAGGAGCCAGAGCACACCAGAATCTAAATTCTTTCTTAAAGTGCCCATGTCTCCTGCGGAGCCAGTCTATTCCCCATGGTCCTTACGGAGTCCCCAGCATCCACTAGGACGTTAGAGAAAATTAAATGTGTGATTAGATAGTGATCTCTATACATAGGACGCTCAGAAACAGTACTTCCAACTGTGTTAGATCTCCTAATTGGAATTAGTATCTGTATTGACATCAATCTGCACTCTTAGCCTCCAAATAATAAGGAGCATTCCTTGAGGTGATTATTAGAGAGTAGCTAATTGGTGACAAGATTATATATATGAGAGACCATTCCGGATAATTTTTGATATTCACTACATCCAGAGTGTCTAGTGGAATATATACAATGACCATATAGATGAGATTAATATAAAAATAATATAACATACCATATAAGTAATAACAACAAGTGGACACAATTTTAAATCTTTAATTCAGTATCTTTTTTTTCTTTTTCACCCACATCTATGTAAAGTTCGTGATTTTAACTCTTATGTTTCACTGTAGTCTAGGATTAATGTGTGACATATGAGCACATTATTTTTACTAATTACTAATGAACTAATAAAGGTTATATTTTAACTAAAAATATTTTTTCATTCTTTTTGTGCGTCAACAATACAGATTCTCTCCTCGTTTTTCCAAAACTGTTATTGGTCGTACATACTGTAGTTGACAGCAGCCCCTACCTTGATAATTATCAACTATAATATTGCCAAAGGGGTTTATGAACAGATGTATTGAAATAAATTGTTCACATCTATATTATTGACTTGAGTGTGCAGATACCCAACCTTTGCGCATGAGGTTGTACCAAGCACAAACCTATGGGCATAGGGGGTGAAATTAAATATTGATTAATGATGCCTATGTTGTAAGATACTTGACTAATTGTTTTATTTCTACCAGATGGGCACAATACAAAGAATACCTCAGAGGGACATTGCATTTGGTCTCCAGGTTTTAAATTAGAAGATATCGCACGAGGGTCTTCAGAAGAAAACCACCTTTCCCTGAATATACATCCAGCACTTCACAGTGCAGATATATCATCTGATCTCTCTATTCTTGAAGAGTGTTCTCCTAGTGACTCACATATTGTTTCACATAGTACAGATCATAGCGTTGATGCAGTCATGTCTTCTGAGTGTGGGAAATGTTTTACACAGAAATCATCTCTTGTTACACATCAGTGTCACACAGATGAAAAACCATTTGCATGTTCTGAGTGTGGGAAATGTTTTACACGCAAATCACATCTTGTTAGACATGAGAGAAGTCACACAGGTGAGAAACCATTTCCATGCTCTGAGTGTGGGAGATGTTTTACACAAAAATCACATCTTGTTATACATCAGGTAAGTCACACAGGTGAGAAGTCATTTCCATGCTCTGAGTGTGGGAAATGTTATACACATAAATCACATCTTGTTATACATCAGAGAATTCACACAGGTGAGAAGCCTTTTGCATGCTCTGAGTGTGGGAAATGTTATATACATAAATCATATCTTGTTATTCATCAGAGAAGTCACACAGGTGAGAAGTCATTTGCATGCACTGAGTGTGGGAAATGTTATACACAGAAATCATCTCTTGTTACACATCAGAGAAATCACACAGGTGAAAAGCCATTTACATGCTCTGAGTGTGGGAAATGTTTTACACAGAAATCACATCTTGCTACACATCAGATAAATCACACAGGTGAGAGGCCATTTCCATGCTCTGAGTGTGGGAAATGTTTTACACAGAAATCATCTCTTGTTATACATGAGAGAAATCACACTGGTGAGAGGCCATTTGCATGCTCTGAGTGTGGGAAATGTTTTACTCGGAAATCATATCTTTTTAAACATCTGAGTAGTCACACAGGTGAGAGGCCATTTCCATGCTCTGAGTGTGGGAAATGTTTTACACAGACATCATCTCTTCGTAAACATGAGAAGTCACATAGATGAGAACCAGCTATTTTAAGACATCAGATAGTCACAGTTGAATTTCTTTGGTAGACAAGAAACGAAGTTGCATTAATATTTTACATGCAAGAAAATTAATAACATTTGTTTATTTAGCAACTTTTTCACAATAAGAATAAAAGCAATTTGCATATTTGTATATGGTGAGGCAGCCTTCTTGATACTGTAAGTACTCGCATTGGTCCGTGCCCCCATTGAAGCTTGCAATCTGAGGGCCTTATTCGGGTTGGATTGCTAAACTGCAAAATCGCAAATCGGGCGTTTATCAGCAGACTGCACATGTGTTGCAAACACATTGGGGGTAATTCCAAGTTGATCGCAGCAGGATTTTTGTTAGCAATTGGGCAAAACCATGTGCACTGCAGGGGAGGCAGATATAACATGTGCAGAGAGAGTTAGATTTGGGTGGGGTGTGTTCAATCTGCAATCTAATTTGCAGTGTAAAAATAAAGCAGCCAGTATTTACCCTGCACAGAAACAAAATAACCCACCCAAATCTTACTCTCTCTACACATGTTATATTTGCCTCCCCTGCAGTGCACATGGTTTTGCCCAATTGCTATCAAAAATACTGCTGCGATCAACTTGGAATTACCCCCATTGTGCGAAGGCCAAATGCCATTCAGGGTGGCTTTTAACGTGGTTTTTATCAGTAGCAGTTTTGAGAAAATTGAAATTTCAATCTCAATAGCGATCCACGCTGATTGAGGTCCCAAATCCCATATCACACACACCATTGTTTTATTTATAAACTTTGTTGGAGGAAACCAGAGTAACTAATGACAAGCTACACAAGCATGAAGAGAACACACAAACTCCACACAAATAGGGTCTTGGTGAGGATCATACCTGAAAGTCCAGTGCAGTGAAGCAGCAGTTCTATCCACTATGCCACCATGCATAGTAATAGTTCTTACTTTGAATATATGATGAAAGCAGGCATAAATAAATGTGCAGAGTGTATTCAGATCAGCGGCACAGCTATGGGGGTAGTGAATGCCCCCTAACATGAAATGTGTTTCCAGTGGTGGCTTCAGGGGGACAGGATCAGCCAAACCCTCACGTTTCGATTACTAGCAACACCGGCTGGGCTGCCATACAGTCAGATGGAGAGGGAGGGGTCTGGTGTGAGGGTGGGGCTACGCAGCACATGGTACAGCTCTGGCCTCTGTATACACTATGGTAGATGGAAGTGGGAGGAGCAGCCACAGAGTAGCCAATATGCTGCCTGTAGTATAAGGTAAGAGGGAGGGGGCACTGTATTGTGTATGTGTGTGACCATGTCATTATAATCTCTGTGCGGATCTGTATCTGTGACCCTATACATGTGAGAGCCTGCTGTGAGTGTGACCCTATGCATGTGAGAGCCTGCTGTGTGACCCTATGCATGTGAGAGACTGCTGTGTGTGTGACCCTATGCATGTGAGACTGCTGTGAGTGTGACCCTATGCATGTGAGAGACTGCTGTGAGTGTGACCCTATGCATGTGTGAGAGCCTGCTGTGAGTATGACCCTATGCATGCGAGAGTCTGCTGTGAGTGTGACCCTATGCATGTGAGACTGTTGTGAGTGTGACCCTATGCAGGTGAGACTGTTGTGAGTGTGACCCTATGCAGGCGAGAGACTCTGCTGTGAGTGTGGCCCTATGCATGTGACACCCTGCTGTGAGTGTGTTCCTGCTGTGAGTGTGACCCTATGCATGTGAGAACATGCTGTGAGTGTGACCCTATGCATGTGAGACTGTTGTGAGTCTGACCCTATGCAGGTGAGAGACTCTGCTGTGAGTGTGACCCTATGCACGTGAGACCCTGCTGTGAGTGTGTTCCTGCTGTGAGTGTGACCCTATGCATGTGAGAGACTCTGCTGTGTGACCCTATGCATGTGAGACTCTGCTGTGAATGTGACCCTATGCAAGTGAGGCCCTGCTGTGAGTGTGACCCTATGCATGTGAGGCCCTGCTGTGTGACCCTATGCATGTGAGAGACTCTGCTGTGAGTGTGACCCTATGCATGTGAGAGACTCTGCTGTGGGTGTAACCCTATGCATGTGAGACCCTGCTGTCAGTGTGACCCTATGCATGTGAGAGACCCTGCTGTGAATGTGACCCTATGCATGTGAAGACCCTGCTGTGAGTGTGACCCTATGTAAGAGAGACTCTGCTGTGAGTGTGACCCTATGCATATGAGACCCTGCTGTGTGACCCTATGCATGTGAGACCCTGCTGTGAGTGTGACCCTCTGCATGTGAGGCCCTGCTCTGAGTGTGACCCTATGCATGTGAGAGACTCTGCTGTGGGTGTAACCCTATGCATGTGAGACTGCTGTGAGTGTGACCCTATGCATGTGAGACCCTGCTGTGAATCTGACCCTATGCATGTGAGACCCTGCTGTGAGTGTGACCCTATGCATGTGAGGCTCTGCTGTGAGTGTGACCCCATGTGTGAGAGACACTGCTGTGGGTGTGACCCTATGCATGTGAGAGCCTGCTGTGTGTGTGACCCTATGCATGTGAGACTGTTGTGAGTGTGACCCTATGCAGGTGAGAGACTCTGCTGTGAGTGTGACCCTATGCATGTGAGACCCTGCTGTGAGTGTGACCCTATGCATGTGAGAGACTCTGCTGTGAGTGTGACCCTATGCATGTGAGACCTTGCTGTGAATGTGACCCTATGCAAGTGAGACCCTGATGTGAATGTGACCCTATGCATGTGAAACCCTGCTGTGAGTGTGACCCTATGCATGTGAGACCCTGCTGTGAGTGTGACCCTATGCATGTGAGGCCCTGCTGTGTGACCCTATGCATGTGAGAGACTCTGCTGTGGGTGTAACCCTATGCATGTGAGACCCTGCTGTGAATGTGACCCTATGCATGTGAAACCCTGCTGTGAGTGTGACCCAATGCATGTGAAGACCCTGCTGTGAATGTGACCCTATGCATGTAAGAACCTGCTGTGGGTGTGACCCTATACATGTGAGACCCTGCTTTGAGTGACCCTATGTAAGAGAGACTCTGCTGTGAGTGTGACCCTATGCATATGAGACCCTGCTGTGTGACCCTATGCATGTGAGAGACTCTGCATTGAACCTATGCATGTGAGACCCTGCTGTGAGTGTGACCCTATGCATGTGAGAGACTGCTGTGGGTGTAACCCTATGCATGTGAGACTGCTGTGAGTGTGACCCTGCTGTGAATCTGACCCTATCCATGTGAGACCCTGCTGTGAGTGTGACCCTATGCATGTGAGACCCTGCTGTGTGACCCTATGCATGTGAGAGACTCTGCATTGAACCTATGCATGTGAGACCCTGCTGTGAGTGTGACCCTATGCATGTGAGACTGCTGTGAGTGTGACCCTGTGCATGTGAGACTGCTGTGAGTGTGACCCTATGCATGTGAGACCCTGCTGTGAATCTGACCCTATCCATGTGAGACCCTGCTGTGAGTGTGACCCTATGCATGTGAGGCCCTGCTGTGAGTGTGACCCTATGCATGTGAGACCCTGCTGAGTGTGACCCTATGCATGCGAGACCCTGCTGTGAGTGTGACCCTATGCATGTGTGACCCTGCTGTGAATGTGACCCTATGCATGTGAGATTCTGCTGTGAGTGTGACCCTATGCATGTGAGACCCTGCTGTGAGTGTGACCCTCTGCATGAGACCCTGCTGTGAGTGTAACCCTATGTATGTGAGACCCTGCTGTGAGTGTGACCCTATACATGAGACCCTGCTGTGAGTGTGAACCTATGCATGTGAGACCCTGCTGTGAGTGTGACCCTATGCATGTGAGGCCCTGCTGTGAGTGTGACCCTATGCATGTGAGACTCTGCTGTGAGTGTGACCCTATGCATGTGAGACTCTGCTGTGAGTGTGACCCTATGCATGTGAGACTCTGCTGTGAGTGTGACCCTATGCATGTGAGACCCTGCTGTGAGTGTGACCCTATGCATGAGACCCTGCTGTGAGTGTAACCCTATGTATGTGAGACCCTGCTGTGAGTGTGACCCTATACATGAGACCCTGCTGTGAGTGTGAACCTATGCATGTGAAGACCCTGCTGTGAGTGTGAACCTATGCATGTGAGGCCCTGCTGTGAGTGTGACCCTATGCATGTGAGACCCTGCTGTGAGTGTGACCCTATGCATGAGACCCTGCTGTGAGTAACCCTATGTATGTGAGACCCTGCTGTGAGTGTGACCCTATACATGAGACCCTGCTGTGAGTGTGAACCTATGCATGTGAAGACCCTGCTGTGAGTGTGACCCTATGCATGTGAAGACCCTGCTGTGAGTGTGACCCTATGCATGTGAGGCCCTGCTGTGCGTGTGACCCTATGCATGTGAGGCCCTGCTGTGAGTGTGACCCTATGCATGTGAGACTCTGCTGTGAGTGTGACCCTATGCATGTGAGACTCTGCTGTGAGTGTGACCCTATGCATGTGAGACCCTGCTGTGAGTGTGACCCTATGCATGAGACCCTGCTGTGAGTGTAACCCTATGTATGTGAGACCCTGCTGTGAGTGTGACCCTATACATGAGACCCTGCTGTGAGTGTGAACCTATGCATGTGAAGACCCTGCTGTGAGTGTGACCCTATGCATGTGAGGCCCTGCTGTGAGTGTGACCCTATGCATGTGAGACTCTGTTGTGAGTGTGACCCTATGCATGTGAGACTCTGCTGTGAGTGTGACCCTATGCATGTGAGACCCTGCTGTGAGTGTGACCCTATGCATGAGACCCTGCTGTGAGTGTAACCCTATGTATGTGAGACCCTGCTGTGAGTGTGACCCTATACATGAGACCCTGCTGTGAGTGTGAACCTATGCATGTGAAGACCCTGCTGTGAGTGTGACCCTATGCATGTGAAGACCCTGCTGTGAGTGTGACCCTATGCATGTGAGGCCCTGCTGTGCGTGTGACCCTATGCATGTGAGGCCCTGCTGTGAGTGTGACCCTATGCATGTGAGACCCTGCTGTGAGTGTGACCCTATGCATGTGAGACCCTGCTGTGAGTGTAACCCTATGCATGAGACCCTGCTGTGAGTGTAACCCTATGCATGTGAGACCCTGCTGTGAGTGTGACCCTATACATGAGACCCTGCTGTGAGTGTGAACCTATGCATGTGAGACCCTGCTGTGTGACCCTATGCATGTGAAGACCCTGCTGTGAGTGTGACCCTATGCATGTGAGGCCCTGCTGTGAGTGTGACCCTATGCATGTGAGACCCTGCTGTGAGTGTGACCCTATGCATGTGAGGCCCTGCTGTGAGTGTGACCCTATGCATGTGAGGCCCTGCTGTGAGTGTGACCCTATGCATGTGAGACCCTGCTGTGAGTGTGACCCTATGCATGTGAGGCCCTGCTGTGAGTGTGACCCTATGCATGTGAGGCCCTGCTGTGAGTGTGACCCTATATGAGAGAGACCCTGCTGTGAGTGTGGTATGAGTGGTGTAGCCACAGCTGGTATAAGGGAGGGCAGTAGGTACAGTAGAAGGTTACTCCAGTGCATGCTGTAAGTACATGGCTCTGCATGGTATGACAGAATGGACTGCCCCGGCCCGTTTGGACAATGTTTTAGTATAGAATTGAGCAGCCAGCTATCGTTCTTGCACAGGGACAGGTGAGATGTTTTATTCTGAGCCAGTCACATCCTGTAAGGACACTGGGGACAGGAAGCTGGAGACCCTCTGATGTCACAAGTGACTATAAGGGTTCAAAACAGGTAGTGACTGGCTATCACCCACCATCACCAATATCCCATTGTTCTCCCCTATGGCTGAGTCAGGCACTGGGGTATGAAAACAGCAGGTGGGGTCTCATCATGACTCATTTCTTATACAGCCCCTCATTGATCTCCACCAATCAGGAGACACCATTTCCTGAGACCACCCTTTGCAGGAGGGACTATAGAGGTGGGGATCGGAACCTTTATAAATGGGATGTAAGAGCTGCAGGTGTGTGTTTCCCTCTGAAAGCGACTGGTCCTGGAGTCTCGGCCTCTGCCAGTGTGCTGAGGACTGTGTGCCTGGGACTATTGTGGCTATTGGAGTACAGGCTTTTCCTGGGATTGCAGACTTGTTGGCTCTGCCTGGTTTATTCTACAATTGTGGACTTGCAGCCTGTGATCCTGCACATTTATACTGCATCCAGTCATTAATCACAGACCGTGCAGGAGAGTTCTGGGGAGTCTAATGGTAAGCTGCTGCTGCTGGTTATTAGGACCTGCTGATCTGGTTTTCATTTCAAATATGTTCATCTTATTGCTGATGTAGAGAACTCGTATTAAGTAAATCTGTAATAAATATATTGTACCTTTATCTGTGTGACCTGACCCAGAAGTCCTGGGGTACACTCTGAGTTTAGGCTCTAGACTCCAGGTCTGCGCAGATGGTGTGCACACCACTATGGTGCAGTCATATTTAGTCAGATATTTAATAAAATATATTAAAGTCTCACCACTTTTTATTTTCTCTAACATCCTAGTGGATACTGGGGAACTGTACTTTAGTACCGTGGGGTATAGATCGGGGCCACTGGAGCCCAGCACTTTAAAAACCTTTAGTGTGTGTATGTGTGTGCTGGCTTCTCCCCTCTATGCCCCGCCTACCAGACTCAGTTTAGAAAAATGTGCCCACGGAGTCGGGTGCATCTCTCTGGAGCTCCAGAGAGTTTCCTTAAAATTTATTTAAGTTTATTATTTTCAGGTAGCTCTGGTTGGCAACCAGTCTACCTGCTTCGTGGGACTTACAGGGGGGACCGAACCAACCTCCTGAGGGTTAATGGTCCATAATCCTGACAGGACACAGAACACAGCTGACAGGACACTGAGCTCCTGATCACTCAGCGTCATTATGTGTGCCCACACCAGCAGCTAGCCGCCACCCTCTAACAGATGCCGAAGAGACGCAGGTGTGGTGTTATCACCGGGTCCCGGTGAACAGGTCCCCAGTGCGGTTTGGCGGCATGTTACGCGGCGGTCACAAGCCATGAGCTGCGGCGGGCAGCCGCAGACTACACTGGCTAAGAGGAGTTATGTACTCCACAGGGTGCCCAGCACTATCCGTTAACGTTCTGTTATGTTTATATACATAATAAGCCAGTATAAAATTATAGGGACTGCACGCCATTACGAGGGTGGGGCTTCCCGGAGAGCGGGACCAGAGGAGGGAAGGCAGTATTTCCTGCTGCGGTGGATCACCAGTGTCAAAGTCAACAATATTACACTCACACAACATGTAAACACCAAACTGATTGGCCTCTGTGCGTGCGCATTACCGTCGTGGCAACTCATACTCGCAAGTTACGTACACAGGTTTTAACGCATGACAAGAGTATATACGGTAGCATACGCATTCGCACAGAAAGGCCACAAAGACATATTCGATACTTATATTCATATAGTGCATAATTTACACACAGTCTGTATACACTTTGTCAGCGACTTGCATACACTTAAAAGGTAAAACAACCTAGCTATTCAGGTTTACATGGTGTGAGGGGATGGAGCAATGTTAGGACTTAGGGTTTGGTATCCAGATGTGCAGTATCGTGAGAACTACATTCCGGTGGCTATTTGCAGTATATCACATGTTTCTGCATGTAGATATACGCAGAATTGTAATATTCGCAAATTGCTATGTTACTGTACTCAGGATATTCGTCGGGAATCCAGAGGCGAACACCTGCTAGTGCACCCTGGACCAAGCATCGCCCACTGGTTCAAACCAACCTATGACCCCTCATGTTCTGTAAATAACTTGCCCTCTGACCTATGAAAGAAGAGCTTACATTTCTCATTGTACTGTATTTGGACACATTGTATAAAAGAGAGGTCTCCTGATCCAAGCTTCAGTCCATATTTCTCTGAGGTCATCTTTCCAAGACTGACTGAGGCCTGGATCCAGGAGCGCTCGCGTTTAAACGTATGTGTTATTGGTTGTAGCTCTTCTCTGTATATTGTTGTACCTTTTACCTGTATATTCTCAAGTAAGTACTGTTGATGCGTTGGACTACAACATTACATCTAACTAATAGTCTTGCATTCCATTCTTGTTTGGGGAAAGGTGTATTCAGCCACACGTGTCGCTATATTGTGCGCATAACGTGTCAGCATGTATATGCAATGTATATACACATTTTAGCGGTTATATCTATATGCAGCGGCCACAGCGGCTCAAACCACAGTGTGATAATGTATTGCTTTTCCTTGTAATTTGAACAAACTTAACACAAGGCTGCATGCACTCTGCTCCTCCATGGACCTAGGCTGTTACAGGCGCTGTACTGGTACCAGGGGGTCATAGCAAGGGGGGGGGGGGGGCTCATCAGCGGCAGCGCCGCTGCTTAGGTAGTGTGATCCATATACACTGCCATGCGCTGCTGTGTTGTGTGCTGGTCTCCTTTTTTTCTTTGCGTCACTTTCTGGGGTCTGTGTGGGGGTATTTCGGTGGGATTACAATACATTGTTGTTGTGTACATCATGTCTGTTGATAAGATGATGTGTACTGCTTGTTATTCTACACCTTCTTCTGAGGGGTCCCTCATGTGTGAACAGTGTTCAGTATCCCCACAGGGAAACAGCTCCCAAGCACCTGACTGGTTAGATAGTTTTAAGAGCATGATTCATAATGTGAATTTAGAACTAGCTGCAGCTAGGAAGGAGAGACAGGTGCTGAGACAATCTGTTGATTGTATGGCTAGAGCTGCAGATTACAGCCCCCTCTGTTGGTTTAACGCTCACTTCCACAAGTGCTCCTGTGTGATGCTGATCTGCCTGATTTAGATGATTATTATATGGATGAGGACAGCTCTCTGTCCCACGGGGTGGAGGCCCTCATTTATGCTGTGAGGGAGGTTCTTAACATACCTGATCAGGAGGCAGAACCAGATGAGGAATTGTACTTTAATGTAAAGCGACAATCCCCGACGTTTCCTGTATCTAAGGAATTAAACTCCCTGGCCAGGGAGGCATGGGTGAACCCTGTAAAAAAATTCAAAACTCAGAGGTTTTTATCTTCTTTTCCCTTCCCCACGGAAGACAGAAAGGTATGGGAAAACCCCCCATCAGTCGATACGTCTGTGTCCAGACTGTCAAGAAAATTGGTAGTGCCGGTGCCTGGGGTATTATCCCTAAAAGACCCAACTGACCGTAAAATTGAGACCATTCTCAAGGCAATATATATACGGCAGCGGGCATAGCATAGCGTCCCACTATAGTCTGTGGTTGGATTTCCAGGACAGTGGTCAAATGGTCTGATATTATTGATCCTGATTTGCTGCCCCAGGATGAGATCATTATGCTGCTGCAACATGGTGGTCATTCCGATTTGTCGCTCTGTAATTTTCTTCGCATCGCAGCGATTTTCCGCTTATTGCGCATGCGCAATGTTCGCACTGCGACTGCGCCAAGTAAATTTGCTATACAGTTAGGAATATTACTCACGGCATTACAAGGTTTTTTCTTCGTTCTGGTGATCGGAGTGTGATTGACAGGAAGTGGGTGTTTCTGGGCGGAAACTGGTCATTTTATGGGCGTGTGGGAAAAAACGCTACCGTTTCTGGGAAAAACGCGGGAGTGGCTGGAGAAACGGAGGAGTGTCTGGGCGAACGCTGGGTGTGTTTGTGACGTCAAACCAGGAACGACAAGCACTGAACTGATCGCACTGGCAGAGTAAGTCTCGAGCTACTCAGAAACTGTACAGAGAAGTCTTTTTCACAATATTGCAAATCTTTCGTTCGCAATTTTAAGATGCTAAGATTCACTCCCAGTAAGCGGCGGCTTAGCGTGTGCAATGCTGCTAAAAGCAGCTTGCGAGCGATCAACTCGGAATGAGGGCCCATATTCAGGATGCTGCAAATTTTATGAGCGAAGCTGTTAAAGAATTTTGGGGGTAATTCCAAGTTGATCGCAGCAGGAACTTTGTTAGCAGTTGGGCAAAACCATGTGCACTGCAGGGGAGGCAGATGTAACATGTGCAGAGAGAATTAGATTTGGGTGTGGCGTGTTCAATCTGCAATCTAAATTGCAGTGTAAAAATAAAGCAGCCAGTATTTACCCTGCACAGAAACAAAATAACCCACCCAAATCTAACTCTCTTTGCACGTTATATCTGCGATCAACTCAGAATGACCCCCTATGGGCCAATGGTCAGTGGATGCTGATTCCAAAAAGGGGGTAGAAAATCTTCCCTTTACAGGTGATGCCTTGTTTGGAGATGAGTTGAATAAATGGATTTCTCAGGCTACGGCGGGTAAGTCCACCTATACTGCCATTGGCTGCACCACCTGCTAGATGCTCTTACTCAGGCCCCTCCTTGCAGTCCTTTCGTGTGGTAACATTCAGAGGCTGAGGAGCCTCCAATGCTCCTAGAGGATCTTGTGGTAAGTCCCAAAAACCTGCAACTGCAACTTCCTTGGACCAAACCCCCAGAACATCTACCACAAAGCCTTCCGGGTGACGGTTGGCCCCAAAAGCAGGGCTACTTTCTGGTAGGTGCTCACCTTCAACACTTTGCCTACATGTAGGCACAGTCCTGCCGGGATCCTTGGGTGATGGACCTCATTTCTCATGGATACCAGCTGGAATTTCAAACACTCCCTCCTCACAGATTTTTCAATTCAAGCTCACCAGCTTTACCCGCTGCAAGAGTTACCTTTCAAGAAGCCATTCAAAAGCTTTTACAGATGGGAGTTATGGGTCCAGTTCCTCTTCCATTGTACACCAAGGGGTTTTACTCCAGTCTTTTTGTCGTGCAACCGGACGGCTCTGTGTGGCCCATCTTGAATTTGAAGGTTTTGAACCCTTATCTGCGGGTTTTCAAATTCAAGATGGAATCCCTGCGGGCAGTGATGTCCGGTCTAGAGAAGGGGGAATTTCTTGTGTTCCTAGACATGAATGATGCTTACCTACACATCCCTATGTGGCCTCCTCATCAGTCTTACCTCAGGTTCGCCATTTTGGACAGCCACTTCCTGTTTCAGGCCTTACTCTTTGGTCTCTCCACAGCTCCAAGGGTTTTCACAAAGGTCACGGCAATGATGATGCTGCAACTGCACAAAAAAAGTGCAGTTCCTCAGTATCCACTATGGACTACGAGAAAAGGAATTACCGGTAGGTATTAAATTCCTATTTTACCATCTTAACAAGAAAAAAAAGTCTGCACCAATCCCAGAGCAAACATTAAGAAACTCAAAGAACCAAGAAAACGCCACAAACCACGTGTTGTCATTTAGCACATACTCAGTGCAGCTGTGGGCAAAAGAAAACCATACAAAATGGTACTTTAACCTGTCTCTTTAACACAAAATATGAGAAAAACATTAGTACACCTAGAAGTCCTGGGAGGCGCTCCAAATGGTATCAGTGAGGAGGCATATTCCCCAGCCTGCCTCAGGTGCTAAAAAAAAGTTGACTATTCTGTTGACTGTAACATTAAGTTTACCCAGAAACAGGGATCTGGTCAACGTATCGGTGGTCGAGATGCCGGCCTTCAGAATCCCGACACTGGTCAGAAGACTGATGCCGGGATCCTGATCGTAAGTATACCGGGGCGGGTTAGGTTCAGGCTTCGGGGGAGGTTAGGTTTATACTGTGTGTGTGTGTAAGGGGGGGGGGGGGTACTGGGGGAATGTTAGGTTTAGGTACCACTGAGAGAGGAAGGGTTAGGTTTAGGCACCACCGAGGAAGGATAGGGTTAGGCTGCAGGGAGGGTTAGGTTTAGGCACCACCGAGGAAGGATAGGGTTAGGCTGCAGGGAGGGTTAGGTTTAGGCACCACCGAGGAAGGATAGGGTTAGGCTGCAGCGAGGGAGGGTTAGGTTTAGGCACCACTGAGGAAGGATAGGGTTAGGCTGCAGGGAGGTAGGGAGGGTTAGGTTTAGGCACCACTAAGGATAGGGTTAGGCTGCAGGGAGGGAGGGTTAGGTTTAGGCACCACCGAGAAAGACAGGGTTAGGCTGCAGAGAGGGAGGGTTAGGTTTAGGCACCACGAGGAAGGATAGTGTTAGGCTGCAGGGAGGGAGGGTTAGGTTTAGGCGCCACTGAGAGAGGTAGGGTTAGGTTTAGGCACCACTGAGGAAGTATAGGGTTAGGCTGCAGAGAGGGAGGGTTAGGTTTAGGCACCACTGACAGGAAGGGTTAGGTTTAGGCACCATTGAGGAAGTATAGGGTTAGGCTGCAGAAAGGGAGGGTTAGGTTTAGGCACCACCGAGGAAGTATAGGGTTAGGCTGCAGGGAGGCAGGGTTAGGTTTAGGCACCACAGAGGATAGGATTATGCTGCAGGGAGGGTTAGGTTTAGGCACCACTAAGGATAGGGTTAGGTTGCAGAGAGGGAGGGTTAGGTTTAGGCACCACAGAGGATAGGATTATGCTGCAGGGAGGGAGGGTTAGGTTTAGGCACCACTAAGGATAGGGTTAGGCTGCAGAGAGGGAGGGTTAGGTTTAGGCACCACGAGGAAGGATAGGGCTAGGCTGCAGGGGGGGAAGGTTAGGTTTAGGCACCACTGAGAGATGAAGGGTTAGGTGTAGACACCACCAAGGAAGGATAGGGTTAGGCTGCAGGGAGGGGTGTTAGGTTTAGGCACCACCGAGAGATGAAGGGTTAGGTTTAGGCACCACTGAGGAAGGATAGGGTTAGGCTGAAGGGAGGGAGGGTTAGGTTTAGGCACCACCGAGGAAGGATAGGGTTAGGCTGCAGGGAGGGAGGGTTAGGTTTAGGCTGCAGGGAGGGAGGGTTAGGTTTAGGCCCCACTAAGGATAGGGTTAGGCGGCAGGGAGGGAGGGTTAGGTTTAGGCACCACCGAGGAAGGATAGGGTTAGGCTGCAGGGAGGGAGGGTTAGGTTTAGGCACCACTGACAGGAAGGGTTAGGTTTAGGCACCATTGAGGAAGTATAGGGTTAGGCTACAGAAAGGGAGGGTTAGGTTTAGGCAGCACCGAGGAAGGATAGGGTTAGGCTGCAGGGAGGCAGGGTTAGGTTTAGGCACCACTGAGGAAGGATAGGGTTAGGCTGCAGGGAGGGAGGGTTAGGCACCACTGAGGAAGGGTTAGGTTTAGGCACCACTGAGGAAGTATAGGGTTAGGCTGCAGGGAGGGAGGGTTAGGTTTAGACACCACTGAGGAAGGATAGGGTTAGGATGCTGAGAGGGAGGGTTAGGTTTAGGCACCACAGAGGATAGGATTAGGCTGCAGGGAGGGAGGGTTAGGTTTAGGCACCACCGAGGAAGGATAGGGTTAGGCTGCAGGGAGGGAGGGTTAGGTTTAGGCACCACCGAGGAAGCATAGGGTTAGGCTGCAGGGAGGGAGGGTTAGGTTTAGGCACCACTGAGGAAGGATAGGGTTAGGGTGCAGGGAGGGAGGGTTAGGTTTAGGCACCACCGAGGAAGGATAGGGTTAGGCTGCAGGGAGGGAGGGTTAGGTTTAGGCACCACCGAGGAAGGATAGGGTTAGGCTGCAGGGAGGGAGGGTTAAGTTTAGGCACCACCGAGGAAGGATAGGGTTAGGCTGCAGTGGGGAGGGTTAGAACACATAACAGGTGTCGGGATCCTGCACATCAGGATGACACTGTCAGTATTCTGACCATCTGCTGTCAGGAATCTGCATTTTGCATCATATCACTTACCGATGCTCTGATGCGCTGGCCTCCGGAGGTCACATCCTCAGCCTGGCAGCATGTTCCATGGTGACCTGGCCCCTGAGATTTGTCGAGCCCTGTCCTATGCCTCTAAGAAACTGAGGCTGAGAAATGTTGGAACATCAGGATCTTATGACACTCCACCAGTACGGAGGCATTTTTTTCATAAGTGCATAACATAACTTGTTTATCATGAAACGTCTAATATTTAGCAATAACATGCATAGGCCGGGTATCAGAAGACGCTCTCTCCGACGCCAGCTTGTGCGCCCTTTCAGTAACAATAGGAGGAATGGTAGCTGAAATTCCAAGGGCCCGGATTAAATCCGTCTGAAGATAGTCAATCAGAGCCGGACCTTTAATAACCTTAGGTGTCCCTACAAAGCATACATTTCTTTGCAGCTCCTATTCTCCCAATCATCAATCTTAGCCAAGAGAGTTTTTATAGTCATTACTTGGTTATCGGACGCAGATTGAAGAGCCTCTGTGGCATCTTCCATCTCAATTACTCTCTGTTCAAGAATCCCAATTCTCTTAGTATTGGATTCAATTTGGGACACAACAGAGGACAGTGTATTTCGGAACTCCTGAAACTGTGGCTCCATAAGGGGCTAAATTACTGCCAGCATTTCTTGGGCCGCCGCAGAAGGAAGGGGCATTACGGGAAGCCTGAACTAAAATAAGATTTTAAACCTACCGGTAAATCTTTTTCTCTGACGTCCTAGTGGATGCTGGGACTCCGTCAGGACCATGGGGAATAGCGGCTCCGCAGGAGACAGGGCACAAAATTTAAAAGTTTGACCACTAGGTGGTGTGTACTGGCTCCTCCCCCTATGACCCTCCTCCAAGCCTCAGTTAGGTTTTTGTGCCCGTCCGAGCAGGGTGCAATCTAGGTGGCTCTCCTAAAGAGCTGCTTAGAAAAAGTTTGTTAGGTTTTTTATTTTCAGTGAGTCCTGCTGGCAACAGGCTCACTGCAACGAGGGACTTAGGGGAGAAGAAGTGAACTCACCTGCGTGCAGGATGGATTTGCTTCTTAGGCTACTGGACACTAGCTCCAGAGGGACGATCACAGGTACAGCCTGGATGGGTCACCGGAGCCGCGCCGCCGACCCCCTTGCAGATGCCGAATAGAGAAGAGGTCCAGAAACCGGCGGCAGAAGACGTCTCAGTCTTCATGAGGTAGCGCACAGCACTGCAGCTGTGCGCCATTGCTCTCCGCACACTTCACACCAGCGGTCACTGAGGGTGCAGGGCGCTGGGGGGGGGCGCCCTGGGCAGCAATGTAATATACCTATTCTGGCTAAAATATATCACATATAGCCCCTGGGGCTATATGGATGTATTTAACCCCTGCCAGGTTCCAAAAAAACCGGGAGAAGAAGCCCGCCGAAAAGGGGGCGGGGCCTATTCTCCTCAGCACACAGCGCCATTTTCCTGCCCAGCTCCGCGGCGAGGAAGGCTCCCAGGACTCTCCCCTGCACTGCACTACAGAAACAGGGTAAAAACAGAGAGGGGGGGCACTTATTGGCGATATTTATAATATTTGAGCTGCTATAAAGGGAACACACTTATTAAGGTTGTCCCTATATATATTTATAGCGCTTGGGTGTGTGCTGGCAAACTCTCCCTCTGTCTCCCCAAAGGGCTAGTGGGGTTCTGTCTTCTATCAGAGCATTCCCTGTGTGTCTGCTGTGTGTCGGTACGTGTGAGTCGACATGTATGAGGACGATGTTGGCGTGGAGGCGGAGCAATTGCCCGTAATGGTGATGTCACCCCCTAGGGAGTCGACACCAGAATGGATGGCTTTGTTTATGGAATTACGGGATAGTGTCAGCACGCTACAAAAGTCGGTTGACGACATGAGACAGCCGGCAAACCAGTTAGTACCTGTCCAGGCGTCTCAGACACCGTCAGGGGCTGTAAAATGCCCTTTACCTCAGTCGGTCGACACAGACCCAGACACTGACACTGAATCCAGTGTCGACGGTGAAGAAACAAACGTATTTTCCAGTAGGGCCACACGTTATATGATCACGGCAATGAAGGAGGCTTTGCATATCTCTGATACTGCAAGTACCACAAAAAGGGGTATTATGTGGGGTGTGAAAAAACTACCGATAGTTTTTCCTGAATCAGAGGAACTGAATGAAGTGTGTGATGAAGCGTGGGTTACCCCAGATAGAAAACTGCTAATTTCAAAGAAGTTATTGGCATTATACCCTTTCCCGCCAGAGGTTAGGGCGCGCTGGGAAACACCTCCTAGGGTGGATAAGGCGCTCACACGCTTATCAAAGCAAGTGGCGTTACCGTCTCCTGATACGGCCGCCCTCAAGGATCCAGCTGATAGGAGGCTGGAGAATACATTAAAAAGTATATACACACATACTGGTGTTATACTGAGACCAGCAATCGCCTCAGCCTGGATGTGCAGTGCTGGCGTGGCTTGGTCGGAGTCACTGTCTGAAAATATTGATACCCTGGATAGGGACAGTATTTTACTGACTATAGAGCAGTTAAAGGATGCATTTCTTTATATGCGAGATGCACAGAGAGATATTTGCACTCTGGCATCAAGAGTAAGTGCGATGTCCATATCTGCCAGAAGAAGTTTATGGACGCGCCAGTGGTCAGGTGATGCGGATTCCAAACGACATATGGAAGTATTGCCGTATAAGGGGGAGGAATTATTTGGGGTCGGTCTATCGGATCTGGTGGCCACGGCAACGGCCGGGAAATCCACCTTTTTACCCCAGATCACCTCCCAGCAGAAAAAGCCGCAGGCTTTTCAGCCGCAGTCCTTTCGTTCCTATAAGAACAAACGAGCAAAAGGACATTCCTATTTGCCCCAAAGCAAAGGAAAGGGTAAGAGACTGCAACAAGCAGCTCCTTCCCAGGAGCAGAAGCCCTCCCCGGCTTCTACAAAGGCTTCAGCATGACGCTGGGACCTTACAAGCAGACTCAGGGGCGGTGGGGAGTCGCCTCAAAACATTTCAGCGCACAGTGGGCTCACTCGCAGGTGGACCCCTGGATCCTGCAGGTAGTATCTCAGGGTTACAGGTTGGAATTCGAGAAGTCCCCTCCTCGCCGTTTCCTAAAGTCTGCTTTGCCAACGTCTCCCTCCGACAGGGCGACGGTATTGGAGGCCATTCACAAGCTGTATTCTCAGCAGGTGATAGTCAAGGTACCCCTCCTACAACAGGGACAGGGGTATTACTCCACGCTATTTGTGGTACCGAAGCCGGACGGCTCGGTAAGACCGATTCTAAATCTAAAATCTCTGAACCTGTACATACAAAAATTCAAGTTCAAGATGGAGTCACTCAGAGCAGTGATAGCGAATCTGGAAGAAGGGGATTTTATGGTGTCCTTGGACATCAAGGATGCTTACCTTCATGTTCCAATTTGCCCTTCACACCAAGGGTACCTCAGGTTCGTGGTACAAAACTGTCATTATCAGTTTCAGACGCTGCCGTTTGGATTGTCCACGGCACCCCGGGTCTTTACCAAGGTAATGGCCGAAATGATGATCCTTCTTCGAAGAGAAGGCGTCTTAATTATCCCTTACTTGGACGATCTCCTGATAAGGGCAAGATCCAGAGAACAGCTCGAGGTCGGAGTAGCACTAACCCAAGTAGTGCTCCAACAACACGGGTGGATTCTGAATTTTCCAAAATCCCAACTGATCCCGACGACACGTCTGTTGTTCCTAGGGATGATTCTGGACACTGTTCAGAAAAAGGTATTTCTTCCGGAGGAGAAAGCCAGGGAGTTATCCGATCTAGTCAGGAACCTCCTAAAACCAGGAAAAGTATCTGTGCATCAATGCACAAGAGTCCTGGGAAAAATGGTAGCTTCTTACGAAGCGATTCCATTCGGCAGATTCCATGCACGAACTTTTCAGTGGGATCTGCTGGACAAATGGTCCGGATCGCATCTGCAGATGCATCAGCGGATAAAATTGTCCACAAGGACAAGAGTGTCTCTGCTATGGTGGTTGCAGAGTGCTCATCTGTTAGAGGGCCGCAGATTCGGCATACAGAACTGGGTCCTAGTGACCACGGATGCCAGCCTGAGAGGCTGGGGAGCGGTCACACAGGGAAGAAACTACCAGGGCGTGTGGTCAAGCCTGGAGACGTCTCTTCACATAAATATACTGGAGCTAAGAGCAATCTACAATGCTCTAAGCCTGGCAAAACCTCTGCTTCAGTCGAACAACATCACGGCAGTCGCCCACGTAAACAGACAGGGCGGCACAAGAAGCAGGAGGGCAATGGCAGAAGCTGCAAGGATTCTTCGCTGGGCAGAAAATCATGTGTTAGCACTGTCAGCTGTGTTCATCCCGGGAGTGGACAACTGGGAAGCAGACTTCCTCAGCAGACACGATCTGCACCCGGGAGAGTGGGGACTTCATCCAGAAGTCTTCCACATGATTGTGGTCCATTGGGAAAGACCAATGGTGGACATGATGGCGTCCCGCCTCAACAAAAAACTGGACAGGTATTGCGCCAGGTCAAGAGACCCTCAGGCAATAGCTGTAGACGCTCTGGTAACACCATGGGTGTACCAGTCAGTGTATGTGTTTCCTCCTCTGCCTCTCATACCAAAAGTACTGAGAATTATACGGCAAAGGGGAGTAAGAACTTACCGCGGCTGCGTTTGACGGCATGGCGGTTGAACGCCGAATCCTAAGGGAAAAAGGCATTCCGGAAGAGGTCATCCCTACCCTGGTAAAAGCCAGGAAGGAGGTGACTGCACAACATTATCACCGCATTTGGAGAAAATATGTTGCGTGGTGTGAGGCCAGGAAGGCCCCGACGGAGGAATTTCAACTGGGTCGATTCCTACATTTCCTGCAAACAGGATTGTCTATGGGCCTCAAATTAGGGTCCATTAAGGTTCAAATTTCGGCCCTGTCGATTTTCTTCCAGAAAGAATTGGCTTCAGTTCCTGAAGTCCAGACTTTTGTAAAAGGAGTACTACATATACAGCCCCCGGTTGTGCCCTCAGTGGCACCGTGGGATCTTAATGTAGTTTTGGATTTTCTCAAATCCCATTGGTTTGAGCCACTCAAATCGGTGGATTTGAAATATCTTACATGGAAAGTAACCATGCTACTGGCCCTGGCTTCAGCCAGGAGAGTGTCAGAATTGGCGGCTTTATCGTATAAAAGCCCATATCTGATTTTCCATTCGGACAGGGCAGAACTGCGGACGCGTCCTCAGTTTCTGCCTAAGGTGGTTTAAGCGTTTCACCTGAACCAGCCTATTGTGGTGCCTGCGGCTACTAGCGATTTGGAGGATTCCAAGTTGCTGGACGTTGTCAGAGCATTGAAAATATATATTTCAAGGACGGCTGGAGTCAGAAAATCTGACTCGCTGTTTATACTGTATGCACCCAACAAGCTGGGTGCTCCTGCTTCTAAGCAGACGATTGCTCGTTGGATTTGTAGCATAATTCAACTTGCACATTCTGTGGCAGGCCTGCCACAGCCTAAATCTGTCAAGGCCCATTCCACAAGGAAGGTGGGCTCATCTTGGGCGGCTGCCCGAGGGGTCTCGGCATTACAACTCTGCCGAGCAGCTACGTGGTCAGGGGAGAACACGTTTGTAAAATTCTACAAATTTGATACCCTGGCTAAGGAGGACCTGGAGTTCTCTCATTCGGTGCTGCAGAGTCATCCGCACTCTCCCGCCCGTTTGGGAGCTTTGGTATAATCCCCATGGTCCTGACGGAGTCCCAGCATCCACTAGGACGTCAGAGAAAATAAGATTTTACTTACCGATAAATCTATTTCTCGTAGTCCGTAGTGGATGCTGGGCGCCCATCCCAAGTGCGGATTGTCTGCAATACTTGTACATAGTTATTGTTACAAAAAAATCGGGTTGTTATTGTTGTGAGCCGTCTGTTCAGAGGCTCCTACGTTTGTCATACTGTTAACTGGGTTCAGATCACAAGTTGTACGGTGTGATTGGTGTGGCTGGTATGAGTCTTACCCGGGATTCAAAATCCTTCCTTATTGTGTACGCTCGTCCGGGCACAGTATCCTAACTGAGGCTTGGAGGAGGGTCATAGGGGGAGGAGCCAGTACACACCACCTAGTGGTCAAACTTTTAAATTTTGTGCCCTGTCTCCTGCGGAGCCGCTATTCCCCATGGTCCTGACGGAGTCCCAGCATCCACTACGGACTACGAGAAATAGATTTATCGGTAAGTAAAATCTTATTTTCTCCTAGTCCGTAGAGGATGCTGGGGACTCCTTAAGAACCATGGGGTATAGATGGGCTCCGCAGGAGACATGGGCACTCTAAAAGACTTTAAATGGGTGTGCACTGGCTCCTCCCTCTATGCCCCTCCTCCAGACCTCAGTTAGAGAACTGTGCCCAGAGGAGACTGACCGTACGAAGAAAGGATTTTTGTTAATCTAAGGGCAAGATTCATACCAGCCCACACCATCCACACCGTATAACCTGGAATATACGCAACCAGTTAACAGTATGAACAAAACAGCATCAGCCAAAGACTGATCTCAACTGAAACATAACCCTTACGTAAGCAATAACTATGTACAAGTCTTGCAGAAATATGTCCGCACTGGGACGGGCGCCCAGCATCCTCCTCAAACTAGGTTTAAAATCTTATTTTCTCTTACGTCCTAGAGGATGCTGGGGACTCCGTAAGGACCATGGGGATTATACCAAAGCTCCAGACCGGACGGGAGAGTGCGGATGACTCTGCAGCACCGATTGAGCAAACATGAGGTCCTCATCAGCCAGGGTATCAAACTTATAGAACTTTGCAAAAGTGTTTGAACCCGACCAAGTAGCTGCTCGGCAAAGCTGTAAAGCCGAGATGCCTCGGGCAGCCGCCCAAGAAGAGCCCACCTTTCTAGTGGAATGGGACTTTACCGAATTTGGTAACGGAAATCCAGCCGTAGAATGAGCCTGCTGAATCGTGTTACAGATCCAGCGGGCAATAGTCTGCTTCGAAGCAGGAGCTGCATACAGGACAAACAGTGCTTCTGTTTTTCTAACCCGAGCCGTCCTGGCTACATACATTTTTAAGGCCCTGACTACATCCAGGGACTTGGAGTCCTCCAAGTCACCCGTAGCCACAGGCACCACAATAGGTTGGTTCAATGAAGAAACCACCTTAGGCAAAAATTGAGGACGAGTCCTCAACTCTGCTCTATCCACATGGAAAATCAAATAGGGGCTCTTGTGAGACAAGGCCGCCAATTCGGACACCCGCCTTGCAGATGCCAAGGCCAATAACATGACCACCTTCCAAGTGAGAAATTTTAATTCAACCGTTTGAAGAGGTTCAAACCAGTGAGATTTTAAGAACCATAGCACCACGTTAAGGTCCCATGGTGCCACTGGAGGCACAAAAGGAGGCTGGATATGCAGCACTCCCTTTACAAAAGTCTGGACTTCTGGGAGAGAAGCCAATTCCTTCTGAAAGAATATAAAAAAGGCCGAAATCTGTACCTTAATGGAGCCTAAGTTCAGGCCCATATTCACTCCTGTCTGTATAAAGTGGAGAAACGGCCCAGATGGAAATCTTCCGTAGGAGCATTCTTGGCTTCACACCAAGATACATACTTCCTCCAGATACGGTGATAATGTTTCGCCGTCACCTCTTTCCTAGCCTTTATCAGAGTAGGGATGACTTCCTCCGGAATACCTTTCCCAGCTAGGATTCGGTGTTCAACCGCCATGCCGTCAAACGTAACCGCGGTAAGTCTTGGAACACGCAGGGCCCCTGCTGCAACAGGTCCTCCCTGAGAGGAAGAGGACACAGATCTTTTGTGAGCATTTCCTGAAGATCTGAATACCAGGCCCTTCGAGGCCAATCTGGAACAATGAGTATTGTCTGCACTCTTTTTCGTCTTATGATTCTCAATATTTTTGAGATGAGAGGAAGAGGAGGGAACACATAGACCGACTGAAACACCCATGGTGTCACCAGGGCGTCTACAGCTACTGCCTGAGGGCCCCTTGACCTGGCACAATACCTCCGAAGCTTCTTGTTAAGGCGTGACGCCATCATGTCTTTTTGAGGAAGTCCCCAATGACTTGTTATCTCTGCAAAAACTTCTTGATGAAGTCCCCACTGTCACAACTGAGGGTTTTGGCTGACAGGAGGAAGCCTCAGTTGTAGGGGCTGAAAGGAACTTAAACCGGGGAGGTTTAATCAGACCCCTGGACATGTAAGTGTTAAAGGAAACCCGAAGGTGTGACCATGACAACCAGGTAAAAGCAAAAATAAAAGTTTATTGACAGACTCCGTGTAATAACAGACAGCAAATAATGGCAATGGCAAATGATATAGTTCCTGGAACACTTTGACCATAGAAGGTATCACAGAGCACTGGTAGGTTAAAGAACAGTTGTTAAAGTCCTTTGATGGAATAACCTTACCAGGCCTGGTTGCAGTAGTGGAAATAGCCGAGGAACATGCCAGTAGATGTAATAGATGAAGCTGTTGTATTACTGGATGGAACCAGCCAGGTGGTAAGACACGGAGTGGATGCTGAAATGGGATCAGCCAGGTGATAAAGTCACAGAGTGAATGCTGGATGGAACCAGCCAGGTGATGAAACACGGAGTGGATACTGTAAGATTCTAGGGAGCGTGGAAACAGGAGAGTTGTAGAATGGTTACCGGTGGTTGGTGGATACTGCTGGTAAGTAGGCATCCGCTGGATCGACACCGGTACTTTACAGAAGCTGGAATCTGCTGAAAGCTGGCTGCTGGAAGCAGATGGGTTAATGGCTGGAAGCTGGAACAGCCACGGAGGACTGCTGAGTCAGGCTGCACCGCAGGATGGAAGGCTGGTGCGGGTCTCTTTAGTGGATGCTGGAAACAGGAGCTGGAACCTGGAGAAACAAACCACAGTAGAGAGAGACTGGAACAAGGTATGACAAACAAAGCACTGACGACTTCCTGGCCCAGGCACGGGATACTTATACCTGCAGCTATGCAGGCATTGGCTGGGCAATTATGCAGATTTCCAGAGG
Source organism: Pseudophryne corroboree (assembly GCF_028390025.1). Classification (NCBI taxonomy): domain Eukaryota; kingdom Metazoa; phylum Chordata; class Amphibia; order Anura; family Myobatrachidae; genus Pseudophryne; species Pseudophryne corroboree. The sequence continues at coordinate 24,877,585 of NC_086446.1, read as the reverse complement.
CAGTGGATTGGTGAAACTGGAGCATGTGATTAGATCCAACATGGCTGCACCCATGTTAGGATTTGGAGGGAAAGCTGGCTTGGAAAACCATGTGGAACATAGTAGCAATGGCGGCGGAGGCCGCGGAGGACGGGAGACGCCATGCAGGATTCAAACATGGCGCCGCTGTGACAGCGTCTCAGAGTGACAGGAGGGATATGCAGAGTGTAGACACAGATGAGATCCGGACTTGGAACGCTGAGCCAGCCTCAGGAGACATCTAAACGGCAGGTAATGGCGTCCAGATACCCGGATCGTGACACCCACTCTCCTGGATGGAGATCGTGTCTGCTGAGGAAGTCTGCTTCCCAGTTGTCCACTCCCGGAATGAAGACTGTTGACTGTTCCGCCCAGCGAAGAATCCTGGTGGCTTCCGCCATTGCCACTCTGCTCCTTGTCCCGCCTTGGCGGTTTACATGAACCATTGTCTGATTGAATCAGAACCGGTAGGTCACGAAGAAGAGTCTCCGCTTGTCGTAGGCCGTTGTATATGGCCCTCAATTCCAGTACGTTGATGTGTAGACAGGCCTCCTGGCTTGACCATATTCCTTGTGTGACTGCTCCCCATCCTCGGAGGCTCGCGTCCGTGGTCACCAGAACTCAGTCTTGAATGCCGAACCTGCGACCCTCTAGAAGGTGAGCACTCTGCAGCCACCACAGGAGAGACACCCTGGGGGACAGGCTTATCTTCTGATGTATTTGTAGATGGGACCCGGACCACTTGTCCAGAAGGTCCCAATGAAATGTCCTCGCATGGAACCTGCCGAAGGGGATGGCCTCGTAGGCTGCCACCATTTTCCCCAGAACTTGAGTGCATTGATGAACTGACACTCTTTTTGGTTTTAGCAGGTCTCTGACCATGTTCTGGAGTTCCTGGGCTTTTTCCATTGGGAGAAAAACCCTCTTCTGTTCCGTGTCCAGAATCATGCCTAAGAATGATAGCCGAGTCGTTGGAATCAATTGTGACTTTGGTAGATTTAGAATCCAACCGTGCTGCTGCAGCACTCTCAGGGAGAGCGACACGCTTTTCAGCAATTGATCTCTCGATCTCGCTTTTATCAGGAGATCGTCCAAGTACGGGATAATTGTGACTCCCTGCCTGCACAGGAGCACCATAATTTCCGCCATCACCTTGGTGAAAATCCTTGGGGCCGTGGCAAGCCCAAAACGGCAACGTCTGAAACTGGTAATGACAGTCCTGTACAGCGAATCTCAGGTACGCCTGATGAGGAGGAAATATGGGGACATGAAGGTATGCATCCTTTATGTCCAGTGACACCATAAAATCCCCTCTTCCAGGCTGGAGATCACTGCCCGGATCAATTCCAACTTGAATTTGAACTTTTTCAAGTACAGGTTTAGGGATTTTAGATTCAAAATGGGTCTGACCGAGCCATCTGGTTTCGGGACCACAAACAGGGTTGAAGAGTACCCTTTCCCCTGTTGGACTAGGGTAACCTTGATAATCACTTGCTGTTCACACAGCTTTTGAATTGCAGCTAAAACTATTTCCCTCTATAAGCTGGCAAAGCCGACTTGAAAAATCGGCGAAGAGGCACCTCTTCGAATTCCAGTTTGTAGCCTTGGGATACAATTTCCATCGCCCAAGGATCCACGTCTGACAGAACCCAGACCTGGCTGAAGAGTCGAAGACGTGCCCCCACCGGTGCGGAATCCCTCAGTGGAGCCCCAGCGTCATGCAGTGGTTTTAGTAGAAGCCGGGGAGGACTTCTGCTCCTGGGAACTAGCCGTAGCTGGTGTTCTTTTCCCTCTACCCTTACCTCTGGCAAGGAAGGAAGAGCCCCGACCTCTTCTGGACTTATGCGACCAAAAGGACTGCATCTGATATTGTGGAGTTTTCTTTTGCTGTGGGGGAACATAAGGCAAAAAAGTAGATTTACCCACGGTAGCTGTGGAAACCAGGTCCGTGAGACTTTCCCCAAATAAAACCTCACCCTTGTAAGGCAAAACTTCCATATGCCTCTTTGAGTCGGCATCACCCGTCCATTGGCGGGTCCACAGGGCTCGCCTAGTAGAAATCGCCATAGCGTTAGCTCTTGAACCTAGCAGCCCAATGTCTCTCTGAGCGTCTCTCATATATAAGACTGCATCTTTAATGTGACCTAAGGTCAATAAACTGGTATCCCTATCTAGGGTATCAATGTCAGCTGGCAAGGTATCTGTCCAAGCTGCTACTGCGTTACAAACCCAAGCCAATGCTATTGCCGGTCCGAGTAAAGCACCCATATGTGTATAAATAGATTTTAAGGTAGTTTCCTGTCTGCGATCAGCAGGATCCTTGAGGGCTGCCGTGTCTGGAGACGGCAGTGCCACCTTCTTGGACAAGCGCGTTAAAGCCTTGTCCACCCTGGGTGAGGATTCCCACCGTACCCTATCCTGTGCAGGGAAAGGATACGCCATAAGAATCTGCCGTATCTTGGGTCGGCAGCGCTACCTTCTTCGATAAGCGCGTCAACGCTTTGTCCACCCTAGGGGAGGATTCCCACCGTATCCTGTCCGTTAGCGGGAAAGGATACGTTATAAGAATCCTTTTGGGAATCTGCAGTTTTTTGTCTGGAGTTTCCCAAGCTTTTTCAAATAAGGCGTTCAGCTCATGAGATGGGGGAAAGGTTACCTCCGGTTTCTTTTCCTTATACATGCGCACCCTCGTGTCAGGGACAGAGGGGTCATCTGTGATATGCAAAACATATTTTATTGCAATAATCATATAATTAATACTTTTGGCCACCCTTGGGTGTAACCTCGCATCATCGTAGTCGACACTGGAGTCAGAATCCGTGTCGGTATCAATGTCTGCTATTTGGGATATGGGACGTTTTTGAGACCCTCAAGGGCCCTGTGACCCAGTCAAAGCCATGGATTGACTCCCTGCTTTTTCCCTGGACTCTGCTTTGTCCATTCTTTTATGTAATAAAGTCACATTTGCAGACAGGCAGAGACGCCACAATCATCTGCTCCACCTCCTCCTTAGATGAGCCTTCCGCTTCAGACATGCCGACACACGCGTACCGACACCCCCACACACTCAGGGATATATCAATATGGAGACAGTTCCCCAATAAGGCCCTTTGGAGAGACAGAGAGAGAGAGAGTATGCCAGCACACACCCAGCGCCAACTGATACTGGAAATAAAATTCCCAGATAAAACAGCGCTTTTATATAAATATATGCATAAACACTCACTGCGCCAATTAAAAGTGCCCCCCCCCTCTTGTTTGCCCTCTGTAACCCTGTTCAGCAGGGGAGAGTCCGGGGACCCAGCTTCTCTGCAGTGTGCTGTGGAGAAAATGGCGCTGGTCAGTGCTGGAGGATCAAGCTCCACCCCCTCAGCGGCGGGCTTTGGTCCCGCTCAAATTTTCACTACTGGCGGGGGATTATTAAATATGCTGCCTCCGCAGCCTATATACTTGTTAGCCAGTCCCTAGAGGTTTATTATTGCTGCCCAGGGCACCCCGCCCTGCACCCTTCAGCGCCCGCTGTGTGTGCTGTGTGTGGGAGCAATGGCGCGCAGCGTTACCTCAGTGAAGATATGAAGTCTTCTGCTGCCTTTAAAGTCTTCTTTCTTCTTATATTCACCCGGCTTCTATCTTCCGGCTCTGTGAGGAGGATGGCGGCGCGGCTCTGGGACAAACGGCGAGGGTGAGACCTGCGTTCCGACTCCCTCTGGAGCTAATGGTGTCCAGTAGCTTAAGAAGCAGAGCCTATCATTTAAGTAGGTCTGCTTCTCTCCCCTCAGTCCCACGATGCAGGGAGACTGCTGGCAACAAAAGTCTTTTGCAGAGAAACTCTGGAGAGCTCCTCTGTAATGCATCCAGCCTCCTCTGGGCACAGGATCTAACTGAGGTCTGGAGGAGGGGCATAGAGGGAGGAGCCAGTGCACACCCATCTAAAGTCTTTTAGAGTGCCCATGTCTCCTGCGGAGACCGTCTATACCCCATGGTCCTTACGGAGTCCCCAGCATCCTCTAGGACGTAAGAGAAATTGGCTTATTCACAAAGGTCAGCCCCAACTGACCTTGTATTCCACTCTAACCACAAGGACCTTGGTGGTTAAATCAATTTAGCGGTTCACACAATAGGAATGAACGGAGATAAGCCTTCATTCACTTCTATGGGCAAGCCGCGATTGGATGCGCCCTCAGAGTACAAAGCCAATCAGGAAGCTGCTGCCATGTCTCTTGATTGGCTAGGGTCCCTCTTGTGACAGTAGTCACGTGGAGGGACCCTAATCGCGTAGTAAAAGTGTATGTGTAAATATACACTTTTACTAGTCCGTGCTGGTTTGGGATGGTTGCGGTTTTCTATTTTTAACCCATGGGATGCCTACATGGACCAAAGTTGACCGATCTACGCCGGATATTAGGTGAGTTTTATTTTTTTTTTACAGGTAACCCATGGATTCTGCAGAAGACGTGGACTTGAATGTAGGTAAGAATTTTTAAGTGTGTGTTATAATAATTTGTACTATCATGGTGTCTGTGTTTATTTGAATATTTATTTTGTTGTGGAGCTACAGGTACCAGCGGGCCCTTAAATGCCCCGCATGCTGGTACTTGTGCTTCTCCAAGTACCAGCATGTGTACAAGACTTGTTGGGACCTGTAATTCCACAGTAAAAGACTATTTATTTATTTTTTACACAATTCATGGCTATCAGCCCGCCACAGGCCACGGGCTTCATCACTGGTCCTTGTGTACCTGGTAGGGGGACCCCTTTATTGTAGGGTCCCCACTCCCCCAGGGAACACTGGCCAGCGGTGACTAGTGGGGGGAAGAGATGCTGCAGCTGCAGGGACCTGTATAAAAAGTGTCCCTCGGCTGCGGCATTACCTCCCTGGCTAGTAGAGCCTGGTGTTGGTTCCAAAATTACAGGGGACCCCTATGTCTTTTTGACCCCCCTTATTTTTGGAACGAGGACTGGTCCAAGAGCCCGGTCCTGGTTGTTAAAATACAGGGAACACCTACACATTTTTTCCTGTATTCTAGCAACCAGGACTGGCTCAAAGAGCCCAGAGCTGGTTATGCATGTGGGGGGATCGGCACATTTTTTTTTTTAACACTTTCTTTACTTTTACAGATGGAAGCATGCACTGATCTCATTGATCTGTGCGTGCTTCTGGCTAACTGTACAAAGTAATGAAAATGTGTACTAAAAAAACGCATGTTTCCTTTACTAAAAATTGCATCAAATCGCATAAGATTTCTGATTTAACCCTAAAAATCGGACCCTATTACATTTTCGATTTTCAGCTAAAATAGTAAGTTTCAAACGTGATTTAATGCAATTTTTATTACACCTCAAAAACCACACTATTACTTCTAGACCATGAATCTTAACAAAGGAAGAAATAGGGGGTTATTCAGAGCTGTTGGTAAACCAAAAAAGTTAGCAATTCGGAAAAACACATATTTGCAACACTTAATTGGACTGCTATGTTATATCAAATTAGACAATGGGTTGTTGAAATTATCCAGGTCATAGTTCATTTTCATGGTGTATAATTATTATCCACAGACAAGTGAGATGTGACTGGAACAGATAACTAGATCACAGCTTAATTAACAATGGATGCAGCTGTTTCCTGGGCGGAAAGAACATCCATAATAAAACGGCCTATCACTGCACTAGGAACCAGTGACACCCCGGACTGCAGCCTATCCAGTCACTAAGAACCAGTGACATCACTGAGAGTGCAGCCTATCCAGTCACTAAGAACCAGTGACATCACTGAGAGTGCAGTCTAACCATTCACTAGGAACCAGTGACATCACTGAGAGTGCAGTCTAACCATTCACTAGGAACCAGTGACATCACTGAGAGTGCAGCCTATGCATTCACTAGGAACCAGTGACATCACTGAGAATGCAGCCTATCACTTCACTAGGAACCAGTGACATCACTGAGAGTGCAGCCTATGCATTCACTAGGAACCAGTGACATCACTGAGAATTCAGCCTATCACTTCACTAGGAACCAGTGACATCACTGAGAGTGCATACTATTACTTCACTAGGAACCAGTGACATCACTGAGGTATTGTATAAACCGATTGATCTATTTTAAATAATACCCCCGCAATGGCTGCCTGCAATGTGTGTGGAGGACAGCTGTGCTATAATGTGATGTTGGAATCTGTATATAGAAGAAGAAGATACACTCACTCCAGCGCTAGGAAGAATACCACATTCAACCCTGTGATGTAGCAATTCATACAGCAAATAACACCAACAATTTTTTTTTTTTAAAGATAAAACTGAACGTAAGTTTGAAGGGGATTTAGATGTGAGCCAGAAGGCTACTTCCAATTCATAGAATTCCACAATGTTACATGTAAAAAACAGAAAAACACATAATAGTGCAGACTGTCATAACAAGATTAGTGTTTTATTCATGAGATCCACTTATAAACAGAGGATTAATATCAGTGTGATGGATATCCCACAGTGGCAATACGGACTGGTATCCGGACTCCAGGTCGACAGCAAAAAGGTCGACACACCTTAGGTCGAAGCCAATTGGTCGACACACCTTAGGTCGACATGGACAAAAAGGTCGACAGGAACAAGGTCGACATGGAAAAAGGTCGACATGAGTTTTTCAGGATTTTTTTCTTTTTTGGAACCTTTTCATACTTAACGATCCACGTGGACTACGATTGGAACGGTAATCTGTGCCGAACGAAGTGGTAGCGGAGTGAAGGCACCATGCCCGAAGCATGGCGAGCGAAGCGAGCCATGCGAGGGGATGCGGTGCACTAATTGGGGTTCCCGGTCACTCTACGAAGAAAACGACACCAAAAAAACAACAACAAAAAACCTCATGTCGACCTTTCCCCCATGTCGACCTAAGGTGTGTCGACCAATTGGCGTCGACCTAAGGCGTGTCGACCTTTTTGCTGTCGACCCTCAGTCCCAGACCCATACGGACTATAGTAGATGTATCAATCCAGAGGAGAACGATCAGACTTTAATTTTGACTCCATGACAATGTGATGAAAACCATAAAAAAGAAATGCAAATAGTGCAAATATGTGAAAACAAACACTGGTTTAATACAGATATGCACTTACAAACAAGTGTTAAAAACACAGCATGATAGGTCCCTCAGTAGCAAACAGCATAGGCAGCTCCCGATATCCAAAATGTTCCAAAGAATACACCATAACTTACTTCCGGATTGTGTTTAAGGTACGGCAGCACAACCACAAGTTCAGCCAGACAGGGAAATCGTTCAAGATACGCTAGACGCGTTTCAGACTCAATGTCCTTCCTCAGTAGCGTGTCTTGCACTAACAGAACTGTCCTTATATCCCCCCAATGTAAGCGGTAACAGATGTGTCCGTTTACCGCTGATCAGCGACGGTCGCGGACTGCGCATGCGTGTCGAAGCCGGAAGTCACGTGCCGGTTTGCGTTCCATTTCGTCGGAAGTGGTCACCGTGCGTTCCAAGGCCCGTTTCTTCTACTTGAATTTAACACAAATCCACCACGGCGCACTCCATTATTATAGTATCCATTTTATCACATGGAGGTTCGTAAAGTCCAGCACTGAATAGTGGGGTCCATTTGGGATTATAAGGCACAGCACATCCAATAAAAAAAACAACAACAATAGATTAAAAATTACAAACGAAATAACAATATAAAAACAATGTGAATAGTTTTTGTAACGTGCTGCAAAAAAGGAGGGTAAGTGGGTAAACCTCAAGAATCAAGGGAATGAACAATACTGCTATATACAGACAATAACTAATAATTAATATCTATAAGTTATTATAAATTAGATTTACGTTAGAAAACTTTTCAACTCAAAGTCAACATTGAGTCCTTTGGGTACAAGGGTCCCCAATGGATCCACCGCATCTCAGATTGAGATAACCGCTTCTCAATATTACGGTTTCTACATTTTGGGAGTATCTGGCCACGTCCCTTTTCCTATACTTTCAATGGAAGTTTGGAGAGCCAAAAATCAGTACAGACCATAAAAAAAATAAGATTTTACTTATCGGTAAAGTAAGTAAAACTTTAAGAAAGAATTTAGGTTCTGGTGTGCACTGGCTCCTCCCTCTATGCCCCTCCTCCAGACCTCAGTTAGAGAAACTGCGCCCAGAAGAGCTGACAGTACAAGGAAAGGATTTTGGTAATCCAGGGCAACATCCATACCAGCCACACCGTATAACATGTGATTACAACCAGTTTACAGTATGACAAATAACAGAGCATCAGGTCAAACCCTGATGCAACCATAACTTAACCCTTATTGAAGCAATAACTATATACAAGTATTGCAGAAGAAGTCCGCACTTGGGACGGTTCCGGTATGAATGGTCGACCATGTTATGATCGACAGTCATTAGGTCGACCACTATTGGTAGACATTGATATGGTCGACATGGACACATGGTCGACACATGAAAAGGTCGACATGAGTTTTTTTTACTTTTTTGGGTGTCGTTTTTTTCGTAAAGTGACTGGGAACCCCAATTAGTGCACCGTGTTCGCTCGCCATGCTTCGGGCATGGTGCCTTCGCTACGCTACCGCTTCGCTCGGCACAGATTACCGTTCCAATCGTAGTCCACGTGGATCGTAAGTATGGAAAAGTTCCACAAAAGAAAAAAAAGTTAAAAAACTCATGTCGACCGTTTCATGTGTCGACCATGTGTCCATGTCGACCATGTCAATGTTGACCAATAGTGGTCGACCTAATGACTGTCGACCATAACATGGTCGACCATATGAACGGATACCACTTGGGACGGGCGCCCAGCATCCACTACGGACTACGAGAAATAGATTTACCGGTGAGTAAAATCTTATTTTCTCTGACGTCCTAGTGGATGCTGGGGACTCCGTAAGGACCATGGGGATTATACCAAAGCCTCCAAACGGGTGGGAGAGTGCGGATGACTCTGCAGCAACGAATGGGCAAACACAAGGTCCTCCTCAGCCAGGGTATCAAACTTGTAGAATTTTACAAATGTGTTTGAACCCGACCAAGTAGCAGCTCGGCAAAGCTGTAATGCCGAGACCCCTCGGGCAGCCGCCCAAGAAGAGCCCACTTTCCTTGTGGAGTGGGCTTTCACTGATTTTGGATGCGGCAATCCTGCCGCAGAATGAGCCTGCTGAATCATGTTACAGATCCAGCGCGCAATAGTTTGCTTTGAAGCAGGAGCATCCAGCTTGTTGGATGCATATAGGATAAACAGCGAATCAGTCTTCCTGACTCTAGCCGTTCTGTTAAGATAAATCTTCAAAGCCCGGACCACGTCCAGCAACTTGGAATCCTCCAAGTCACGAGTAGCCGCAGGCACCACAATAGGTTGGTTCAAATGAAACGAAGACACAACTTTTGATAAAAATTGCAGACGAGTCCGCAATTCTGCCCTGTCCATATGGAAGATCAGATAGGGGCTTTTACATGACAAAGCCGCCAATTCTGACACTCGCCTAGCTGAAGCTAAGGGCAACAGCATGACCACTTTCCACGTGAGATACTTTAGCTCCAAGGTCTTAAGTGGATCAAACCAGTGGGATTTCAGGAAATCCAACACCACGTTGAGATCCCAAGGTGCCACTGGTGGCACAAAGGGGGGCTGAATATGCAGCACTCCCTTATCAAAAGTCTGAACCTCAGGCAGTGAAGCCAGTTCCTTTTGAAAGAAAATAGATAGGGCCGAAATCTGGACCTTTATGGATCCTAATTTTAGGCCCATAGTCACCCCTGACTGTAGGAAGTGCAGGAATCAACCCAGCTGGAATTCCTCTGTAGAGGCCTTCCTGGCCTCACACCAAGCAACATATTTTCGCCATATACGGTGATAATGCTTTGCTGTCACGTCTTTCCTAGCCTTTATCAGCGTAGGAATAACTTCATTCGGAATGCCCTTTTCCGCTAGGATCCGGCGTTCAACCGCCATGCTGTCAAACGCAGCCGCGGTAAGTCTTGGAACAGACAGGGCCCTTGTTGTAACAGGTCCTGTCTGAGAGGCAGAGGCCATGGATCCTCTGTGAGCATTTCTTGCAATTCAGGGTATCAAGTCCTTCTTGGCCAATCCGAAGCGATGAATATTGTTCTCACTCTTCTTTTTCTTACAATTCTCAGCACCTTTGGTATGAGAGGAAGAGGAGGAAACACATAGACCGACTGGAACACCCATGGTGTTACTAGTGCGTCCACAGCTATCGCCTGAGGGTCCCTTGACCTGGCCCAATACCTGTTTAGCTTTTTGTTGAGGCGTGACGCCATCATGTCCACCTGTGGGAGTTCCCATCGATTTGCCAGCAGCGTGGAGACTTCTTGATGAAGTCCCCACTCTCCCGGGTGGAGGTCGTGTCTGCTGAGGAAGTCTGCTTCCCAGTTGTCGACCCCCGGAATGAACACTGCTGACAGTGCTTGCACGTGATTCTCCGCCCACCGAAGAATCCTGGTGGCTTCTGCCATCGCCACCCTGCTTCTTGTGCCGCCCTGTCGGTTGACATGGGCCACTGCAGTGATGTTGTCTGACTGAATCAGCACTGGTTGGTCTCGAAGCAGAGGCTCCGCTTGGCTTAGGGCGTTGTATATGGCCCTTAGTTCTAGGATATTTATGTGCAGACAAGTCTCCTGACTTGACCACAACCCTTGGAAGTTTCTTCCCTGAGTGACTGCTCCCCATCCTCGGAGGCTTGCATCCGTGGTCACCAGGACCCAATCCTGTATGCCGAGCCTGCGGCCCTCGAGGAGGTGAGCACTCTGCAGCCACTACAGAAGAGACACCCTGGCCCTGGGGGACAGGGTGATCAGCCGATGCATCTGAAGATGCGATCCGGACCACTTGTCCAACAGATCCCACTGAAAGATCCTGGCATAGAACCTGCCGAAGGGAATGGCTTCGTATGACGCCACCATCTTTCCCAGGACTCGCGTGCAGTGATGCACCGACACCTGTTTTGGTTTCAGGAGGTCCCCGTCTAAAGTCACAAGCTCCTGAGCCTTCTCCTCCGGGAGAAATACCTTCTTCTGGTCTGTATCCAGAATCATGCCCAGGAAGGGTAGACGCGTCGTAGGGATCAGCTGCGACTTTGGAATATTCAGAATCCAGAGTGTGCTACGCTGATCAGTAACTGCTCCCTGGACCTCGCCTTTATGAGGAGATCGTCCAAGTATGGGATAATTGTAACTCCTTGCTTCCGCAGGAGCACCATCATCTCCGCCATCACCTTGGTAAATATTCTCGGTGCCGTGGACAGGCCAAACGGCAGTGTCTGGAATTGGTAATGACAGTCCTGTACCACAAACCTGAGGTACTCTTGATGAGGCGGATAAATGGGGACATGCAAGTAAGCATCCTTGATGTCCAGCGACACCATGAAATCCCCCTCCTCCAGGCTTGCAATGACCGCTCTGAGCGATTCCATTTTGAACTTGAATTTCTTCAGATAAATGTTCAGGGATTTTAAATTCAAGATGGGCCTGACCGAACCGTCCGGTTTCGGTACCACAAACATAGTGGAATAGTAACCCCTTCCTTGTTGAATGAGGGGAACCTTTACCACCACTTGCTGGAGATATAGCTTGTGAATGGCCGCCAGTACTACCTCCCTTTCTATGGGGGAAACTGGCAATGCCGATTTTAGGAAACAGTGAGGGGGCGTCACCTCGAATTCCAGCTTGTATCCCTGAAACACAATTTGTATAGCCCAAAGATCCACCCAAGGCGCCCCCACCGCACTTGGCTCCGCCTGTGGAGCCCCAGCGTCACACAGTGGATTTAGTGGAAGCCGGTGAGGACTTTAGTTCCTGGGAACTAGCTGTATGGTGCAGCTTTTTCCCTCTACCCCTGCCTCTGGCAAGAAAGGGTGCACCTCTGACTCTCTTGCTTTTTTGTGAACGAAAGGACTGCATTTGGTAATACGGTGCTTTTTTCGGTTGAGAAGGAATATATGGCAAGAAATTTGACTTCCCAGCTGTAGCTGTGGAAACTAGGTCCGAGAGACCGTCCCCAAACAATTCCTCACCCTTATAAGGCAAAACCTCCATGTGTTTTTTAGAGTCGGCATCCCCTGTCCATTGCCGAGTCCACAGGACCCTTCTGGCAGAAATGGACATTGCATTTATTCTAGAGCCCAGCAGGCAGATGTCCCTCTGGGCATCCCGCATATATAGGACAGTGTCTTTGATATGTCCCAGGGTCAGTAGAACAGTTTCCCTGTCCAGGGTATCTATCTCCTCCGAGAGATTATCAGTCCATGCCGCTACCGCACTACACATCCAGGCCGAAGCAATTGCTAGCCTCAGTAGAGTACCAGAATGTGTATATACAGACTTCAGGATAGCTTCCTGCTTTCTATCCGCAGGATCCTTCAGGGCGGCCGTATCCTGAGACGGCAGAGCCACCCTCTTAGATAAGCGTGTCAACGCCTTGTCTACCCTATGGGAGGATTCCCAGCGTAACCTATCCGTTGGCGGGAAAGGATACGCCATCAGTAATCTCTTGGAAATCAGTACTTTCCTATCAGGGGAATCCCACGCTTTTTCACATAGGCCCTCATTCCGAGTTGTTCGCTCGGTATTTTTCATCGCATCGCAGTGAAATTCCGCTTAGTGCGCATGCGCAATTTTCGCACTGCGACTGCGCCAAGTATCTTTGCTATGAAGATAGTATTTTTACTCACGGCTTTTTCATCGCTCCGGCGATCGTAATGTGATTGACAGGAAATGGGTGTTACTGGGCGGAAACACGGCGTTTTATGGGCGTGTGGCTGAAAACGCTACCGTTTCCGGAAAAAACGCAGGAGTGGCCGGAGAAACGGGGGAGTGGTTGGGCGAACGCTGGGTGTGTTTGTGACGTCAAACCAGGAACGACAAGCACTGAACTGATCGCACAGGCAGAGTAAGTGTGGAGCTACTCTAAAACTGCAAAGTAGTTTGTGATCGCAATATTGCGAATACATCGGTCGCAATTTTAAGATGCTAAGATACACTCCCAGTAGGCGTAGGCTTAGCGTGTGTAACTCTGCTAAATTCGCATTGCGACCGATCAACTCGGAATGAGGGCCCTAATTCATTTAATTCATGTGAAGGGGAAAAGTCACTTCTTGCTTTTTCTCCCCATACATATAAACCCTCTTGTCAGGGACAGGGTTTTCCGCTGATATGTGCAATACGTCCTTCATTGCTATAATCATGTAGCGGATGGCTTTAGTCATTTTAGGCTGCAACTTTGCATCATCGTCATCGACACTGGAGTCAGACTCCGTGTCGGCATCTGTGTCAACCATCTGGGATAGTGGGCGCTTATGAGACCCTGACGGCCTCTGAGCTGTGGGATCCGACATGGGTTGAGACCCTGACTGTCCCAATACGTCAGCTTTATCCAGCCTTTTATGCAAGGAGCTTACATTATCATTTAACACCCTCCACATATCCATCCAATTAGGTGTCGGCACCGTCGGCGGCGACACCACATTCACCTGCACTTGTTCTGCCTCCACATATCCTTCCTCATCAAACATGTCGACACTGACGTACCGACACACCGCACACACACAGGGAATGCTCTGACAGAGGACAGGACCCCACAAAGGCTTTTGGGGAGACAGAGAGTATGCCAGCACACACCCCAGCGCTATATAACCCAGGGATTACACAGTACCTTAGTGTTTACCCAGTAGCTGCTGTTTTATATAAAATGCGCCTAAATTTATGTGCCCCCCCCCTCTCTTTTTCACCCTTTTTCTACCTTGATACTGCATGGGAGAGCCTGGGGAGCTTCTTTCCAGCGGAGCTGTGGAGAGAAAATGGCGCTGGTGTGTTGAGGAAGAAGGCCCCGCCCCCTCAGCGGCGGGCTTCTGTCCCGCTTCTATGTGTAGAAAATGGCGGGGGCCCGCACATATATACAGTGCCTGGCTATATATATGTTATTTTGCCAAAGGTACTCTAATTGCTGCCCTGGGCGCCCCCCCCCCCCCCTGCGCCCTGCACCCTACAGTGACTGGAGTGTGCGGGTGAGCTGTGGGAGCAATGGCGCACAGATGCAGTGCTGTGCGCTACCTTAAGTGAAGACAGGGGTCTTCTGCCGCCGATTTCGATGTCTTCTTGCTTCTGCCGGCTTCTGTACTTCTGGCTCTGCGAGGGGGACGGCGGCGCGGCTCCGGGAACGGACGATCAAGGTTGGGTACCTGTGTTCGATCCCTCTGGAGCTAATGGTGTCCGGTAGCCTATGAAGTGCAACCTAGCAGCAGTTAGTAGGTTTGCTTCTCTCCCCTCAGTCCCTCGTAGCAGAGAGTCTGTTGCCAGCAGAAGCTCTCTGAAAATAAAAAACCTAACTAAAATACTTTCTTATTAGCAAGCTCAGGAGAGCCCACTAAAAGCACCCAGCTCTGGCCGGGCACAGATTCTAACTGAGGTCTGGAGGAGGGGCATAGAGGGAGGAGCCAGTGCACACCAGTAGTACTAAATCTTTCTTTAGAGTGCCCAGTCTCCTGCGGAGCCCGTCTATTCCCCATGGTCCTTACAGAGTCCCCAGCATCCACTAGGACGTTAGAGAAATATATATATATATATATATATATATATATATATATATATATATATATATATATATATACATACATACATACACATATACTAGGGTCAATACCATGGTATCCTATCTAGGGTTTCAATCTCTGCTGATAAGGTATCTGTCCACGCTGCTACAGCGCTATAAACCCATGCCGACACAATCGCCGGTCTGAGTAGTGTACCAGCATGTGTGTAAATGGACTTCAAAGTACTTTTACTGCAAGCTATCTGCAGGATCCCTGAGGATAGCTGTTAAGTCAGCGCTACCTTTTGGGTAAACGTGACAAGGCTTTGTCCACCCTAGGGGAAGATTCCCCTCGTAGCCTGGCCCTAGTAGGGAAAGGATACTCCCTGAGAATTCTTTGTGGGAAACTGCAGCTTCTTGTCTGGAGATTCCTGCTCTTTTTGTCCATGAGAGGAGGGAAATTTACCTCAGCTTTCTTCCCCTTAAACATGTGTACCCTTGTGTCAGGGACAGATGAGTCATCAGTGATATGCAAATCATCTTTATTGCAATAATCATATATTGAATACTTTTCTGCCAGTTTTGGCTGTAACTTTGCATTTTCGTAGTCGACACTGGAGTCAGACTCCGTGTCGATATCAGTGTCTATTATTTTGGATAGTGAGCGTTGTGAGACTCTGAAGGTCTCTGCGACATAGGGACAGACCTGTGCAGATTCACTGGGGTAAATTTACTAAGGTGGGAGATTTTTAGAACTGGTGATGTTGCCCATGGCAACCAATCAGATTCTACTTACCATTTATCTAGCTGCTTCTAGCAGATAATAGATATAATCTGATTGGTTGCTATGGGCAACATCACTAGTTCTAAAAATCTCCCACTTTAGTAAATTTACCCCACTGTCTGTTCTCTAATCTTTTGTGCAATAAATTTACCTCAGCACTTAATTTCACAATTTGACGACGGAGACACCACTCACACACACATTTGCTCCATCTCCTCCTTAGGAGAGCCTTTTACCTCAGACATGTCGACACACACGTACCGACACACCACACACTCAGGGAATGCTCATCTGAAGATAATTCCCCCACAAGGCCCTTTGGAGAGACAAAGAGAGAGTATGCCAGCACACACCCCAGCGCTATATGTCCCAGGAAAAACACAGCAATTTAATGTTTACCCAGTAGTGCTGTTATTATCTGCGCCGAATTATGTGCCCCCCCCCCCTCTTCTTTAAAACCCTCTCTTCTACCGTGGTATAAGCAGGGGAGAGTCCGGGGACCGTCCTCTCAGCGGTGCTGTGGAGAAAAAACATGGCGCTGGTGAGTGCTGAGGGAGAAGCCCCGCCCCCTCGACGGCGGGCTTCTGTCCCACTAAAAGTGTAAAATTGGCGGGGGCTCATGCATATATACAGTGTCCAGCTGTATATATGATCTTTTTGCCAAATAAGAGGTTTATATTGCTGCCCAGGGCGCCCCCCCCCTCCCTGCGCCCTGCACCCTGCACCCTTACAGTGACCGGAGTATGTGAGGTGTGTGGGAGCAATGGCGCACAGCTGCAGTGCTGTGCGTTACCTCAGTGAAGATCATAAAGTCTTCTGCCGCCTCTGAAGTCTTCTTTACTTCTCATACTCACCCGGCTTCTATCTTCCGGCTCTGCGAGGGGGGCGGCGGCGCGGCTCCGGGACGGACGGCGAGATCCTGCGTACCAATCCCTCTGGAGCGAATGGTGTCCAGTAGCCTAAGAAGCAGGACCTAGCTTCAGAGAGTAGGGCTGCTTCTCTCCCCTCAGTCCCACGATGCAGGGAGTCTGTTGCCAGCAGAGCACCCTGAAAATAAAAAACCTAACAAAATACTTTCTGTCAGGAAGCTCAGGAGAGCTCCCTGAAAAGCACCCAGCTTGTCTGGGCACAGTCTCAAACTGAGGTCTGGAGGAGGGGCATAGAGGGAGGAGCCAGAGCACACCAGAACCTAAATTCTTTCTTAAAGTGCCCATGTCTCCTGCGGAGCCCGTCTATCCCCATGGTCCTTACGGAGTCCCCAGCATCCACTAGGACGTTAGAGAAAGGTAATGTACCTGCCAAAAAGGCACAGGTGGAGGGTATGATGACTTGGAGCATTGGGCTCAGCCTCTTAGCGCATGGGAGGCGAGGCCCCGCCCCATGCCTGATGTGCTGGGAAAGGCAACGACACTGCGGCTGCTTTCTCTCGGGGCGGCTCACAGCAGCGGCGGTGCCTGTGCTTCCAGCAAGATGGGGTAAGAGAAGTGGTGACTTCGGGAGAAAAGTGCAGTCATGAGGCTGATGAAATGAGAGGTGGTTGTCGGCACTTGTTATTGTCCGGTGTCAGCCGCCACCACCTAGTTGTGTATGGTGATTTTTTCTTTCTCTAACACGGCCACAAGCAGCGGGCGTGCGAGCCGCAATCGAGGAATGTGCAGTGAGGAACAATCAGGTAACTGGGAGGAAGTGAGCCACGATAAGGGGAATAGTGGTTGTACGAGCTGTGATCGTCGTACTGTGGGGGTGACAACATTTGAATCAGCCCCATCATGCAGATGTCAACAGGGCTTTCCCCTACAATCGAACACTAGCCAAAGCCGTCATTAGCTCTGCTGCCAGTACCTAGACTCACCGGTTGTATTCTACTAATGGCGGGGTCTGCACCACCTTTATTATGGTAACGGCGGGGTCTGAGCCACCTTTATTACGTTAACAGCGGGGTCTGCGCCACCTGTATTATGGTAACGGCAGAGTGTGTGCCACCTGTATTACGGTAACGGCGGGGTCTGCGCCACCTGTATTACAGTCATAGGACACTAGAGTGTCAGCCACCTGTACAGCATACTTGCCTACCTGACCCTCTCCATGAGGGAGAAAATGCTCTGTTCCTGGACTTTCCTGGTAATGTATGATTGCCATCACCTGTGGTGAGCTAGGTAATTGATAAGAAAGGTGTTTCACCACAGGTGATGGCAATCATACATTACCAGGAAAGACCAGGAACATAGCATTTTCTCCCTCATGGAGAAGGTCAGGTAGGCAAGTATGCTGTACAGGGATAATGCAGCACCAGAGGCTGCTCCAGCTGCACTATAAAAAAATCACCTGAGGCTGCTCCCCCTGTAGTACAGCAACCTGACACCAGAGCTGCTCAGCCTATAGAATAATAATAATAATAATAACATACCCTCCAACATGACCCGCCCCAACTAGGGTAGATGCTAGAATCAAGTGGGCTAAGGGACCTTTTCCGTAAGGGGGAGGAGTTACGACGCAAGTGGGAGGAGCTAGGCCAGCGGGATAGTTCCTCTACTATCCACGCCACCAATTATTACCTTTAGTAATCAGGTGGCGAGCGAAGCGAGCCACCGTGCCCAAAGCATGGCGAGCGAAGCGAGCCCGCGAGGGTACTTTTCGGGTACCCTGTTCGTCCGTAGCTCCTCCCCTGGTGACGTGTCTCCTCCCCTAGGTACGTCACAAGGTCCCTTCTCCCACTCCGATATAGAACCAACCGCCCCACTAGGTACAAAATGCTGTTTCTGGACTTTCCTCTTAATTTACTATTGGCATCACCTGTGAAGAAACAGCTTTCTTAACATTTAACTAGTTCAATACAGCTGATGGCAATAATACATTCAGAGGGAAGTCCAGAAACAGAGCATTTGTACCTAGTGGGGCGGGTTATGTTGGAGGGTCTGTAATAATAATAATATCATTACCTGCTGCCAGACACAGCAATGGCTGCTCTCTGCTCCTGCTGCCTTGTGGGGATGACAGAAAGAAGACGGAGCTCAGAGCCTCAGACCTGGGGAACATGGCCGCCGCTCCTGACGTCACTACACGGTCAGGAATCCTATTGTTGCTTTAGCTACCTGACGGGACTACAAGAAAATGGCCGCCGGCCTCCTGCACTGAGGACATGTATGGTAATAATCATTACGGAGGGCGGTATCGTGGCCGGGGTGTATGAGGGGAGGGGCCAATCATAAGCAAGCTGCCTGTGCCAATCACACCCTACTTCCGGCCTGTGCGTTCCACTTTACTTCCGGCATGTGCGGTCCACTTAATTTCCGGCCTGTGCGTTCCACACACAGGAAAAGAGGTTTCATTGACTGCTGCAGCCTCCCAGTGTCCTTCGATATCAGGTAATGGCGTCTTACTATACAGGGGGAGCAGCCTGTGGTGTCCTGGTATTATTATACAGGGGGAGCAGCCTGTGGTGTCCTGTTATTATTATTATACAGGGAAAGCAGCCTGTAGTATCCTGGTATTACCATACAGGGGGAGCAGCCTGTGGTGTCCTGGTATTATTATACAGGGGGAGCAGCCTGTGTTGCCCTGGTATTAATATAATACATGGGGTAGGTATATGTGGGGTAGGTGTGTGCACAGGTGTGATCGCTTATGTAGTAGGTGATTGGAAAATGAAGAACCGGTAACACGTCCACAGGAAACACATAATGGGCGGAGTAATGTGCGTGGGAGAGTAATAGGGGTGTGAAGGGCGTGAGAGTCCAGAGTAGATAAATATAGGGATTAGAAGAACGCTGCCTAGTGATCTTCTCATTCAGCCCTTTAGGAGCATTACTTATACCCCCCCCCCTCCCCCCCAATGTCACTTCCTCCAGACGGAACGCTGTGAGAACATTACTCCGCCATTGTGTTTCGTGTGGACACGAATTGACGCATTCTGACTGGGTCAGATTGGGCGTTTCTGATGTTGGCCACAGAGCTTGCTCTCCATTAAATGTGGCTCTTATAGGGGGGAATTCAGTTGTCCTGAAAGATGAAACGCTAATACACTCATTATCTCTTGGGACAGTCAGCATTAGCCAGATAAGTGTCTTATAAACTTTATATTGTGTGTGATCAGTCCCTCTGTTGTGTAGCTGTAACACTCCCTGATTGTTACTGAGTGGTGTATAGCTACACTGGGTTACTCCGGGATGGAGAACTCTGCAGCATCCAATTATATTTATTCTGAGTAATGAAAAGGTCTAAATCCTAATCCAGCTTGATCACTTTGTTTTCCTGTGTGTACCTCTTACATACTATATAGTATTACAGAACATAAAAATACAATCAGCGAAAATTATACAAATGATTACAGTGCCGTTTCCAGCAGGTCGTAACTCTGATCGGTCGTTAAACAGTTAAGTACAGCATTGTGTGACAGTCACTGGGGCGTCTTATGTGTGACCAGGGCTGTATGACATCGTGGTGAGGATGGTTTATTGGTTACTTATTGCTTATTGCTTTATTTCTACAGTATGCTACTTATGTACTCTGGTGTTTCTTATAATAATTATACTTCTAGACCACTGAGTGTTTACTAGACGTCACATGAGCATGAGATGCATCACTGATTCCCTGAGGATGGGGAACAACAGCAGTCACATGACTGAGAGGATACTAAATCTCACCCTGGAGATCATCTATCTGCTGACTGGAGAGGTGAGGGATTCTGAGAGTGTCACAGTGATGTCACTTATATCTAGTAATACTACAGGGACATGACTGGGGAGGTGATGGGATCTGGGAGCGTACACTGACAACACATATCTATAGTAATAGTACAGGGACATGACTGGGAAGGTGAGGGGATCTGGGAGTGTCACAGTGATGTCACTTATATCTATAGTAATAAAACAGAGACACGACTGGGGAGGTGTGGGGATCTGGAAGTGTGACAGTGACATCACATATCTATAGTAATAATACAGGGACATGACTGTGGAGGTGAGGGGATCAGGGAGCGTCACAAAGACGTCGCTTATATCTATAGTAATAATACAGGGACATGACTGGTGAGGGGATCTGGGAGTGTGACAGCGACATCACTTATATCTATAGAAATAATACAGGGACATGACTGGGGAGGTGAGGGAATCTGGGAGTGTCACAGTGACATCACTTATATCTATAGTAATAATACAGGGACATGACTGGTGAGGGGGTCTGGGAGTGTCACAGTGACATCACTTATATCTATAGTAATAATACAGGGACATGACTGGTGAGGGGATCTGGGAGTGTGCTAGTGACATCACTTATATCTATAGAAATAATACAGGGACATGACTGGGGAGGTGAGGGAATCTGGGAGTGTTGCAGTGACATCACTTATATCTATAGTAATAATACAGGGACATGACATTCTTACAATACACAGGATTACACAGTAGTAAAGAAAATTTCCAGTGAATGTGAGACACCCAGCAGCGGTCCCCATGTGTCAGGAGGACTGAGCAGGACCCAGAGCCCCATCATGGTGCCTCCACTGATACACAAGAGGCACAATGACCAGAAGATCCTGGAACTCACCAACAAGATTATTCAGCTGCTGACTGGAGAGGTGAATGCTGGGAATGGGACATTATACAGTAACACCAGGGGATGTGTATGGGGGATGACTGGAGAGGTGACTGCATGGAATGGGACATTATACAGTAACACCAGGGGACGTGTCTGGGTGATGACTGGAGAGGTGACTGCTGGGAATGGGACATTATACAGTAACACTGGGGGACATGTCTGGAAGATGACTGGAGAGGTGACTGCTGGGAATGGGGCATTACACAGTAACACCGGGGGATGTGTCTGGGGGATGACTGGAGAGGTGACTGCTTGGAATGGGGTATTATACAGTAACACCAGGGGTTGTGTCTGGGTGATGACCGGAGAGATGACTGCTGGGAATGGGACATAATACATTAGCACCAGGGGACGTGTCTGGGTGATGACTGGAGAGGTGACTGCTGGGAATGAGAGATTATACAGTAACACCAGGAGATGTCTGGGTGATGACTGTTTTGAGGTGACTGCTGGGAATGGGGCATTATACAGTAACACCAGGGGACGTGTCTGGGTGATGACTGGAGAGGTGACTGCTGGGAATGGGACATTATACAGTAACACCGGGGGATGTGTCTGGGTGATGATTGGAGAGGTGACTGCTGGGAATGGGACATTATACAGTGAAACCAGGGGACGTGTCTGGGTGATGTCTGGAGAGGTGACTGCTGGGAATGGGGCATTATACAGTAACACCAGGGGACGTGTCTGGGTGATGACTGGAGAGGTGACTGCTGGGAATGGGACATTATACAGTAACACCGGGGGATGTGTCTGGGTGATGACTGGAGAGGTGACTGCTGGGAATGGGACATTATACAGTAACACCAGGGGATGTGTCTGGGTGATGACTGTATCATTGTGTGTGTCAGGTTCCTATAAGGTGTCAGGATGTCACTGTCTATCTCTCCATACAGGAGGGGGAGTATATAGAGGAACACAGGGGTCTGTACAAGGACGTGATGATGGAGAATCACCGGCCCCTCACATCACTGGGTAAGAGGAGACTGTCATGTATTGTACAGGGGAGAGCAGGTATGGGGGCCCCTATATACACACATCATCTGATAATCACATATATACACTGTACTCAGTCACTGTGTGTCTCCTACAGATGGGCCCAGTAACAGAGATACCCCAGAGAGATGTCCCCGTCCTCTGTATTCCCAGGATTGTACAGAGGAGAATCACAGGATCCCACAGGAGGATCAGGTAGGTGGGATTTAGGGTCTCGCCAATATACCAAAGTGACTTTACACTATATCAGTCATTCCCAACTTTGGGCCCTAGTACCCCAGGGGGTTACTTGCTGTGATGTACAGGGGTACTTAGTGTTCTGTAGTGATGGGGCTGGTGCAGGATATCTGGTGATAATGAGACACACAGGGAAAGCAGTGTAATTGGGGGTCTCTAGCCCCATGCACCACAGTAAGACCCTGATAATAACATGAGAACATCTATCCCTGTATAAGAAAGCAGATGGGGTTATAGTTTTAAGGTCAGTCCTATTAGCTGGGATGATCTTGCGGGTTTTCTGCCCCATTGCACTTTATGGTCTGTACAGATCAATATGTCTAATATTCTGATAGTCTCCTGATTACTCTGAGTAATGATGTCCGGCATTAATAAAGCATTAATTTATATATGGGTGATTTAGGGTGAAGACCTTACAAATATGAATGGAAAAGAAGAGACGTATGTGACTGATATGAAGGCAGAAGATACAGAGGGAGAAGAAGAGACGTATGTGACTGATATGAAGGCAGAAGATATAGAGGGAGAAGAAGAGACGTATGTGACTGATATGAAGGCAGAAGATATAGAGGGAGAAGAAGAGACGTATGTGACTGATATGAAGGCAGAAGATATAGAGGGAGAAGAAGAGACGTATGTGACTGATATGAAGGCAGAAGATATAGAGGGAGAAGAAGAGACGTATGTGACTGATATGAAGGCAGAAGATATAGAGGGAGAAGAAGAGACGTATGTGACTGATATGAAGGCAGAAGATATAGAGGGAGAAGAAGAGACGTATGTGACTGATATGAAGTCAGAAGATATAGAGAGAGAAGAGACGTATGTGACTGATATGAAGGCAGAAGATATAGAGAGAGAAGAGACGTATGTGACTGATATGAAGGCAGAAGATATAGAGAGAGAAGAAGAGATGTATGTGACTGATATGAAGGCAGAAGATATAGAGGGAGAAGAAGAGACATATGTGACTGATATGAAGGCAGATGATACAGAGGGAGAAGAAGAGACGTATGTGACCGATATGAAGGCAGAAGATACAGAGGGAGAAGAAGAGACTTATGTGACTGATATGAAGACAGAAGATATAGAGGGAGAAGAAGAGACGTATGTGATGGGTGATCAGCAGTGTAAGGAGCAAATCCCTACAGATATCAGCACAGGTGAGTAATAAACACTTATTACAGAAGAGTCACATATTCTCCTTGCTCAGTCACTACAGTAATCTCTTATCCTACAACCTCCTCTGACAGTACAGACTATTGAGGGAAATTGACATCAATTGTATACAATGGTGCTAGAGTAAACAACACTTATGATATCTTTTGTGGAGAATCCCTTCTCTTCTCTTCAATACCGTAAAGGTCATATGTAAGGAAAGAAAAAAAACACAAAATGTCCCTGTGTAATACAATGACAATAAATGGTCACTAAGTGTTTTTGCACAAAGTGAGGTGAGTAAGATTGATAGATCTCAATAAATTAATTTAAAGCAGTGGTTATCAAACTGTATGCCTCTGGACACTTGCGGGGGTGTCTTGGATTGGTGGATATGGACATGTCTTAAGTCTTTATAGTCACTTATAGGTGCCATTGCCAGAGCTGCCACAGCTACGGCCTGGGTGGCTAAAGCTATTGAAAACTGGGCGGATGCTCTTGAAAACAGTTTAGTTTCTGAGGTGACTAAAGAACAACTATTTGCCAACATCAGGGATGCCGCCTATTACATTGGCTGCTCTGGATACAGCACTCCTGTCATCTAAGGCTTCAGCTGCTACTGTAGTAGCCCCATGCATGGAAGGCGGACTCTGACGCTAAGAAAGCCCTGGAAGCACTTCCTTACACAGGCCAATTTCATTTTGGACCAGAATTGGACAAGATTGTCAATAACCTGGCAACTGCTAAAATGGATCGCCTACCCTCAGCCTCCTCTACACGACCTTGGACTTCGTCTATTTGCCCTCAGGGCAAGGTCAGTGGTCAGACCTTCCCTAGACTGTGACATCACACAAAGGCTTCTAAGAACAAATCCAAACAGGCATGGACGACTAGACGTCCACCTACCAAACCAGAGGATAAACCATCAGTTTGACAGAGCGGGCCTCCCCCTTGGAGACCTCAGGGTGGGAAGCCGACTTCTTCAGTTCGTCCAGGCTTGGCGCCAGATCACAACAGACACCTGGGTTCAAGAAGTGGTCTCTTCCGGAAGTGTCCACCTAGACAATACTTTCCTACCAGTCAACCAGCAGACCTCAGCAAAGCCAAGGCTCTGAAGAGGAACATTCAATCTTTACTACAATCAGGCGTGATTATTCCTGTCCCCATGTCTCAACAGGGCCAGGGGTTTTATTCTATGTTCTTTTTGGTTTAGAACCCCAGCAGGTCTCATCATCCCATACTCAATCTCAAATTACTGAACGAATATGTCAAGGTGCCCAGGTCTCATATGGAAACTCCCCGTTCCATTGTCCTGGCTATGCGTCCTGGGGATTTTAGGGTTTCCCTGGATATACAGGATGCTTACCATACCTATAGCACCTTGTCCTTAACAGTGCCTCCGGTTTCCTGTCTAATGTCAGCATCTCCAGTTTCAGGCCCTGGTGGTCATTCCGAGTTGATCGCTATCTGCATTCGTTCGCTGTGCAGCGATGAGGCAAAAAAAAGGCACTTCTGCGAACAATGCGCACGCGCAACGTACTTTTACAACGGCGGTGTCACAACTGAGGGCTGGTGCTGGCTACAGGGAGCCTCAGTTGTAGGGGCTGAGGAATACTTAAACTTAGGAGGCAGGATAGGGTTCCTGAGCATGCGTGTACACTTGCAGTACCAGCGCCCGAAGGTGTGACCACGACAACCAGAGGATAAGTTTCAAAGGTTTTATTAAGCACACAGCTCACAGGTATAATAGCAGTTGCAGTATGAAAGTCACAGACAATAAGTCACAGTTCTATCACAGGGTCTATCCTTTCCAACACCGGTGCACTGAGTGGTGACTTTGGGAACAGAAGCTGGTGACCATGTAACTGCCGGGCTTTGCCAGATGGGACTGGTCCAATAGCTGAGCTGTGGTGATAGTGCTAGTGAGCACTAATGTAGCTAGGGAGCGGAGGTATATACAGGAGATGCTTGGGAGCATATGCAGGAGATGCTTGAGAGCGCAGGATTACCCGGAAACGGAGACAGGACACCGCTGCGAGCTGGCGTGCCGGGAGCCGATGTTAAGCAATCTGGCAAACGCAGGATGCAGTGTTGAGACACTGCGGAGTCAGGCTGCACCAGAAGGAGTAGAACTGGTGCGAGTCTCTAGTTGAGTTTGCAGGCAGGAACGACCACAATCAGGAGAGACTGGTATCACTGGGAGGACAACTGAAGCACTGACATCTTTCCATCTTTATACATGCTGGGAAGCAGGGATTGGCTGGCTGATTAAGCAGAGTCTAGAGTACAGCTGCTGGATAATTAGGCAGAGACCTGAGTGCAGCTGATAGGCTAAAAAGTAACATGTGATGAAAACAAACATGGCCGCGCCCATGTTTGAATTTGGAGGCAAAGACTGTTTGTAACTTGCATGTGAGTGTTAACCATGAAGCTGCCAGAATCACAATGAAGAGACTTGAGACAATGGGATGCAGCGTGCTGCACACAGACAGCGCAGATGGAATCCAGGCTTGGAACGCTGGGACAGTCTCAGGAGGCATTTGGAAGGTAAGAAATGATGACCAGTTACCCGAATCGTGACAGGCCGAAGTAGTTTCACACCAGGTCCAGCGAAGCCTTTCAGTCGCACTGCTGACCGCAGAGTGATTGACATGAAGTGGGCGTTTCTGGGTGTCAACGGACCGTTTTCAGGGAGTGTTCGAAAAAATGCAGGCGTGTTTGTGACATCAAAACAGGAACTGAATAGTCTGAAGTGATCACAAGCGCTGAGTAGGTTTTGAACTACTCTAAAACTGCACAAAAAAACTTTGTAGCCGATCTGCAATCCTTTCGTTTGCACTTCTGCTAAGCTAAAATACACTCCCAGTGTGCTGCGGCATAGCGTTTGCACGGCTGCTAAAAACTGCTAGCGAGCGATCAACTCTGAATGACCACCCCTACCCTTCAGACTTTCCACAGCCCTTAGGGTGTTCACCAAACTCATGGCAGTGATAACTGCTCACCTTCGGCAGCAGGGAATCCAGATACTCCCTTACTTGGATGACCTCCTCCTCGCACATTCTCCGGAGGTCCACAACCATCATCTTCAGTTGAACATGTCATTCCTTCAAAGCCATGGTTAGCTGATCAGCTGGGCCAAGTCCTCACTCATCCCGTCTCAGAGGATGCTCCATTTTAGAGCTCTCCTGGATGTCCAAGTGCAATGCATCTTTCTTCCTCCAGACAAGATTACAGCACTACAATTACGCATCCACAACTTACTCTGCAGTCACAGAATTTCTATCCACTCCACGATGCACACCCTGGGCTCCATGGTATCTGCATTCACCATGGTGGAATACGCCCAATTCCACTACAGACCTCTACAACACTTGATACTCACCAAGTGCAATGGACAGCACAAGCAGATCAAATCTCAGACAATGGTACTGCCTCAGGATGTTCGGACATCCCTCTTGTGGTAGCTACATGTCTTTGATGGCATGGCTGTTGAGTCATCCATCTTAAGGGACAAAGGTTTTTCCAGTGTGGTTATTCAGACTGTGCTTAGTGCTCTGACACTGGAATCAGCTCACATATATTACCACATATGGCACTGTTACTTTCAGTGGTGTGCCCTTCGACACTGTGATCCGCTAGTGTTTTGGATTTCTTGACTCCTGGCTAATCTACATGCTGGCCTTGATATGGGTCTTCGTCTGGCTTCTCTTAAGGCTCAGGTTTCAGCTCTGTCAGTCTGGTTCCAGAAAAGACTTGCTCCATGCCAGATGTACGTACCTTCCTACAGGGAATACTCCAGATTCAGCCTCCCTTAGTTCCACCAGTGGCTCTTTGGGATTTGACCTTGGTTTTTCGAGCCTTGCAACAACCTCCTCTTGAGATCCCACGGCACGTAGGAGGCACAAAGGGCAGTTGGATGTGCAGAACACTCTTCAAAAATGTCTGAACCTCAGGGAGGGAAGCCAATTGTTTCTGGAAGAAAATGGATAAAGCTTAAATCTGGACTTTTAAGGAGCCTAAACGGCCCACATCCATACCTGAAAAAGGAGTGGATGTGGGCCATTTAGAAAAAGTAGAAAACGTCACAGTTGTAGAAAATGGAGAAAATGTCCCAGTTGAAATTCCACTGTAGGAAATTTCCTGTTCTCACACCAAGAGACGTATTTTTTCCAAATACGGTGGTAATGTTTAGATGTTACCCCCTTTCTGGCTTGGATCAAGGTCGGAATAACCCTGTCCGGGATTCCTTTCTGTGCTAGAATTTGCCGCTCAACCTCCATGCTGTCAAACGTAGCCGTGGTAAGTTTTGATAGACGAACGACCCCTGTTGTAGAAGATCCTCACGAAGAGGCAGAGACCACGGGTCCTCAAGGAGCATTTCCAGTAGATCCGCGTACCAGGCCCTTCTTGGCCAGTCCGGAGCAATGAGAATTGCTTGAACCTTTTCCCTTTTTATTCTTTTGAAAATTCTTGGGATCAGTGGAAGTGGTGGAAACATGTACACCATCTGGTAGACCCATGGAGTCACCAGAGTGTCCACCGCCACTGGTCGTGGGTCCTTCAACCTGGAACAATACCGCATTAGCTTCTTGTTGAGACGAGAGGCCATCAAGTTGATTTGTGGAATTCCCCACTGACGTGTCAAGCACCCGAACACCTCTGGGTGAAGGCCCCACTCTCCTGGGTGGAGGTTGTGTCTGCTGAGGAAGTCCGCTTCCCAGTTGTCTACTTGCAGAATGAAGATTGCCGCCACCGCGTGCCTTTCTGCCCAGAGAATTCTTGTCACCTCTGACATTGCTGTTCTGCTCTTCGTTCCGCCTTGTCGGTTTATGTATGAAAGATGCACCGATACCCAGGCTGGCTTCAAGACATTCCGCACCATTGACTGGATTAGCAATGCCTTTTCTAATGGAAAGAATACCTTCTGTGCCACCGTATCCAGTATCATCCCCAGGAACGGAAGCCTCCGTGTTGTTTCCATGTTGGATTTTGGTAGGTTCAGAATCCACCCGTGATGCTGGAGTAGTCGAATTGAGAGGGCAATGTTGTCCAACAACCTCTCCCTGGATGGTGCCTTTATCAGAAGGTCATCCAGGTATGGAATTATGTTCACTCCTTGTTTGCGGTGGAGAAACATCATCTCTGCCATTACTTTGGTGAATACCCTTGGTGCTATGGAGAGGCCAAATGGCAGAGCCTGGAACTGGTAGTGACAGTCCTGTAATGCAAACCTTAGATAAGCTTGATGAGGTGACAAGATTGGAATATGAAGGTATGCATGCTTGATATCCAGAGACACCAGGAACTCCCCCTCCTCCAGACCTGAGATCACCGCTCTCAGAGACTCCATCTTGAATTTGAACACCCATAAATACGGGTTCAATGACTTGAGGTTTAAAATGGGTCTTACCGAACCGTCCAGTTTCGGTACCACAAACAGGTTGGAATAATAACCTTTGTTCTGCTGCTGTGGTGGAACTGGAATAATGACCTGAGATCTGGACCAGTTTTTGAATTGCATCCTGTAAAAGTATACCTGCCTCTTGAGAAGCTGGTAAGCCTGATTTGAAGAATTTGTGAGGTGGGAGTTCCTGAAACTCCAGTTTGTAACCCTGGGCGATAAGCACTTTGACTAAGGGATCCTGGCATGTCGCCCATAGGTGACTGAAATCTCTTAATCGGGCTCCCACCTGCCTGTCTTCCAGGCAGTACGGTCTATCATCATGCTGAAGGCTTAGAAGAAACAGAACCCGAGTGCTGTTCCTGTGAATCTGCAGAAGCTGTTTTTTTGGGTTTACCTCAATAACCTTTGAAGGCTGCAGAGGAACCTTTTGATCTTATTTTTAAATTTTGCTGTCCGAAAGGACTGCAGAGTTGGAGCCGAGTAGGTATTCCTAGCTGGGGGAGCTGTGGAAGGAAGGTATGTAGACTTACCCGCCGTAGCCTTGGATATCCACGTATCCAGTTCATCTCCAAACAGGGCCTCACCCGTGAATGGTAGGCTTTCCACACCCTTTCTGGAATCCGCATCCGCAGTCCACTGACATAGCCATAGGGCCCTGCGTGCTGACACTGTCATAGCCGTGGTGGGTGCATTTAGCAAGCCTATCTCTTTTATGGCCTCCACCATAAAACTCCTGGATATGCTGTTGGAGTAAAACAATCTCCCCTCTGGGTAAGGAATCTAATCCCTCAATTAGGTTACCGGACCATTTTGCAATAGTTCTCGTGATCCATGCACAAGATATAGTAGGTCCTTGGGCCACCCCCGCAACTGTGTACAGAGATTTGAGAGTGGTCTCAATCTTGCGGTCAGCTGTGTCTTTTAAAAGGGCCGACCCCGGTACAGGTCGACTATCTTGCGTGACAACCTAGATACAGATGCATCAACAATCGATGGGTTTTCCCATTTTTTCCTATCATCCTGAGGAAAAGGGAATGATGTAATTAACCTCTTAGGGATCTGAAACGTCTTGTCAGTATTAACCCAAATTCTTCAAAAAGAGAATTTAACTCCTTTGATGCAGGGAAAGTAGCAGAGGATTTCTTTTTTTACATTGAAATAAGATACCTCATCTTCCTCTGTCACTTTGTCAGGAATGTGCAGAACCTCTCTAATAGCTTCTATCAGGGCCTATATTCCTTAGAAACATAGAAACATAGAATTTGTCGGCAGATAAGAACCACTTGGCCCATCTAGTCTGCCCCTTTTTTTTTTTTTTTTTTATATTATTTTTTTTTTATCACTAACCTTATTTGATCCTTATTTCTTTGTAAGGATATCCTTATGTCTATCCCATGCATGTTTAAATTGCTCTACTGTCTTAGCCTCTACCACCTCTGATGGGAGGCTATTCCACTTGTCCACTACCCTTTCTGTGAAATAATTTTTCCGCAAGTTTCCCCTGAACCTCCCCCCCTCCAGTCTCAGTGCATGTCCTCGTGTCCTATTGCTTCTCTGTGACAGAGCTGCATCTCCCCACCTGACTCCACCTCACCCTCCTCTGCATCTGATACGTCATCATCAGCGTGAGCTTGCAAGATCTGGGCCAGAGAACGCTTTTGTGGACAAATGACAGGGATCTGAGCTGCTGGTATGTGACCTGAATCTCTATTCATCAGGTCATCCACAGACTGGTATTGCGTCTCTTTCTCAGTATGGGACAATTTGTTTGAAATATTTGAGATCATCCCCTTTAATGAATCCAACCATGCAGGTTTGGATCCACTAGCCTGAGAATGTGTACTGTGCTGAGTACACTGTAGTGATCCCCCTGGGGAAGAAAAACACTCTGCCGTGTATGAGACACACTCCTTAGACATTGTACAATGTAAAAGAACACACACAGTAGAAAGGGAAAACACAGTTAACCCAAAGAGAGCACTCTAGGGAGACACAGTATGTTGGAGCCAGCCACACCGCGCACATAAGTACCCTTAGTAGGGTCTTAGTAGTCTAATATTGCTCCCCCCTTTGCTATGACCCCCTGGTACTGCTGAGGTAGTTTGGAGTCCCTGTGGAGGAGCTGCGCGTCTATGCCAGTCTGATCTGGGTAAACTGTAGAGGGAAAATGGCGCTGGTGAGCCGCTGGATCCGCTCATAGTGAAGCCCCGCCCCCTCAATGGCACGCAGTCTTGCCGGTTTTTATTATACTGGCTGAGATATTTATGTCGCTTAACAGTGGGTTAGAACCCCTGTAAGCAGTGCTGCCAGTGTGGGTAAAGTTGTTAGTGGCTCAGCTCGCCCCTCACAGCGGAACACACACGGCATGTTATCTGAGCCTGGAGACACAGCCTGCATGTCAGTGCTGTGCTCCATACCCTTATGCCGCCATTACAGCCGGTGACCCGCTAACCGGGATGCCGGCCATCTACTCACCACTCTTCTTACTTCTGGCTCTGTTAGGGGTAGCAGCGTGCTGCGGGAATATACGCTCGCCGTGGTGGGGCTTGTGAATAGTTCCCTCAGGAGCTCAGTATCCTGTCAGCGGGAAACAGGACCATTAACCCTATAGTAGGTTGGGCCCCCCCCCCTTCTCTATTTCCCACGAACCAGCCCTGTCTGAAAATAACAAACAGAAAAATAAATGTAGAAGACTCTTCAGGAGCTCCCCTAGCTGTGACCGGCTCCTCCGGGCACACTTTCTAAACCGAGTCTGGTAGGAGGGGCATAGAGGGAGGAGCCAGCACACACTATTAATTTCTTAAAGTGCCCACGGCTCCTAGTAGACCCATCTATACCCCATGGTACTAATGTGGACCCCAGTATCCTGTAGGACAGGCCTGGCCAACCTGTGGCTCTCCAGCTGTTGTGAAACTACACCTCCCAGCATGCTCTGCCACAGTTTTAGCATTTCCTAATAGCAATAGTGTAGAAGGGCATGCTGGGACTTGTAGTTTCACAACAGCTGGAGAGCCACAGGTTGGCGAGGCCTACTCTAGGACGTAAGAAAAAATAGTGTTTCCCACCCCAAGGTCTCTCAATTTGAAAATGAGTCTCTTATGTGGCACTGTGTCTAAGGCCTTAGCAAAGTCCAGAAAGACCACAACTACTGCTTTACCCTGATCAATATTGTCACTCACTTTCTCGTATTAAGTTAGTTTGACATGACCTGTCCTTCACAAAACCATGTTGGTGCCTATTAATAACCTTGGAGGTATCTAAGTACTCTAGTATACTATCCCTTAATATACCTTCCAGTATTTTCCCCACTTTAGATGTCAAACTTGCTGGTCTATAATTGCCGGGATGAGTTTTAATTCCCTTTTTAAATATTGGGACTACCTCTGCTATACACCAGTCCTTCGGCATCATTCCTGATGTAATTGACTCACTGCAAATCAAATATTGGGGCCTCGATAGCTTTGAGTTAAGTTCCATAAGTACCCTGGGGTGTAGACCATCCGGCTTTATTTATCTTAGTTTTACTTAGTCTCTCCCGGACTACCTCCTCGTTTAAGCGAGTACTTAGCAATGGGTAATTTTTATCGCTTTTGTTGTGCACTTCTCCCGTCAGCCGTTCCTCTCTCGTGAATACAGATGAAAATAATTTATTCAATAAATCTGCTTTTTCCCTATCATCTTTAATTAGGACATCCAACTCGACCTTAAGTGGTCCAATATTCTCCTTTTTTAACCTTTTACCGTTTATACTGTATACTTGAAGAACTTTTTGGGGTTGATTTTACTCTCCTTTGCGATTTTTCTTTTTTTTCTTTCCGTTTTCTATTTTGGCTGCTCTGATTTCTTTTTTGCATTTTTTTTTATTACATTCCTTTTAGAACTGGAATGATTCTGCCTTCCCATCAAACTTAAATACTTTGAAAGCTCGCCTCTTTTTATCCAGTTGTTCCTTTACCTTCTTATTAAGCCACATCAGTTTGAATTTACTACTGTTTTTGTTAACCATGGGAATGAACAAATGAGTGTACTTGTATAGCTCAGTTGTAAAAACATTCCATATTTCAGCCGTATTCTTACCATGAAAAATAATTTCCCAATTGATGTCCTTCATTGATTGTTTCAACAAGTTGAAATTAGCTTTTCTAAAGTTAAAAATCTTAGTTAGACCCTTATAGTGTTGTTTTTGGAAACTGATATCAAATCTGATCATATTATAATTGCTGTTTCCCGAGGTCTCCCCTACTTTAGTCTTTGATATTATCTCTGTATTATTATTTAGTACTAGGTCCAGTATTGTCCTTTTTTCTGGTTTGTTCCTTGATTACCTGGGACAAGTAATGATCTTTTAGCATGTTTAAGAACCAGTTTCCCCTAGCTGTATTTACTATTTGGGTGTTCCAGTTTATGTCTGGGTAATTAAAGTCCCCTATGATCATGACCTCCCCTATTTCTGCAGCTTTATCATTTTGCTGCAAGAGTTGTAATTTGCCAAACACACTAATATCTGGCAGTTTGTAGCATGTCCCTATTAAAAGCTTTTTTGTATCATTACCCCCACTCGAAATCTCAACCCATAATGACTCCATGTTATCTCCAGTCCCCTCGTAAATGGCTTCCTTTATGTAAGGTTCTAGGAATGGCTTAACATAAAGACAAACACCCCCTCCTTTTTTATTAGACCTATCTCTCCTGAATAGGGTGTTCCTCTCCATGTTTGCTGCCCAGTCTTGAGAATCATCTCACCATGTCTCTGTAATGCCTATGATATCATATTGGTCAATAAGTGCAATCGTTTCTAATTCCCCCATATTACTTATTACTCTTGCAAGCATACACTTAAGTTTAGTACTTCCCTGAACTGCAAGTTTGGTTGTAGACGTTTCCTTCGGAAGTTAAGTTTTCCTTAATTTACCATCACTAGATATATTTCTCCTTCCCCCCCCTCTCCACCCCCATTATACTTTATACATCCTTCTTTTCTACTCCCTCTAGTTTTCCTTCTAATTCTTTCTTGTCCCTGCCCCCAGGCACCTAGTTAAAAATCTCCTCCAACCTACTAACCATCCCCCTCCCCCCCCCCCCCCCCCCCCGCGCAGCACCGCAGTCCCCTCCTCATTCAGGTGCAATCCGTCGCGACAAAGAAGATGGCGCCTGACTGAGAAGTCCGCCCAATGTTCCAAGAACACAAACCTCTTTTTCCTACACCAGTCTCTAAGATACACATTACCCTCCCTAATCTCCCTCTGCATCCCTGCACTAGCGCGTGGCACAGGTAATATTTCAGAGAATATTACCCTAGATGTCCTTGCCTTTAATTTCTGGCCTAGGTCCCTATAATCTTTCTTAAGGACATCCCTCCTACCACTAACTTTGTTATTAGTGCCAATGTGCACCAAGACTGACGGGTCTTTCCCAGCCCCTCCCAACAATCTATCTACCCGGTCCGCAATGTGACATACCCGAGCACCCGGGAGGCAACAGACTGTACAGCGATCACGGTCCCGGTAGCAGATTGCCCTGTCTGTCTTCCTGATGATAGCATCCCCTACCACCACAATCTGACTAGGTACCTCACTTCCTCTTATCCCCTTTGTGCCGGAGAGAAAGTACCTCTGAATGCTAGAGGGAATACTATCCTCCAGCTCCATCATTTCCTCACTGCCACCCCCAGAATCTTTGTCCATTCGGGATGAATTTATTGGGGTTTGGCAGATCGGAGATGTCCTGTCTCCCCATCTTCTTCCTTTTAACCGTGACCCAGCTAGCTACCTGATTGTCCTTGTGCTCCTCTACTGGTGTCCCCCTGCAATTCCTCCACCGTTCTATCTAAGGTTTGCTCGAGATTGTGAATATCCCTCAGTCACGTAACGGTTTGTTCTAGATCAGTTACCTGGGTTTCCAGGGCAGCCGTTCACACACACCTCGCGCAGATGTATTTACACTTTGCACGACATGCACTGAGTGAGATTCTCAATCACGGCCCCACCCATCTGAATGACTATCTCCCCAATTTATGCAATATGATACTGTACTATGGCCTAGCTGTGAAGAAAAAACAATATTCAACAGAATAGTACTTGGTACTACAATGTATAATAACGTGTCAATGCAAAACAATCAATACAGTAATAACAATGATACTTGCATGTACGGGGATGTCAGGACCTCCTGTAGCAGCAACTACTCACTGATACCTGTGTTGGCTCCTACTAGCTGTTCCCAGAGCCCTGTTTGGCACCTTGTTCAGAGTGCCCTGCTCCAGCCTCAGACTCCCCTCAGTGCCCTGCTCCCGGCTCCAGCCTCAGTCAGACTCTCCTCAGTGCCCGGCTCCAGCCTCAGTCAGACTCCCCGCAGTGCCCTGCTCCTGGCTCCAGCCTCAGTCAGACTCCCCGCAGTGCTTGGCTCCAGCCTCAGTCAGACTCCCCGCAGTGCCCGGCTCCAGCCTCAGTCAGACTCCCCGCAGTGCCCTGCTCCCGGCTCCAGCCTCGGTCAGACTCCCCGCAGTGCCCTGCTCCCGGCTCCAGCCTCGGTCAGACTCCCCGCAGTGCCCTGCTCCCGGCTCCAGCCTCGGTCAGACTCCCCGCAGTGCCCTGCTCCCGGCTCCAGCCTCGGTCAGACTCCCCGCAGTGCCCTGCTCCCGGCTCCAGCCTCGGTCAGACTCCCCGCAGTGCCCTGCTCCCAGCTCCAGCCTCGGTCAGACTCCCCGCAGTGCCCGGCTCCAGCCTCGGTCAGACTCCCCGCAGTGCCCGGCTCCAGCCTCGGTCAGACTCCCCGCAGTGCCCTGCTCCCGGCTCCAGCCTCGGTCAGACTCCCCGCAGTGCCCTGCTCCCGGCTCCAGCCTCGGTCAGACTCCCCGCAGTGCCCTGCTCCCGGCTCCAGCCTCGGTCAGACTCCCCGCAGTGCCCTGCTCCCGGCTCCAGCCTCGGTCAGACTCCCCGCAGTGCCCTGCTCCAGCCTCGGTCAGACTCCCCGCAGTGCCCTGCTCCAGCCTCGGTCAGACTCCCCGCAGTGCCCTGCTCCAGCCTCGGTCAGACTCCCCGCAGTGCCCTGCTCCAGCCTCGGTCAGACTCCCCGCAGTGCCCTGCACCAGCCTCGGTCAGACTCCCCGCAGTGCTCTGCACCAGCCTCGGTCAGACTCCCCGCAGTGCTCTGCACCAGCCTCGGTCAGACTCCCCGCAGTGCCCTGCTCCAGCCTCGGTCAGACTCCCCGCAGTGCCCTGCTCCCGGCTCCAGCCTCGGTCAGACTCCCCGCAGTGCCCTGCTCCCGGCTCCAGCCTCGGTCAGACTCCCCGCAGTGCCCTGCTCCCGGCTCCAGCCTCGGTCAGACTCCCCGCAGTGCCCTGCTCCCGGCTCCAGCCTTGGTCAGACTCCCTGCAGTGCCCTGCTCCCGGCTCCAGCCTCAGTCAGACTTCCTGCAGTGCCCTGCTCCCGGCATTAGCCTCAGTCAGACCTGCTCCTGCAGCACCCCGCTGCTGAACAGGGATCTCCCCAAGCACCCCCTCTCTCCCTTCTCTGTATCACCAGTGCCCAGCGTGCACGTTACTTCTGCTTCCATCACCAGCCACCTCCGTCAGATCAGCTCGTATGTCGTAGGTTGTCCTTGAAAGAGTCTCTGCGTGTTATTCCTATTTCCTATTCCTGTTCCTATAGTTAGTAGAAGTCCCCATATCCTCCTGTTCTGTATTACATATATCAGTTGTATCTTCCAGCCTGCAAAAGCAGCATATGAGTTTTGCAGTGTCACATCTTATGGGAGATATCTGTGTCCATCGGGAAATCTCTGCCTTTCAGAGCCCACAGCAGTCCAGGCAGAATGTCTTCTGGTGGCTCTCTGAGGTAGTGGTGTCCTCAAGGACACAGACATCCTACATATCCCAGCATGCAGCTTAGCTATCTCCTCCTGCAGCAGAGAGAATTGCTCACAGATTGGTCAGTGGCTGAGTCTCCAGATTGTCTCCCGCAAACCAAATGCATCACATCCCCTGCACGGCACTAGCCCAAACATTGTATCAGATGCTAATGGTATTGCCAATATGTGTGTATTATATCTCACCTGCTCTGTATTATATGTCACCTGATCTGTATTATATCTCCCCTGATCTGTATTATATCTCACCTGATCTGTATTATATCTCACCTGATCTGTATTATATCTCACCTGATCTGTATTATATCTCACCTGATCTGTATTATATCTCACCTGATCTGTATTATATCTCACCTGATCTGTATTATATGTCACCTGCTCTGTATTATATCTCACCTGCTTCTGTATTATATCTCACCTGCTCTGTATTATATCTCACCTGCTCTGTATTATCTCGCCTGATCTGTATTATATCACATGATCTGTATTATATCTCACCTGCTGTGTATTATATCTCACCTGATCTGTATTATATCTCACCTGATCTGTATTATATGTCACCTGGTTCTGTATTATATTTCGCCTGATCTGTATTATATCTCACCTGATCTGCATTATATCTCACCTGATCTGTATTCTATCTCACCTGATCTGTATTCTATCTCACCTAATCTGTATTCTATCTCACCTGATCTGTATTCTATCTCACCTGATCTGTATTCTATCTCACCTGATCTGTATTATAACTCACCTGATCTGTATTATAACTCACCTGATCTGTATTCTATCTCACCTGATCTGTATTCTATCTCACCTGATCTGTATTCTATCTCACCTGATCTGTATTCTATCTCACCTGATCTGTATTATAACTCACCTGATCTGTATTCTATCTCACCTGATCTGTATTATAACTCACCTGATCTGTATTATAACTCACCTGATCTGTATTCTATCTCACCTGCTGCTGTTTCACACTCACAATTCAAATAAGTATTGAAGCTTCACTTTAGTATGTAAGCTAGGGTTAATTCTGATACAGATTACCCCTATTTCTCTAACGTCCTAGTGGATGCTGGGGACTCCGTAAGGACCATGGGGATAGACGGGCTCCGCAGGTGACAGGGCACTTTAAGAAAGAATTTGGATACTGGTGTGCTCTGGCTCCTCCCTCTATGCCCCTCCTCCAGACCTCAGTTTTGATATTGTGCCCAGACGGGCGCCCTGGGCAGCATATGGACCTCTGGTGGCAAAAGTACTCATATATACAGTTGTGCACTGTATATATGTATGAGCCCCCACCACAAGGATATGTATTTTAGCGGGACAGAAGCCCGCCGTCGAGGGGGCGGGGCTTCTCCCTCAGCACTCACCAGCGCCATTTTCTCTCCACAGCTCCGCTGAGAAGAGACTCCCCAGGCTCTCCCCTGCAGTACACGGTAGACAAGGGTAAAAACATAGGGGGGGGGGGGGGGGCACATAATTGGGCGCTAAAAACACTATATACAGCAGCTACTGGGTTAACATTAAGTTACTGTGTTATTCCTGGGTTATATAGCGCTGGGGTGTGTGCTAGCATACTCTCTCTCTGTCTCTCCAAAGGGCCTTGTGGGGGAACAGTCTTCAAAAAGAGCATTCCCTGTGTGTGTGTGGTGTGTCGGTACGCTTGTGTCGACATGTCTGACGAGGAAGGCTATGTGGAAGCAGAGTGGGAGCAAATGAATGTGGTGTCTCTGCCGACGGCACCGACACCTGATTGGATGGATATGTGGAAGGTTTTAAATGAAAATGTTAATTCCTTACATAAAAGGTTAGAAAAAGCTGAAGCCTTAGGACAGTCAGGGTACCAACCCATGCCTGATCCTATGTCGCAGAGGCCGACAGGGTCTCAGAAGCGCCCACTATCCCAAATTGTTGACACAGATACCGACATGGATTCTGATTCCAGTGTCGATTACAATGATGCAAAGTTACAGCCAAATTGGCTAAATCCATCTGTTATATGATTATTGCAATTAAGGATGTGTTGCACATCACAGAGGAAACCCCGGTCCCTGACAGGAGGGTACATATGTATGGGGAAAAGAAGCCGCAGGTAACTTTTCCCCCCTCACACGAGCTCAATGAGTTATGTGAAAAGGCCTGGGAATCTCCAGATAAAAAACTGCAGAATTCCAAAAGGCTTCTTATGGCGTATCCCTTCCCGCCAACAGACAGTTTACACTGGGAAGCCTCCCCTAGGGTGGACATAGCTTTAACACGCTTATCCAAGAAGGTAGCCCTGCCGTCCCAGGATACGGCTACCCTCAAAGATGCTGCGGATAGAAAACAAGAGGGTACCCTGAAGTCCATTTATACACA
The DNA here is from genome assembly GCF_028390025.1 of Pseudophryne corroboree. NCBI lineage: Eukaryota > Metazoa > Chordata > Amphibia > Anura > Myobatrachidae > Pseudophryne > Pseudophryne corroboree. The sequence continues at coordinate 24,838,614 of NC_086446.1, read as the reverse complement.
TTCAGGTACCTTACTGAGACTGGCAATAGCGTCGGCCTGGGTGTGTAGTGCTGTAGCAGCATGGATGGATACCATATCTGAGGGAATTGATACCTTAGACAAGGAGACTATATTATTGACCCTGGGGCATATTAAAGACACTGTCCTGTATATGAGAGATGCTCAAAGAGACATTAGCCTACTGGGTTCTAGAATAAATGCTATGTCGATTTCTGCCAGAAGGGTCCTGTGGACTCGGCAATGGAAAGGTGATGCCGACTCAAAAAGGCACATGGAGGTTTTACCTTACAAGAGTGAGGAATTGTTTGGGGAGGGTCTCTCGGACCTGGTCTCCACAGCTACTGCTGGAAAGTCAAATTTTTTGCGATATGTTTCCTCACAGCCTAAGAAAGCACCATATTACCAAATGCAGTCCTTTCGATCACAGAAAAACAAGAAAGTCTGAGGTGCGTCCTTTCTTGCCAGAGGCAGGGCAGAGGAAAGAAGCTGCACAACAAAGCTAGTTCCCAGGAACAGAAGTCCTCCCCAGCTTCCACAAAATCCACCAAATGACGCTGGGGCTCCACAGGCGGAGCTAGGCCCGGTGGGGGCGCGTCTCCGAAATTTCAGCCACAGGTGGGTTTACTCCCAGTTGGACCCATGGGCAATAGAGATTGTGTCTCAGGGATACAAGCTGGAATTCGAGGAGATTCCCCCTCACCGATACCTCAAATCGGCCCTGCCAGCTTCCCCCCACGAGAGGGAGATAGTGTTAACTGCAATTCACAAATTGTATCTTCAACAGGTGGTGGTCAAGGTTCCCCTCCTTCAACAAGGAAGGGGTTATTATTCAACCATGTTTGTAGTCCCGAAACCGGACGGTTCGGTCAGACCCATATTGAATTTAAAATCCCTGAACATATACCTGAAAAGGTTCAAGTTCAAGATGGAATTGTTAAGAGCGGTCATAGCAAGCCTGGAAGGGGGGGATTTTATGGTGTCTCTGGACATAAAAGATGCATACCTGCATGTCCCCATTTATCCACCTCATCAGGCGTATCTCAGATTTGTGGTACAGGATTGTCATTACCAATTTCAGACGTTGCCGTTTGGTCTCTCCACGGCACCGAGAATATTTACCAAGGTAATGGCGGAAATGATGGTACTCCTGCGAAAGCAAGGAGTCACAATTATCCCATACTTGGACGATCTCATAAAAGCGAGATCGAGAGAGCAGTTGCTGATCAGTGTAGCACTTTCTCTGGAAGTGTTACAGCAACACGGCTGTATTCTAAATATTCTAAAGTCACAGTGGGTTCCTATGACTCATCTGCCTTTCCTGGGCATGGTTTTAGACACAGACCAGAAAAGGGTTTATCTCCAGATGGAGAAAGCTCAGGAACTCATGACACTGGTCAGGAACCTATTAAAACCAAAACAGGTGTCAGTGCATCACTGCACTCGTGTCCTGGGAAAGATGGTGGCATCATACGAGGCCATTCCCTTCGGCAGGTTCCATGCGAGGACCTTTCAGTAGGACTTACTGGACAAATGGTCCGGATCACATCTTCAAATGCATCGGTTAATCACCCTATCCTCCAGGACCAGGGTGTCACTCCTCTGGTGGCTGCAGAGCGCTCACCTTCTCGAGGGACGCAGGTTCGGCATTCAGGACTGGGTCCAGGTGACCACGGACGCAAGCCTCCGAGGTTGGGGTGCAGTCACACAGGGAAGAAATTTCCAAGGGCTGTGGTCAAGTCAAGAGATTTGCCTTCACATCAACATCCTGGAACTAAGGGCCATATACAACGCCGTACGTCAAGCGGAGACCCTGCTTCGCGACCAACCTGTTCTGATTCAGTCAGACAACATCACCGCAGTGGCTCATGTAAACCGCCAAGGCGGCACAAGGAGCAGAGTGGCGATGGCGGAAGCCACCAAGATTCTTCGCTGGGCGGAGAATCACGTAAGCGCACTGTCAGCAGTGTTCATCCCGGGAGTGGACAACTGGGAAGCAGACTTCCTCAGCAGACACGACCTCCACCCGGGAGAGTGGGGACTTCATCAGGAAGTCTTCGCACAGATTACAAGTCGGTGGGAACTGCCACAGGTGGACATGATGGCATCCCGCCTCAACAAAAAGCTACAGCGGTATTGCGCTAGGTCAAGAGACCCTCAGGCGATAGCTGTAGATGCCCTGGTGACACCGTGGGTGTTCCAGTCGGTCTATGTATTTCCTCCTCTTCCTCTCATACACAAGGTGCTGAGGATAATAAGAAAAGGAGGAGTGAGAACAATACTCATTGTTCTAGATTGGCCATGAAGGACTTGGTATCCAGATCTGCAAGAAATGCTCACAGAGGACCCGTGGCCTCTTCCTCTAATACAGGACTTGTTGCAACATGGGTCCTGTCTGTTCCAAGACTTACCGCGGCTGCGTTTGACGGCATGGCGGTTGAACGCCGGATCCTAGCAGAAAAAGGCATTCCGGACGAGGTCATTCCTACGCTGATAAAGGCTAGGAAGGACGTGACAGCTCAACATTATCACCGTATTTGGCGAAAATATGTTGCTTGGTGTGAGGCCAGGAATGCTCCTACGGAAGAATTCCAGCTGGGCCGTTTCCTTCACTTCCTACAGTCCGGGGTAAATTTGGGCCTAAAATTGGGTTCCATTAAGGTCCAGATTTCGGCCCTATCCATTTTCTTTCAAAAAGAGTTGGCTTCTCTACCGGAAGTTCAAACATTTGTAAAGGGAGTTCTGCATATTCAGCCCCCTTTTGTGCCTCCAGTGGCACCTTGGGATCTTAACGTGGTGAGGAGTTTCCTGAAATCACACTGGTTTGAAGCACTTAAGACCGTGAAGTTGAAATATCTCACGTGGAAGGTGGTCATGGTATTAGCCTTGGCTTCGGCTAGGCGTGTGTCAGAATTAGCGGCTTTGTCACATAAAAGCCCCTATCTGATTTTCCATGCGGATAGAGCGGAATTGCGGACTCGTCCACATTTTCTGCCGAAGGTGGTTTCATCCTTTCATATAAACCAACCTATTGTGGTGCCTGTGGCTACTACTGACTTGGAGGATTCCGAGTTACTTGATGTGGTCAGGGCTTTGAAGGTTTATGTAGCCAGAACGGCTAGAGTCAGGAAAACAGAGTCTTTGTTTATCCTGTACGCTTCCAACAAGCTTGGGGCGCCTGCTTCAAAGCAGACTATTGGTCGCTGGATCTGTAACACGATTCAGCAGGCTCATTCTGCAGCTGGATTGCCGCTGTCAAAATCAGTTAAGGCCCTTTCCACTAGGAAGGTGGGCTCTTCTTGGGCGGCTGCCCGAGGGGTCTCGGCATTACAGCTGTGCCGAGCGGCTACTTGGTCAGGTTCGAACACTTTTGCAAAGTTCTACAAGTTTGATACCCTGGCTGAGGAGGACCTTGAGTTTGCTCATTCGGTGCTGCAGAGTCATCCGCACTCTCCCGCCCATTTGGGAGCTTTGGTATAATCCCCATGGTCCTTACGGAGTCCCCAGCATCCACTACGGACTACGAGAAATAGATTTACCGGTAAGTAAAATCTTATTTACGTGTCCATGTGGTAGGGAATATAGAGTGTAAGCTCCCCTGGTGGGACTGATGTGAATGACTAAATATTCTCTGTACAGTGTGGAGTAATATGTGTACAATATAAAGATCTGTGAATAATAATAATACAGCTATTTTATCTCCCTCAGATGGAGGTACACGCAGGAATGCCTTGGAGGAAGATCTCATCTTGTCTGCAGATACTGACATAGAAGATAACATCACACAGGATTCTCCAGGAGACAGCCCCGTTATACTAAATTTACATCCAGTACCTCTCAGTGCAGATATATCATCTGATCCTTCTAACTGTGAGGACTGTTCTCCTGATACCTCAGATTTCGTTACACATTGTGCAGCTCATACACCTGATAAAGTATTTCCCTGTTCTGAGTGTGGGAAATGTTTCACACAGAAATCATATCTAGTTATACATCAGAGACTCCACACTGGTGAGAAACCATATCCATGTTATGAGTGTGGAAAATGTTTTACACTGAAATCAACTTTAGTTATACATCAAAGACGTCACACAGGTGAGAGGCCTTTTCAATGCTCTGAGTGTGGGAAATGTTTCACACATAAATCAACTTTAGTTGTACATCAGAGACGTCACACAGGTGAGAAACCTTTTCCATGCTCTGAGTGTGGGAAATGTTTTACAAATAACTCAGAACTTGTTAGACATCAAAGACTCCACACTGGTGAGATACTATGTACATGTTCTGATTGTGGGAAATGTTTCACACAAAAATCATCTTTAGTTACACATCAGAGACGTCACACAGGTGAGAAACCATTTCCATGCTCTGAGTGTGGGAAATGTTTTACACTGAAATCAAATCTTGTTACACACCAGAGAAGTCACACGGGTGAGAAACCATTTCCATGCTCTGAGTGTGGAAAATATTTTACACACAAATCAGTTCTTGTTATACATCAGAGAAGTCACACAGGTGAGAAACCATTTCCATGTCCTGAGTGTGGGAAATGTTTTACATACAAATCACATCTGTTTAGACATCAGATTTCACACAGTAGAAAAGCATTTCTAATGGCTGATACAAAACAGGGTCGTAGCACAGTTCCTGTCACACAGTATTTGAACAATGTAAGTTAACCATCCGTAGACAATTGGAATGGATGTCATATAAGACTGAAGTAGATCACTCGGGTGAAACCAAAGCTGAGTACACTCTAAGCGATGTGTACCCAGCCCAACATCACTGCCGCCGGGACCCTGCATGTGACAAGTACATACAGCAGGGCCAATGGGGATGTCACTAGTGACCCGTGGGAGAGCATACCATGGGTACACACTAGACCACAGGTTCTCAAACTCGGTCCTCAGGACCCCACACAGTGCATGTTTTGCAGGTCTCCTCACAGAATCACAAGTGAAATAATTAGCTCCACCTGCGGACCTTTTAAAATGTGTCAGTGAGTAATTAATACATCTGTGCACCTGCTGGGTTACCTGCAAAACATGCACTGTGTGGGGTCCTGAGGACCGAGTTTGAGAACCACTGCACTAGACCATTAGCTCCATCACCTCCCTCAGTGGTGCTGTATACTCCCGCGCCCTGGTTCCCGGGTACTTACAGCAGAGGGCTTCGGTCTTTCTCATCAGGCACACACACTTTCCGCAGCTCTCCGGGATCGCGTGGCCGCATCTACAAGGGAGGAGGTAAGAAGGTCCCCCAGGCTGGACCCGCAGCAAATCGCGATCCGGCGTGGCCATTAGGAGACGGGCCGCGCACACTGGCGTGGACACTGTGTTGGTACAGGGACCCCACTAGACCACCAGGGCAGGGGCACAGGTCGGATTCTCCTATAATCCATTTTTCTAAGGTCCACATTACCCGGTGGTGAAGTCCAGCTAGGGGATAAGGCTTTGACCTGTAGCCCCTCCCCCAGCCCCTGGGCGCCATTTACAGTAAATGTTCCCGCCCTGGAGCTGAATCTCTCCCTCACTCCCTGTCAGTGTTTGGCGCCATCACTACATGCCGAGCTGATTCTGGGACTGCTGGGCGATGCCTCCTCTGTAAAGCCGCCTGCATTATCTGCGCTGTGTATTTTACAGGACACTTAAGTATTCTACATGTCTTTTGACAGTGTTAGGAAACAGTGCATTACTTCAGGGTTATGTAGTACAAGTACCCTGTGATATACATCCAGTCTTTACTGTGCATTGTTATATTTATAAGTTTATATAGATTTACGTAGTACTACTTAGTATTGCTAGTCCAGTGCAGTTTTATTGTTTAGCACAATTTCTGCATTGTACGTGTGTGCGTGCGTGCATATAGCTCCTGTGTGATATCTACTCCGTGTATCTCACTCATATTGCTGTAC